>NC_083870.1:5119833-5439666 GCF_032452875.1 Bos javanicus
AACATAATTCAGCAATAAAAATGAAATGAAGTACTGATATGTGCTATGTGTATTAACTTGAAGATATTAAGCTACACGAAAAATCCAGTCATAAAGACTTAATATGGTATTACATTTACGTGAAATGTCTAGAAATACAGTTCATGGATATAAAAGGTAAATTCATGTTTACTTGTGACTGGGAACAAGGTGAGGAAAGAAGTAATAGGGGATGATTGCTAATGTGTACATGGCTCTTGTGAGGGTGCTAAAAGTATTCTAAAATTGGATTGTGATAATGCTTACACAGCTCTGTGAATAAACAAAAATCATTTAAATAGGAAAATTTTCTATATGAGATACATATCAATAAAGCTGTTAAAGAAAAAAGTGCCATCACCTCAATAGAGAAAATAATTTTTTAAAATCTTAAGGATGCAGATAAAAGAACATAAATTACTTTTAAATATAATAGAGATAATAAACTATCTTCATGATGAAAAAGCTAAATTAAAACAAAGTGTTATGTTTCCATTTATTTTTGCAAGTATTAAAAAAATGGTAGTGCTCTTTTACACAACAGTGGAAATGTAAATGGGAGCACACATTTTGGAAGGCAATTTGAAGAGATAGCTGGATGAGAGGTTGATGTAGGTATAGATAAAAAAGTATCTGAACATTTGAAATATATATATATATTTATATATATTATATATTATTATATATTCAATATATATATTGAAATATATATATATATATATATATATATATCTCCAACAGCTATTTCAAGAAGTGAAAGTGAAAGTCTCGCGATCGTGTCCAACTCCTTGTGACCCCATGGACTATACGTTTGTGTGCGTGCTAAGTTACTTCAGTCGTGTCCAACCCTTTGTGACCCTATGGACCATAGCCCGACAGGCTCCTCTGTCCATGAGATTCTCCTAGCAAGAATACTGGAGTGGGTTGCCATTTCCTTCTCCAGGAGATCTTCCTGACCGAGGGATTGAACCCAGGTCTCCTGCATTGTAGGCAAATGTTTTTACCATCTGAGCCTCCAGGGAAGTCCTATATAGTCCATGGAATTCTCCAGGTTAGAATACTAGAGTGAGCAGCCTTTGCCTTCTCCAGGGGATCTTCCTGACCTAGGAATTGAACCAGGGTCTCCTGCATTGCAGGCAGATAACTATTTCCAGAACTTTATCCTGGAAATAGTATGTAGAGTATACCAATACCAATAACTTTATATACCAATATATAAATATAAGAATATATATATATATAAAGAATATATAATATAAAATGTAATAAAATATGTATAATATGAAATGTATATATTATTTATAATATATATAATATATATAAGCATATAAAAACATCTATTTCTGCTTTAATGACTTTGCCAAAGCCTTTGACTGTGTGGATCACAATAAACTGTGGAAAATTCTGAAAGAGATGGGAATACCAGACCACCTGATCTGCCTCTTGAGAAATTTGTATGCAGGTCAGGAAACAACAGTTAGAACTGGACATGGAACAACAGACTGGTTCCAAATAGGAAAAGGAGTACGTCAAGGCTGTATATTGTCACCCTGCTTATTTAACTTATATGCAGAGTACATCATGAGAAAAGCTGGACTGGAAGAAATACAAGCTGGAATCAAGATTGCAGGGAGAAATATCAATAACCTCAGATACGCACATGACACCACCCTTATGGCAGAAAATGAAGAGGAACTAAAAAGCCTCCTGATGAAGGTGAAAGAGGAGAGTGAAAAAGTTGGCTTAAAGCTCAACATTCAGAAAATGAAGATCATGGCATTTGGTCCCATCACTTCATGGGAAATAGATGGGGAAACAGTGGAAACAGTGTCAGACTTTATTTTTCTGGACTCCAAAATCACTGCAGATGGTGACTGCAGCCATTAAATTAAAAGATGCTTACTCCTTGGAAGGAAAGTTATGACCAACCTAGGTAGCATATTCAAGGGCAGAAACATTACTTTGCCAACAAAGGTTCGTCTAGTCACGGCTATGGTTTTTCCTGTGGTCATGTACGGATGTGAGAGTTGGACTGTGAAGAACGCTGAGCGCCAAAGAATTGATGCTTTTGAGTTGTGGTGTTGGAGAAGACTCTTGAGAGTCCCTTGGACTGCAAGGAGATCCAACCAGTCCATTCTAAAGGAGATCAGCCCTGGGATTTCTTTGGAAGGAATGATGCTAAAGCTGAAAGTTCAGTACTTTGGCCACCTCATGCGGAGAGTTGACTCATTGGAAAAGACTCTGATGCTGGGAGGGATTGGGAGCAAGAGAAGAAGGGGACGACAGAGGATGAGATGGCTGGATGGCATCACTGACTCGATGGACATGAGTTTGAGTGAACTCAGGGAGTTGGTGATGGACAGGAGGCCTGGCGTGCTGTGATTCATGGGATCACAAAGAGTCGGACATGACTGAGCGACTGATCTGATAAACATATATAAAGAGTATGCCAATACCTTTACATGCTTAGAAAATTCCTGAAAATATATAAATTCAATAGTTAAAAGTAGGTACTTCTGGGAATGGGATAGACACCTTTGTTATTACAAACACATATAAGCTTATAATTTTATAGCAAAGATCTTGTTAAAATGTTTGAAATATATAAAGGATTTGATGCCACATTGTTGAAACACAAATGATATTTCATATCTATTGATGTCTACAAAGAGGAAATTTTTTTGGTTACTAATTCTGGTGTTTGATCACCTAACTGCATTTGATAAGTATTGCAATTCTGGAATGGTGGCTCCACAGTTACAGACGTCAGAGACTCCTGTCTTTCTGTTATACTATCCGAGCAGATCCCAAACTTAAGTTAACTCTATGGTTCATGATGGAGCCTGGAGACATCACATACTTTTTCTTAAGTTTTGAGTCCTCTATTTAAAGAATGTGTAGTTAGAGTTGAGTGTTATTAATCACTACCTCGAGAAAATTACAGTAGATTTTTTTTTTGAGGTTATAAAGTCAAGAGTTAAAAATTACATTTTTCACCAGTGCTTTGGCATCTCTTTGGGTTTAGTGAAACAAAACAAACAGAGGAGGATTTTATAATGGTATCTAACTACTTTGACTGTGTGGATCACAATAAACTGTGGAAAATTTTGAAAGAGATGGGAATACCAGACCACCTGACCTGCCTCTTGAGAAACCTATATGCAGGTCAGGAAGCAACACTTAGAACTGGACATGGAACAACAGATTGGTTCCACATAGGAAAAGGAGTACGTCAAGGCTGTATATTGTCACCCAGCTTATTTAAATTATATGCAGTGTACATCATGAGAAACGCTGGGCTGGAAGAAGCACAAGCTGGAATCAAGATTGCCAGGAGAAATACCAATAACCTCAGATATGCAGATAACACTACCCTTATGGCAGAAAGTGAAGAGGTAAAAGACTCTAAAAGACGCTTACTCCTTGGAAGGAAAGTTATGACCAACCTAGATAGCATGTTGAAAAGCAGAGACATTACTTTGCCAACAAAGGTCTGTCTAGTCAAGGCTATGGTTTTTCCAGTAGTCATGTATGGATGTGAGAGTTGGACTGTGAAGAAATTTGAGCACTGAAGTATTGATGCTTTTGAATGGTTGTGTTGGAGAAGACTCTTGAGTCCCTTGGACTGCAAGGAGATCCAACCAGTCCATTCTAAAGCGGATCAGTCCTGGGATTTCTTTGGAAGGAATGATGCTAAAGCTGAAACTCCAGTACTTTGGCCACCTCATGCGGAGAGTTGACTCATTGGAAAAGACTCTGATGCTGGGAGGGATCGGGGGCAGGAGGAGAAGGGGACAACAGAGGATGAGATGGCTGGATGGCATCACTGACTCGATGGACATGAGTCTGAGTGAACTCCGGGAGTTGGTGATGGACAGGGAGGCCTGGCATGCTGCGATTCATGGGGTCGCAAAAGTCGGACATGACTGAGTGACTGAACTGAACTGAACTACATCGAATACATTTTATATATTCTTTTGATAATTACAAGTTACCTTGTCTATTGATTCACTCAAAGTTCTTATTTACTAACCACATTGTTTCTCTAATTCTCCGTGCCATTACATCTAAAGTCTGGGTGTTCAATAGCAGAACATTGAGTTTTGACAGTTTGTACATCGTGTCTGATATTTCACATCTGGCAGCATTATAAAGTGACAGGTCTTTCACAGTTTTTTTTGAATTCACTCTGGTAATGTTAATATAAGTGATGAACTTTGTGTATGCTATGGACATAATGGGCAATTCTATATGACTGACACTCTAATTTTACTCTATACTAATGGGCACTAATTGTAACAATCAGTGATTATGTCAGTTAAAGGCAATGCTGATGGCAATTGATGTCAGCAGTGAAAGCCCTGACACCATTTTGGAACAGAACTTGGAGCAGCCATTTGTAAAGATGGGAGATCAAATTTGTAAAGATGAAAGATCAATTGATTTCCTATATTTTGTATCTTATACTTTTCTTCATTTTTAAAAATAACATACAGCATGTTGTCCTTAAATATCAATGGCTTTCTGAACTCTTCTATCTATTATAACATTATTTCTATATACTAGGTATATTGCTCTCAAAACACTGAAATGACTCAAGGTATTTTTTTAAAGAGAGTAATGCCTCTTAAAAAGATAACTCTGAATAAAATTTTCTCTTAAATTAGGGGCAAGTTATGGCTAAAAGAAGCAACAAGTGACTATAAATTCCAGTGGAACATCTGGACTGTGTGATGATGCTAGACTTACTGTCTGCTTCCCTGTAAATATTCCATGGGTATTTATAAGTCCTCTGCTGTTCCTGAATGAAGACAGTCATTTTTAGTGATAGTTAAATTTGTATTCTATCTAAATGTAGCATCCTTCTCCAAAGTTATAAGTTATTTCCAGAAAAGAACATTACTTACTGATTTGGAAGAGAATGAATAGTATTCAAAGGCACAAAATGAAGTAGGGAAGCAACACAAGTCAATAATAAAAAAAAAAAAGCAAACTTCTATTGCATGTATCATATTAACAGACACTACTTAAATACACATAGTCTATATTAAAACAAGCAATATATTTATGCATAAACTGAGGTTAAGAGAGCTTAAATATCAAGCATAAATATTCAAGGTCACACAACCAGTAGTCTCCTAGACATTCTTTAAGATTTAATTAAGTTTGATGTCATATCCTACAAGGGCCCTTCTTTGACTATCTCCTGGCTGAATATAGATCTCTACCTGCCTATTTCTACAGTGTTCTTTGCTTCCTTCTGTTTTTATGCTTATCACAATGCATGACATAAATTTTCTCTGCACTTGTTGTTGATTTCCTTGGTTGAATTCTAACCTTTTAAAACAATGACCTTATTTTGTGATTTTTTTTTAGTCCCAAATCTGTTAGCATAACATTGGACTTGTAGTAGGAACTCAAAAAAAAACATGGAATAAGTGAATGAATGAGTAAAGAAATGAATGAGTATAACAAAAATTAATAAGGCAAGGTCATATCTTAGGGAATAAAACCCACTGGAGGTGGTGAGGGAAGAGTCCAAGAACCACAAAATCAACCAAATGCAACCTCATAGCATTCATTGCTGTCTTGTATGATGTGGTTTTCTAGGTGGGTGCAGTGAATTTCACTGGTTCTCCTTGGATAAGCTTAATTTTACATAATGCTAGATTCATCACACACATTATACCACAGATATAAAAACAATGAGGCATTGCAATTATCAATATAAAAGTCTTGAAAGTCCTTACAAGAAATATAATTTAAAGATAAATGTTTATTATTTAACATTATAGGTTATTGCAAGAGAATGAATATAGTTCCCTGTGATACATGGTAAATTCTTATTATTAATATTAATCTGTTTTACATATAGTAGTGTTTATCTTGGAGAAGGCACTGCCGACCCACTCCAGTACTCTTGCCTGGAGAATTGCAGGGATGGTGGAGCCTGGCGGGCTGCCGTCTATGGGGTCGTACAGAGTCGGACACGACTGATGTGACTTAGCAGCAGTAGCAGCAGCAGCAGTGTTCATCTATTAATCCCATTTATTGGTGTTCAGTCACTAAGTCACTATGTTGTCTTTGCAACCTCATGAACTGCCAGGCTTTTCTGTCCTTCAGTATCTCCCCGAGTTTGCTCAAACTCATGTCTAAAGTGTTGGTGATGCTACCTAACTATCTCATCCTCTGCTGCCCCCTTATCCATTTAATATTCCTCAGCATCAGGGTCTTCTCCAATGAGTTGTCTCTGAACATGAAGTGGCCAAAGTATTGGGGCTTCAGCTTTGATATCAGTCCTTCAAATGAATATTTAGTGTTCATTTCCTTTAAGATTGACTGGTTTGATCTCCTTTCTGTCCAAGGGGCTCTCAAGAGTCTTCTCCAGCACCACAATTCATAAGCATCAATTCTTTGGTCCACAGCCTTTTTTATGGACCAATTCTCATGCCTGGATGTGACTACCAGAAAAATTGTAGCTTTGACTATATGGACCTTTGCAAGCAAACTGATGTCTCTGCTTTTTCATAAACTGTCTAGGTTGTTCAGAGTTTTCCTTCCAAGGAGCAAGCATCTTTTAATTTCATGGCTGCAGTCACCATCCACAGTGATTTTAGAGCCAAAGAAAATCTATCACTGTTTTCACTTCTTTGCCTTCTATCTGCCATTAAGTGGTGGGACCGGATGCCATGATCTTTGTTTTTTGAATGTTGAGTTTTAAGCCAACTTTTTCACTGTCTTCTTTCACTCTCATCAAGAGGCTCTTGTTCCTCTTCTCTTCCTGCTATTAGAGTGGTATCATCTGTATATCTGAGGTTGTTGATATTTCTTCCAGCAAACTGGATTCCATATTGTGATTTTCACATAATGTACTCTGTATAGAAGTTAAATAAGCAGTGAGACGATATACAGCCTTGTCATATTCCTTTCTCAATTTTGAAACAGTCCAGTTTTGTTCCATGAAATCAATTTTGTTCCATGTCCAGTTCTAACTGTTGCTTCTTGACCCACATACAAGTTTCTCAGAAAAAAGGTAAGGTGGTCTTGTACTCCCATCTCTTTAAGAATTTTCTTCAGTTTGTTGTGGTCCACACAGTCAATGACTTTAGCATGGTCAATGAAGCAGAAGCAGATATTTTTTCTGGAATGCCCATGCTTTCTATATGACTCAATGAATGTTGGCAATTTGATCTCTGCTTCTCTGCATTTTCTAAACCTAGTTTGTACTTTTAAAATTTCTTGGTTCAAGTAACATTGAAATCTAGCTTGAAGGATTTTGAGCATAACCTAGTAGCATGTGAAATAAGGGCAATTGTATGGTAGCTTGATAATTCTTTGGAATTGTTCTTCTCTGGGTTTGGAATGAAAACTGACCTTTTCCAGTCCTGTGGCCACTGATGAGTTTTCCAAAATTGCCGACATGTTGGGTGTAGCCCTCCAACAGCATCATCTTTTAGGAGTTGAAATAGCTCAGCCAGAATTCCATCACCTCCACTAGCTCTGTAGTAATGCTTCCCAAGGTCCACTTAACTTCCCACTCTAGGATGTCTGGCTGTAGGTAAGTGATCACACCATCATGGCTTTCTGGGTCATTAAGACCTTTTTAATATAGTTCTGTGTATTCTTTCAACTTCTCCATCTCTTCTGCTTTTGTTAGGTCTTCAACATTTCTGTCCTTTATCAGGCCCATCCTTACATGAAATGTTCCCTTGATACCTCCTATTTTCTTGAGGGAATCTCTAGTTTTTCCCATTTCTATTGTTTCCCTATTTTTCTTTGCATTGTTCACTTTAGAAAGCCTTCTTATGTCTCCTTGATATTCTCTGGAACTCTGCATTCAGTTGAACATATCTTTCCATTTATCTCTCCTTTTCACTTCTATTCTTTCCTCAATTATTTGTAAAACCTCCTTAGACAACCACTTTGCCTTCTTGCATTTCTTCTCCTTTGGGGTGATTTCGGTCACTGCCTTCTCTACAATGTTACAAACCTCCATCCGTAGTTCTACAGGCAGTCTGTCCCATACTCCTAATTTACCCTTCCCCTACCCCTTTTGTTGTCTATGTCTGTGAGTCTGTTTCTGTTTCATAGAAGAAAAAAAAAGGTTGATTTGCATTATTTTCTTAGGTTCCACATGTATGTGATATACACTATTTATCTTTATCTGATATACCTCATTAAGTATGATAATCTCTAGGTCTATCCATGTTGCTGCAAATGGCAATATTTCATTGCTTTTTTATGATTGAGTAATATTCCAGTGCATATATCTATATGTCTATATCACATTTTCTTAAGCCATTCATCTGTTGATGGACATTTAAGTTGCTTCCATATCTTGATTTTTGTGAATAGTGTTGCTATGAATATACAAGTGCTATAATATTTTTCAATTTGAGTTCTCATCTTTTCCAGATATATGCCCAGGATTATTGGATCATATGGTAATTCCACACCCTATCCAGTACTTATTATTTGGAGATTGTTTGGAGATGGCCATTCTGATTGGTGTGAAGTGGTTCCTCATTGTAGTTTTCATTTGCAGTTTTCTAATAATTAGTGATGGTCTGTCACTTTATTATTTTCTGCTTTGTTTTTAACCCAAAACAGATAACAAATCCACCAAGAATGATATTCCTTGATTAATTTTTAAATTTGCCAGGGTGAAGATAGTAATAGAAAATAACAGGTTGGTAACTAATTGCAAAAGGATTTGTCTTAGTAAATTAATTTCATTCAATTTTGTGAATTCAATGATATGAAAAAGTAATATATTAAATGTATATACAAAAATATGTGGTGGCTTCCTGGTGGCTCAGCAGTAAAAATTCCATCTACTAATGCAGGAGATGTAAGTTCAATCCCTGAATGGAGAAGATCCTCTGGAGAAGGAAATGGCAACCCACTCCATTATTCTTGCCTGGGAAATACCATGGATGCAGGAGCCTGGTGGCCTATACAGTCCATGGGGTTACAAAGAGTGACATGAATGAGCGAATGAACAACAACAATAAGTACATGTAGTTTTTTCTGCATATATGTGTATTTGTGTGTGTGTACATTAACAGCAGTTATCTTTAAATTGAGAAGTTATGGCCATTTTAATAATGAATCTTATCTTTCCTAGGGCTTTCCTTGTAGTTTCCTTGGCAAAGAAACTGCCTGCAATACAGGAGACCTGGGTTCAATCCCTAGGTCGGGAAGATCCCCTGGAGAAGGAAATGGCAACCCACTCCAGTATTCTTGCCTGGAGAATCCCATGGACAAAGGAGCCTGGCAGGCTACAGTCCATAGGGTATAGGGCATGACCTAGTGACTAAACCACTGCCACCAACTTTCCTAGTCTTTCCACATTTTTTATTGTAATCATGCATTAGTTACAGAAATAACAGTTATAGCTAACATTTTTAAGCACTTATTTATGACACTAAGCTGAAATCAATACATAAATTATCTCATTTAATACCACAACCCTGTAACATTGGTATCTACTTTGTAAGTTTAAAAATTGTGGTTTTAAAAAATTCCTGAGATTAATAAGTGATGGAGACAGGGTCTGACCCCAGAGTCTAACCTTTTAAATACTACATTCCATACCCATTGGAAAAGAAAATGAAAGAGAAACAGAACGGAGGAGAGAGACAGACAAATAGAACAGCATAGACAGTCATTTTATAATTGTTTTGCACTAGTGAGATAAAATTGGAGAAGGAAATGGCAAACCACTCCAGTGTTCTTGCCTGGAGAATCCCAGGGACGGGGGAGCCTGGTGGGGCTGCCGTCTATGGGGTCGCATAGAGTCGGACACGAATGAAGTGACTTAGCAACAGCAGAGAGACAAATGTGGTGTAGTAAAAATATTGCTATACTGAAGATATTGAGTTATGGATCTATCTGAATCCATCTTTTTCCCTAGAATGACTAGTGTGGAGCTTAGATACCACATATACTCTAGTGTATCTTCCAATCTTAAATTCCGATGTTTCAAAGCTCAAATATCTTGGGCACTTGAGCACTTGATTTGTTATTGTTCAACAAAAGCTTTTGTTGTTCAATCAAAAGCACTCTAATTTGATAGTAATATACACAGAGAAGACATTATTTTCAGTATCAATCTTTTTTGGAACATCATTATATCTGTCAACAAAATTGGGCAATTTGGATTCATGGCCACATGTCTCAACACCTTTATAACATGATTCTGACTTTTTAAAATTAATTTAGTTTTTAATTGAAGGATAGTTGCTTTACAGAATTTTGTTGTTTTCTGTCAAACCTCAACATGAATCAGCCATAGGTATACATATATCCCCTCCCTCTTGAAACTCTCTCCCATCTCTCTCCCAATCCCACCCCTCTAGGTTGATACAGAGCCCCTGTTTGAATTTCCTGAGCCATACAGCAAATTCCCGTTGGCTATCTATTTTACATATGGTAATGTAAGTTTCCATGTTACTCTCTCCATCCATCTCACCCTCTCCTTCCCTCTCCCTGTGTCCATAAGTCTGTTCTTTATGACTGTTTCTCCACTGCTGCCCTGCAAATAAATTCTTTGGCACCATGTTTCTAGATTCTGTATATATGTGCTAGTATATGATATTTATCTTTCTATTTCTGACTTACTTCACTCTGTATAATAGGCTCTAGGTTCATCCACCTCATTAGAACTGACTCAAATGCATTCCTTTTTATGGCTGAGTAATATTCCATTGTGTATATGTACCACAACTTCTTTATCCATTCATCTGTCGATGAACATCTAGGTTGCTTCCATGTTCTAGCTATTGTAAGTAGTGCTGCAATGAACAATGGAATGTTTCTTCAGGATATATGCCTAGGAGTGGGATTTCTGGGTCATATGGTGGTGTTATACCTAGGTTTTCAAGGAATCTCCATACCATCTTCCACAGTGGCTGAATCAATCTACATTTCCACCAACAGTGCAAGAGAGTTCCCATTTCTCCACACCCTGTTCAGCATTTATTGTTTGTAGAATTTTTGGTGATGGCCATTCTGACCAGTGTACGGTGATATCTCATTGTAGTTTTGATTTGCATTTCTCTAATAATGAGTGATGTGGAGGATCTTTTCCTGTGTTTGTTAGCCATCTGTATGTCTTCTTTGGAGAAATTTCTGTTTCGGTCTTTTCCCACTTTTTGATTGGGTTGTTTGTTTTTCGGGTATTGAGTTGTATGAGCTGCTTGTTTCTTTTGGAAATTAATCCTTTTTCAGTTGTTTCATTTACTATTATTTTCTCCCATTCTGAGGGTTGTCTTTTCACCTTGCTTATAGTTTCCTTTGCTGTGCAAAAGCTTTTAAGTTTAATCAGGTCCCATTTGTTTACTTTTGTTTTTATTTCCATTACTCTAGGAGGTGGGTCATAGAGGATCTTGCTTTGATTTATGTCATTGAGTGTTCTCTTTCCTCTAAGAGTTTTATAGCTTCTGGTCTTACATTTAGGTCTTTAATCCATTTTGAGTTTATTTCTGTGTATGCTGTTAGGAAGTATTCTAATTTCATTGTTTTACATGTATCTGCCCAGTTTTCCCAGCACCATTTATTGAAGAGGCTGTCTTTGCCCCTTTGTATATTCTTTGCATATTCTTTGTCAAAAATAAGGTGCCCATAGGTATACACCTATGGGAACCTTATTTATTTCTGGGCTTATTTCTGGCTATTTATTTCTGAGTTTATTTCTTGGCTTTCTATCTTGTTCCATTAGTCTATATTTCTGTTTTTATGCCAGTACCATACCATCTTGATGACTATAGCTTTGTAGCATAATCTGAAGTCAGGAAGGTTGATTCCTCCAGCTCCATTCTTCTTTCTCAAAACTGATTTGGCTTTTCACGGTCTTTTCTGCTTCCATATGAATTGTAAAATTTTTTTGTTCTAATTCTGTGAAAAATGCCACTGGTAATTTGATAAGGATAGCATTGAATCTGTAGATTGCATTTGGTAGTATAGTAATTTTCACAATATTGATTCTTCTTACCCAGGAACATGGAATATCTCTCCATCTGTTTATGTTCTCTTTGATTTCTTTCATCAGTGTTCACCACTTTATCTTCCAGCTCACTGATCCATCCTTCTGTTTCAAATATTATGCTACTGATTCTTTCTAGAGTATTTTTAACTTCAGTAATTGAGTTGTTTGTGTCTGTATGTTTATTCTTTAATACATCTAGGTCCTTGTTAATTGATTATTGCATTTTCTCCATTCTATTTTCAAGGTTTTTGATCATCTTTACTACAATATTTTGAATTCTTTTTCAGGTAGTTTGCTTATCTCCTCTTCATTAATTTGGACTTCTATGTTTCTAGGTTATTCCTTCATTTGTGCAGTATTTCTCAGCATTTTCATTATTATCATTTTTTAAATGTATTGTATTTGAGGTCTCGTTTTAAAGGCTTAAAGGTTAAATCTTTTCTCTTTTTTGGTTTCTGCCCTCTTAAGGTTGGTCCAGTGGTTTGTGTAAGCTTTGTATAGGGTGAGATTTTCACTGAGTTTTTCTTTTTTTCCCTCTGATTGGCAGGGCTGAGTGAGGTGGTAATCCTCTCTGCTGATGATTGAGTTTATATTTTTGTCTTGTTTGTTGTTTGTATGAGGTGTCCTTCACAGTGATACTACTTGTAGTGGGGTGATGCTGGGTCTTGTATTTAAGTGGTTTCCTCTCTGGGTATTCTCACTATTCGGTACTCCCTCATGTTAGGAGTTCTATGATAGTCTAGGATCTTGCAGTCAGTGCTCCCTCTCCGAATTCTCAGAGCTTGATCTCTGGCCAGGAATGGAGATTCCACAGGTGGTTTGTTATGGCATTAAATGAGATGAAAACAAATACACAAAAATGAGAAATCAAAGATATGCTATGCTATGCTAAGTCACTTCAGTCGTGTCCAACTCTGTGCGACCCTGTAGACGGCAGCCACCAGGTTCCCCCGTCCCTGGGATTCTCCAGGCAAGAACACTGGAGTGGGTTGCCATCTCCTTCTCCAGTGCATGAAAGTGAAAAGTGAAAGCGAAGTCGCTCAGTCGTGTCCGACTCTTAGCGACCGCGTGGATTGCAGCCTACCAGGCTCCTCCATCCATGGGATTTTCCAGGCAAAAGTACTGGAGTAAACCCCAGACAAATGACATTTACAAAATCAGGCAAGTAATAATTAAAATAACTGAATACACACACACACACACATATATACACATATACCCATAAGCAAAATCAAAACAATCCAATTAAAATAAAGTACAATAGATTGGCCTGGCAAACAAAGGAAATAAAAAATTATATCTACAAGTTAAGAACAAAACTAACTAAAGTACAAACTGGAAAACAAAACTAAAGCAAGTTGCCAACTGGGGAATAAAGCAATGAAAACAAAACTAACAAATACGGTGAGAAAAAAAAGGAAAGAAAGAAAGACTAGAAATGCAAAGTTACATATAGGTAGATAAAGAATATTTACATACATTGAAGATTAACTGCAAGGGGAAAAGAACAGTAGAAAAAGCAAATAAAAGAATAAATGTAGAAAAAATAATATTAGATTTAAAATTTTTTAAAATTAAAATTAAAAAAAAAAAAAAACAGAACAAAGAAGAAGAAGGAGGAAAACTCCACAACTCTGCAGAACTGCAAAAGCCAAAATAGAGGCAGAAGTTTATAACAGCAATAAAAAGTGTGATTGGGAAAAAAAAAAAAAAACTCAGAAGCTTAATTGGATTTCATAGTGCTAATAACACTGACAAATACAACAAAGAAGGGAAAGAAAAGAAAAAGAAAAAAGTCCAAAAGAAATGACAGAACAAGTCAAAACATAAGAATAGTAACTGATTTTCTTGAGTCACTGCTGTTGGAGTCCTTTCCCTCACTGATAGTCTCAGTCCACCTTCCCTAGGATGCCCTCCAAGGCTGTGCTTGTCTCTGGACCTGCTGTGGGGCCAGCATAGAGTCTGCCTAGTTGATCATGTGGATTTAATCTGCAGCTTGTACAGCTGGTGGGAAGGTTTTGGATCATCTTAAGGAAATGGTAAGCCACTCCAGCACTTTTGCCTGGAAAATCCCATGGATGGAGGAGTGTGGTAGGCTACAGTCCATGGGATCACAAAGAGTTGGACACAACTGAGCAACTTCACTTTCACTTTCCTTAGTTACAGACCTGGGTTTCAATTGTGGTTTTATTTCCATCTCTGTATGTGGGTCATCCACTGGGGTTTATTCCTGAGGCTGCTTTTGAGGACTTGGGTCTGCCCCAGTGAGAGTCAGGTGTGGAGGTGGTGCAGCTGCTTGGGTCATGGGGGTTCTGGCAGCACCAGGTACTCAGGGGAGTTGGCGGCTGGGGAAGCCCGAAATATAGTGCCCTAGAAGAGTATGGTGAGCAGTATTGGTCAATACAGTCCAGTATTCTTGCCTGGAGAACCTCACTGACAGATAAGCCTGGCAGGCCACAGACCACAGGGTCTCAAAGCGTTGGACATGATCTAAGTGACCCTGCATGCATAGACACAAGCCTTTTGTGACCTGTGGCAACTCTGCCCCAGTGAGGGTTGAGAATGAAAGTGTTGCAGCTGCTTGGGTCACAGGGACCCTGATGGCACCAAGTATTCAGGGACACGGACTGCCTCAGCCGCAGGAGTTATGTCCCTATCTGAGTCTTTTATTGAGCCTCTGGTAGCTGGTGATCAGAAGTCTGTTTTGGCTAGTCTTTCTCTGTAGCTCTGCCCATTCAGGCACTTAGAGGGCTCCCTTGCTTGGGTCCTTTTCTGTTGCTTGGTGCATCAGGTACATATAGGTGACCCCTGGCTGGGGTCCTAATCTGTAAATCTGTGTGTCAGGCACTTAAAGGGGCACCCTGGGTGGAGTCCTACTCTGTAGTTTGGTGTGTCAGGTGCTTGATGGGCCAGCCTCTCTGTGGTTCAGCTGCTGATACTGGCTGTGTGGGGAGAGAGAGGCTATGGTGATGGCATGACTCAGTAGTATTGCCTTGCTTCCATGGCTGTCTGGCTTTCCTCCACCAGCATTTCCCATCCCAATCTCCTCCCTCACATCTCCTTGGTCTGTCTTTCTGCAGTCAAAGCAGCCCTTGTCCTGGGATTGCTCCACAATCACTACACTCCAGCTTCCAGCTGCTGTGCTTTCTAGGGGAATTGTGTCCCTGTCCAGGGTACTATGGCTACAGCAACGACTGTTTGATTCTCATTCCATTTAGGCTGCCACAGATCAACTGCTTCACTCTCAGCCTTAAATATTTCTCTTCTGACCCAGACAATTGTCCTGATATGGGGATCAGACTCCTGCTTAAGTTCCCCCACCTTCCAAGTGCAGGTCCAGTCCTACTGCATTCCTGTTTTCCCCCCTAGTTTCTTCACCCTACCGAGTTTTGGATAGTCCTATATATTCTTTTCTGATGGCCAGGTACTCCTGTCTGCTCTCAACTGGTGTTCTGCAAGCACTTCTGTGTTCCCAATGTATCCATGGAGAGAGATGTACTCCACGTCCACCTACTCCTCCACCATCTTGTTCTCCCCCCATGATTCTGATTTTTAAAAACCACTTTTGAGATGAGATATACTCAGCACATGCTAGACAGAGTAAAAGGAGATGAAAATTGAGAGATAGTGTGGGTGGGGGAAAGGTGGAGGAGGGGAGACAGTAAACCAAATAATAACTACTATGGAATATACAAGACAGTGGTTTGGTTACTTTCCCAATGTGTTCACCATTTTCCAGATTCTACTGTAATATCAGGAAGACTCAACTGCAAATGGATTTTCTTTGGATACCACTCCATTGTACTATCTACTTTTTTAAGATTTTTTAAAATTTTATTTTTAAATGAATTTTAACTTCAATAAATTGAAATTTATTTTTAACATTTCTTTACAATATTGTGCTGGTTTCTTCCATACATCAACATGAGTTAGCCATAGATATACATATGTCCCCTCTTTCTTGAACCTCCCTCCTGGGATCAAAGGAGAATAACATGAAAACAAATATACTACCTACGTGAACTAGATAGCCAGTGGGGATTTGCCAAGTGATTCAGGGAACTGGTGTACTGTCTTCTTATTTAAGCAAAAAAAAAAAAAAGTGTTGGGTGTAATTGACAGTTTTGTCCACTTACTTCAGTGAGCTCTTTTCAAGATATAAAACTATAACAATTCTCAAGGGTGTTCTTTTCTTGGGACTCTGTATAAAAGGATAATAAAAAATACAACTAGAGGAGAATTGAAGCTCTTTTAATGTACCACATACAGTTTATTATACAGATAATATCATAAAAATGAGTATTTAACTAACCATAGTTAATATACTTATATGTCTATTATGCAGTGCCAGTGTTATTTCATAAACTTCTTTACTCTCCTTATTTAATTTCTCTTATTTTTTTTCATTTTGCAGACTGGTTCTGTGCTATTTGTCAAACTGCTTGGGTATCCTGGTCTATGTATTATGCTGGTGCTCACTTAGACTGGTTATTTCCTTATAATGGGATATTCCCTGAGAAACCAATAAATGTATCTGCCATTGACCAAGATTCAGTATGTGAGGTCTAAAGTTTCCATAGCTGAAAATCTATAAATCCACCTGTTTTTCATTTTCAACACTACTCATCAATGGAACATTAAACTTCTATTTTCCTCTAGGGTATACCTGCTGAATATGCCTAATATGGATGCCTGGGGAGGGGGTGCTTATATCTCTGTCTGCTATGGCAAGTAGCAGATAGACTACTAGGCTTACATGTTGCCCCTATATTTGGCAGTAAGAGAAAGACTTTAAAAATTAATGCTGCTGCAGACAGTTTTCTCCCATTGGTCAAGCTATTGTTCATCTATGGGTGCTTCTTGTTTATACTGTTATAGATCTCATGATAGTTCAAAACGTGTGCATTTTATGCCAGTGAATGAGTTGTTCCAACTTAGAGTCCTTTTATATGGCTCAGTTTTGTGAAGACCAGTTAAAGGGCGTTTCAGACAGTAAAGCAGTTGCCTGCAATGCAGGAGACTCAGGTTCTATCCCTGGGTTGGGAAGATCCCCTGGAGAAGGAAATTGCAATCCACTTCAGTATTCTTGCCTGGAGAATCTCATGGACTGTAGAGCCTGGCTGGCCAGTCCATGGGGTCACAAAGAGTTAGACACGACTGACTAACACTTTCACTTTTGTGAAGACCAGTTAAATACTCTGTAGTTTATTTGTTCTTCTGCATATAGTTTGGATTTAAGGCATAAAGAAATTCCTACCAATGAAAATATCTGGAGATCAATTTTTCTAACCCATCTCTTATTTAAGGGGAACAAAATATTTTATGTATTTTTCTTCCTACACTGAGAACCTATATGACGATGGTGAACACTGGCTCCTTGAGAAGAGCAGGGGGAGGGGGTAATTCTATAAGCCATTTCACAGTCCAGTGCTTCATCTAGGAGGTGTGATCTGAGAGTCATGAAGCTCAAAGTCATCAAAGGAAACCTTGATAAAAACAACTCGATAAATATTCAGACATTGCATGAACTACTTAACACTCATCCAGACAGGAGAACAGCTCAGACACGGCTGGAAACTTGAGCAGCACCAGAAGTTTAGACCAACTAGTTTTACTCACTACTTCTGCTAAAACTGAGGAGTCACAAATTAGTAAGATTTCTAGAGATATCATTTAGCAGCCACCCACGGAACTGGTTTTTGTGACTCTGCATTTATATGAAGAGATGCTGTTTTCATGATGCTTTAGAGAACTGTGATGGGAGGGAGAGCTGTGTATATCTAAACAAGCAGAAGGATTTTGTGTTAATGAGGATTAATTAAACATCAGAATGAAGACATGCTTCTGTTTATCTCTTAAAATTTGAATAGAAATCCATCTATTTAAATGGTTTAATATACAGGATTATGACCTTCAGTCTATTTTTTTTCAAGTTTTCTGGCTTTAAATGTGCTATTTTATACTCAGTTTATACACCCATAGCATTTTATCTAGGTATATTTTATTTTCACATATTTATCACAGTTTTGGTTTAAAGATATATTTGCTACTATAACTATACCTATATCAGCTATGTATTTATTAAAAAATAAAGTTAAATATCTGAAAAATATCCTTAGTTCTTTTCTTCAAGGATTTGACAGGCAACAAGAAGTTCTGAACTGTGTCCTAATTAGAGATGGAAGTAGGAGAAGTGAAGAAAATATTAATTAATTTTGAGGGGTGTTCAATCTACTTAGACAAACATATGGAAAAACACATATGAATATCTTCATCAGTAATAGATATCTATGTTCCTATTCAACAGCTCTAAGGATACACACATACACAAGTTATAGAGCATTTATAAAGTAAATGTAGGAGTATAACAATGTGCATAAAAAGAATCTAGGGACTTTCCTGGTGCTCCAGTTGTTAAGAATCCATCTTTCAGTGCAGAGCACTTGGGTTCGATCCATGATCAGTGAACTAAGATCCCATATGCCTAGGGGCAACGAAGCCCGTCTGCCACAGTGGAAGATCCTGCATGCCACAACTAAGGCCAGGCACAGCCAGATAAGCAAATAAATATTTCAAAAAATCTAAAAATCTCCACTGAATAAGCAAAAATGAATCAACACAAAGAGAAGCATAAAATAAATTCCAGAAATAAAAACTCAAAAAGGAAATGATCCAATGTTGTAATTGGGAAGAGTTATTTAGGGGTTAGTAAGCAAGTCATTCTGGCCACAAAATGCTGAGCAAATGGTTGAATGAATAATCATTCTCTTCTACTTTCTACAGTAAGCAGAATAGATGTGGGGAGCACATCGCTGCCATTCCAGAGACCCAAATCTGCTCCAGGTGGTGCACAATAGTTCAGGTTGTGCCACAGACCACTGGAAATACTTCTGGATGCTCTGCAGGGGAATCAAATCTGAAAGGTGATCTAACACCTTTTATTCAGAGCAGTGAAGTAAATTGTTTAAAATGACAACCAAGGGTGTAGGACTTCCTGCTCAGTGTGGGAACAATGAGAATCTTTTTCATCTTAGAGTCTTGTCGTAAAAGACACTGAACAGTTTTAGTCAGTATCAGGAAGCAGACTGAGAATTGAGAGGATGAAAAATTATGGAAGGGAAAGACTTAAATGTGATGATGGAGGAAATACCCTTTTGCTTTTCAAATCTTATTCTTCATATTGCAAAAAATGTTTGGAAGAAAGAAATAAATTAGTATGGGGAAGAAAATGAAAATGAGAAACATGGAATCAGCTTTGAGTATAAAAGTGTCCAATGAAATAGAAATGGATTTAGTTTTGATGAGTGTGTATAACTAGAACCAATGGGTAGAATATACAGAGAGCCATATTTTGGTTTAATGTCAGGAATATTTTCAATTAGTACCACAATAGATTGTTAAATGAATTGGAGAAAGTCCTTCAATGGGATGTGTCAGAGCAGAATCTCTTTGTCTGTAAAAGGGCTGATGAAAGGACTGGTAAATCGCTTGGAAGTTTGTTTCAGAATCTGATCTTTACAGGTCTTTCAACTTGAAGACTCTCAACAAAAGAAGAGCAATGTTTTGAGACTGCATTAACAATAATATGGAATTACAGAGGAGCTAGAATTTCATAATTCTTTCTGCTGTGTAAGTCGCTTCAGTCATGTCCGACTCTTTGCAACCATGTGAACTGCAGTCCTCGGGCTTCTCTGTCCATGGGATTTTGCAGGCAAGAATACTGGACTGGGTTGCCATGTCCTCTTCCAGGGGACCTTCTCAATTCAGGGTTCAAATCTATGTCTCCTGCATTGGCAGGTGGGTTCTTTACCCCAAGTGCCACCTTACCCCTGCCCAAAACCTGTGTTTGAGGGGATGCGGGGAAGTGGAATGATTCAGGGGCCATCAGGAAATATGACAGTAAACAGTGATGGCAAGACACTGGGAATTCAAATTCAATGATTGCATAAACAGATTAGTTGAGATCATATATCAACCTTCTGTGTATCCAAATTCTATACATTTTTCAAGGGTTGGTTCAAAAACCGTCCCCTTAAGCAGTACCTAACATGCCACAGCTCTTTGGTGCAGGCACTATCCCAGGCAATGCAATTTTAGCTGACTGCATGAATAGTTGTAATGTGATATTCCACTGAAACACTGAGGATCATTTAATAGAGATTTAAAATACTAAGTTTTTTTTTTTTAATTACCGTTTTAAAAGATTTGCGGTTAATTTACTTGATCATCAAATAGCATTTTCTCATTTGTACTTCTCTTTCTCTCAGTGGTCTCAGTTTTTAGATGCTTGATGATGGTGATTTCACTAAATCTTCTTCCTCTAAATACTTGTCCTTGTTGTTTGGGTATAATTAAGTTTCCAGGTTGCTTAGGAAACTAAACCTAGGCAGCAGCTGCCAGGGCTTAACAATGAGGTCCCATTCCAATTCAGCTCCTTTGTCAGAGGTTAAGTGGACAACCATTGTTATTTCAGAAGAAACATTTTTCAAATAGTTCATTTAATTTAAGTTAAAAATAAATTGCTAAGTAAATAATCCAATAAATGCTTTTTCAAAGACATGCTGAAGGAAGATAGGGCTACATTACTGTTGCAACCATATATTCTAGGATGTAACAAGCCATTGTATCAGTTGCAGGCAGCATTGGGGATATGGCTGGGAGTGAGATGGGAGCTGTGTTTGCAGTTGTGCCAGCATCTCTGGACAGGCAAATGAAAACCACCTGCCAGAGCAATGATACCCAGGAGCCTTCCTCAGGCCAGGCAAGCAGAGTCAATTGTTCTTAGGAAATGAAGGGGAAAAAAAAAAAAGAGTTCAGCCTCACAGAAATTAAAATCGTTCAAGAGATGAACAACATAAGGATAATGGCTTCAGCTGTGGCTTTTTCAGAGTTATCAAGCTCTCATGGACACATTTCCTGCATGTTTTATCATAATAATTTAGACTCATTTATTAAAGAGCTAGTTGTTTGTGTCACTTTCTAGGCACAATATTAAATAAAAATATATAGTTTTTCCCCTCAAATCTCTTAACATTATTAATGGTTACTTGAGCCATTTGTTTCTGCATATATTAATTTATTCAGTAAACAAGTGTATACTGAATGCCAGGTATATAATAACTGTGTCAGGTATAGAGTGACACAAAGAGGAATAAAACACAACCCCTCCAAGACTGCTATTCAGGAAAGTAATAAGACTACATCAGGACACTGATAAACACGGTTAGGTTAAGTACAGGTGCTATGGAAGCAAATATGACAGGCAACAAAGCCAAGATAGAATGATGGTTAGAGATGTCTTTTCCAGATGATTGTAAGAGAAAGCCTGGAGATGGCATTTAATTATTTATAGAAAGTATGTATAGAACTGATACTTTTATGTGGAGGGAAGTAGTCAGGTTGATGTTAATAATATTTTGTACACCATGATTTTATAAGGATGATAATAAAAGTAATACAAGAGTTTTAAACAGAGAATTAATTTGCTTCTGTTTGATAAATGTTTCATTTTTCTTTGTGGTGCCTGGATAAGAAGTGGGAGGGCTAGAAGTACAGACTTGTGTGAAGCTATTCAGTTCAGTCACTCAGTCATGTCTGACTCTTTGCAACCCCATGGACTGCAGCAAGCCAGGCTTCCCTATCACCAACTCTAAGAGCTTGCTCAAAATCATGTTCATTGAGTCGGTGATGATATCCAACCATCTCAACCTCTGTTGTCCCCTTCTCCTGCCTTCAACTTTTCCCAGCATCAGGGTCTTTTCCAATGAGTCAGTTCTTCTCATCAGGTGGCCAAAGTATTGGAGTTTTGCTTCAGCATAAGTCCTTCCAATGAATATTCAGGGCTGATTTCCTTTAGGATGGGCTGGTTGGATCTCCATGCTGTTCAAGGGACACTCAAGAGTCTTCTCCAACACCATAGTTCAAAATCATCAATTTTCGGTGCTCAGGTTTCTTTATGGTCAAACTCTCACATCCATACATGACTACTGGAAAAACATATTTTTGACTAGATGGACCTTTGTTGGCAAAGTAATGGCTCAGCTTTATAATATGCTGTCTAAGTTCATCATAACTCTTCTTCCAAGGAGCTCTCTTTTGATTTCATGGCAGCAGTCACCATCTGCAGTGATTTTGGAGCCCAAGAAAATAAAGTCTGTCACTTTTTCCATTGTTTCCCCATCTATTTGCAGTGAAGTGATGGGACTGAATGCCATGATCTTAGTTTTTTGAATGTTGAGTTTTAAACCAGCTTTTTCACTCTCCTCTTTCACTTTCATCAAGAGTGTCTTTAGTTCTTATTTGCTTTCTGCCATAAGGGTGGTGTCATCTGTATATCTGAGGTTATTGATATTTCTCCTGGCAATCTTGATTCCAGCTTGTGCTTCATCCAGCCTGGCATTTCTCATGATGTACTCTGAATATAAGTTAAATAAGCAGGGTAACAAAATACAGCCTTGATGTACTCCTTTCACTATTTGGAACCAGTCTGTTGTTCCACGTCCAGTTCTAACTGTTGCTTCTTGACCTGCATACAGATTTCTCAGGAGGCAGGTAAGGTGCTCTAGTATTCCCATCTCTAAAAATTTTCCACAGTTTGCTGTCATCTAAACAGTCAAAGGCTTTGGCGTAATCAATAAAGTAAAAGTAGATATTTTTCTGGAATTCTCTTGCTTTTTCTATGATCCAACAGATGTTGACAACTTGATCTTTGGCTCTTCTGCCTTTTCTAAATCCAGCTTGAACATCTGGAAGTTCACAGTTCATGTACTGTTGAAGCCTTGCTTAAAGAATTTTGAGCATTACTTTGCTAGTGTATTGATGAGTGTGAAGCTATTACTCTAATCCAGAAATGAGATGCTAGTGGCTTAAACTAAGAGAGCACCAATGGGGATCCAGAGACGTGAACAGATTTTAGAAATATTTTGGAGGTAAATTTTATAGGATTTTTACTTTGTGATATGGCCACTGAGGGATAGAGAGAAGCAAAGATCAGCTGAGATTTCTGACATGGGCAGGTTGAGTGGTGCTAGGGCCATTTTTGAAATAGAAGAATACCAAAGATAAAACAAATTATAGAAGAATATTTATTGAGCACGAGCCACTGGGTCATATACTGTTCTAAACTGAGGAAGAAAAAGATTTTGACCTCACATAGCTTATAGTCCAGTTGAGAAAGCTAAGTTGACAAACTTCCATACTCATAAATATAATAGTTATATGGTGGTGAGTTATTGAAGAGATAAATGGAAAATGTGAATGCAAAAATGGTAAGAAAGAAAAGGACAGGAATGTGATAGATGGTGATTACAAGTTGGAAAGCATAACAATTCAATGATGGAGGAAGTCTTCTCCAATAAGATGGAGCTACTCTTGAGAAGACCTGAGGATGCATGGCATCCTAGACAGAGGAACCCATAAGTAAGAGGTTCTAAGTTGGAATTGAATTTGACATGATTCAGAAACAAAAGATCAGTGTGGTTAAAGCATAGTGGATATATGGGTATGGGGAGTCCTAGGTCATGAGATAATACAAGCAGGGATCCCAACAGTAAGGGACTTTTAGGCTTCAGTAAGCAATTTAAATTTTATTGTGACAGATATGAGAAAACAATGAAAGACTATAAGTAGATGAGTGACATAATCTGACTTCTCTTTGGCTGCTGTGTAGTAAATAGATTGATTATAAAGGAATAAGACAACAGAATACCAAGTAAGAAGGCTGTAGCTACATAGAAAAGTGTAGATCTGTAGATATGGTGGTCATTAGATGAGGCTGTTTCTTTCTTATTTCTATCATTTTATCAAAGGATTATGAAGTAAAGTATCAGTTGAAAATAAAGGGTGAGGAAGTGTTTTGGAGATTTGAGGAAATAAGTAGAAGTACACATATTATGCTGCTTGAGTTTAAGTGAGAAGTAGACATGCAACTGGATTTATCCATGCTTAGAATTTTTAAGCCAGTATTATGATGTTATAGGAGAATAAAATAATCAGTGAGGTTTGCAGTGTATGAGTATGAAATTGTACCTTAGAATGGGTATGGATTTAGGATGGATAGTGGAAGCCAATCAAAGGATTAGAGGTCCTTAACTGTGGGAGAAGTTGTTGGACTGAAGTTATTAGAGTAAGCTCTAAGCAAAGGAGGTATTAGAGAGACAGACAGAGAGAGACATACACAGAGAGGTTATTGAAAGTGAGATTCCAGAGATAGTGCCATCGGCTGTAGCACACAATTGAGTAAGTGAGAGAGGTGGAGAACTTAGTCAATGGAAATAAGATCAAGAAAATGAGAGGCTAGGGCATTTGATGGATCATTAAAATGGTTGTGGAAGTTACCAAGCATCATGATGGAAGCAGTAGTAGAGAACAAAGGGGCAGATGTTAGAGTCATCAGTAAATGAAACAGAAGTCACCAGGATCATGGCTGCAGAGAGCGAGTCTAATTTGATTACATAAATTTCAGATAATCTTGAATGTCTGTATTGGATAGGAAGACAATCAGTTTATTAAAGTGTGTAACTTTATGATGACTTCCCCAGACAGAATTAGTTTAGCCATTAGAGGGTTGATCTACAGCATAGCCAAGATGATTTTTAATATGGATCTAGAAGTCGAGGAAATGAGATGAAGAAGAAGAAGTTGAAGGCAATTGAATATATGAAGGTGATGAAGTTAGCTGATGAAAATTTTGAGGGGTTTTACTCTTTAGGGGAAACAGAAAAGAATCCATAAAGAAAACTGAGAAACATTTAAAAGGGTAAGAAACGATCCTATGGACTGTAGCCCACTAGGCTCTCTGTCCATTGAATTCTCCAGGCAAGAATACTGGGGTGGATTGCCATGCCCTCCTCCAGGGGGATCTCCCCAACTCAGTGATCAAATCCTTGTCTCTTATCTCCCCTGCACTAGCAAGCTGCTTCTTTATCACAAGCACCACCTGGCAAGCCTAAAAGGGTAAGAAGGATACCACAAGTAGTGTCAAGAAAACAGGACTGTATATACTGTAGTATATGTGTGTATACACATATGCTAGAAGGTGTATGTGTGTATATGTACACACACACACACATATATACCCTATACATATTTATAGGGTATATATGTGTGTGTGTATATGTACCTTATAAAACAATAAATTCTTCCCAATTTGCACAAATTGCATTTTATTATGACAGTGAACACATTGAATTACAGTAATTTTTGTAAGTCTACCATCTACATTTTATTGTGAGCTGATAAGCTCACTACCATTGATAAATGGTAGTGAACACATTTTATTCAACTTTGCACCTCAAATAGTTATTGTAATGAGACAAATAAGCATTAAAAATATCTTTTTTGAATTTACTTCTACATTTAAACTTTATGTTGTTTTGGCTTTTTTCCAAAACGGTATTTTAGAAAAAGAGAGATTAATGAAACTAAGATAAAGCAGAGGCAAAGAAAGGTTAAGTAATGGTTTAGAGTAGCATGATAAGTTTAATCTTTATGATATTATATTTGACAGGGAAATAGATATCCCAAAAGAAATGCAACCTGAATTTGCTCTGTGTTTGTGTGAGGATAGGGTGTTGGGAGATGCTCATCATAGGTGAACTGATAAGTTTAGAATTTATTGAAGTCAAGGGATAGGTTATCTTGAAGCTAAAATATTCAGATGCCTTCCAGAATAAAGGAGTAAGGAGTAGGACAGACTCTCTATTCAGCAAATAATCTTTTATTGGGGGAAGTTATTTTTAAAAATACTGAAAGATTCTTTTAGTCTCTGAGCATTGTTGTAAGGGCATACCCCAAATGAATGTACACCTACTTAAAACAACCTATTAAACCTCAGTAAATAGCAAAGAGACTGTGGCATTTGAGCCCAATCCATGGCCTCATACAGCAGACTGTTTTATGAAAACTACTTGGATAACAAATCCAGATAGATGTGATCAAGAAAATAGAGTGCCTTGTTTTTCTAACTCCAAGTCTGGGACTAGAAATTTACTCTGGGAGGGGAAAGCCACTAGTTTTTTCTCTTCTAGCTTTGTGTCATAGAAGCTTTATTCTGCATACCACGAGGACTGGGATTTCTTCCTCCACCCACTTGCCACTGGGCAGAAGCTCCCCCTAGGTGCAATAGACTGAGAATACTTGACTCTAATACCTCCTATCTAAGCAAATGATCCCATGTTCATTCAGTGGAAATCCCATGTTCCCAACAGGTTTTTGGGGCAAGCTAAGAATGCCAGTGGCACACTCTCCCTGCTTGTAGGGCAAGGGTGACAATGTAATACTGGCATGAGGATAGAAAAAGAGAATTGACAGGGCTTCCCTGGTGGCTCAGCAGTAAAGAATCCACCTGTCAGTACAGGAAACACAGGTTCATCCCCACATCAGGAAGATCCCTTGAAGAAGGAAATGGCAACTCACCCCAGTATTCTCGCCTGGGAAATCCAACGGACAGAGGAGCCTGGTGGGCTGCAGTCCATGGGGTCACAAAGAGTCAGACACAACTTAGCAACTAAACAACAACACAACAATGGACTTGACAATACAGAAATAAATATTTATAATTACAGTCAATTGCTTTTGACATAGGTACCAAGATGTTTCAGTGGGGAAAAGTACAGCCTTTAGAACATAAAATACTGGGACAAATGGATATTTGCATGCAAAAGAATGAACTTTATCCCTTACCTCACATCAGACAAAAAGTAAATCAAAATGGATTATAGATCTAAATGTAAAATTTAAAACTATAAAACTCTTTAGAAGAAAATGTAGGAGTAGATTTGATGACCTTGAATTAGGCAACAATTTCTCAGATATGACACCTAAAAATGTGAAAAGGGGGAAAAAAAATGTATAAATTGGACTGCATTAAAATGAAAATCTTTTGTGCTACAAATTGTATCTTCAAGACAGAAAAGATAGCCCTCAGAATGGGAAAAATATTTGGAAATCTTATATCTAATAAGAAACTGATATACAAAATATATCTAAAAACTCATGAAACAAAAATAATCAAATGACCCCATTTAAAAATGGGTGAAGTATTTGCCTAGACAAGTATCCAAGTTGCTGCTGCTGCTGCTAAGTCGTTTCAGTCATGTCTGACTCTGTGCGACCCCATAGATATAAGCCTACCTAGACAAATGGATGATAAGCATGTGAAAGCACACACAACATGTTAAATTATCAGGGAAATGCAAATAAAAAACACCATAGATACCCAAACCCAGAAAATAACAAGTACTGGTGAGGATGCAGAGAAATCAGTAACTTTATACATACTGTTGACAATGTAAAATGGTGCAGCCATTTTGGAAGACAGTTTGGCATTTCTTCAAAATGTTTTGCCTAGTTACTGTCTGATCCAGCAATTCCATTCCTAAGTATATACTTGGAAAAATTGAAAATATATGTCCACCCAAAGACTTATAAAATAGCAATTATGACAGCATCATTCATCATAGACAAAAAGACAAAACTACCTAAATGTACATCAACTGGTGATTTATAAGTGTAAATGTCCATATAATAAAATATAATTCAGCAATAAAAAAGGAATGAACTACACATTTATGTGAAAACACTGATGAACCTTGAAAACATGTTACAGGGTGGCGGTCTTAAGATGGAAGAGGAATAGGACAGGGAGACCACTTTCTTCCCCACAAATTCATTGAAAGATCATTTGAATGCTGAGCAAACACCACAAAACAACTTCTGAATGCGTGCAGATGACACCAGGCACCCAGAAAGGCAGCCCATTGTCTTCAAAAGGAAGTAGGACAAAGTATAAAAGATAAAAAGAGAGACAAAAGAGATAGGGATGGAGACCCATCCTGGGGAGGGAGTATTAAAAGAGAAGTTTCCAAACACCAGGAGACCCTCTCACTGGTGGGTCTGTGGGGAGTTTTGGAATCTCAGAAGGCAACATAACCGGGAGGAAAAAATAAATAAATAAAACTCACATATTATGGGTCTAACTATAACTCCTAGTGGAGAAGTAGCCCAGATGTTGACCTCCACCAGCAGCAAGCAGGGGCTGAACAGGGAGACATGGGCTGCATTGCTTAAGGTAAGAACCAGGCGAGAATGCCCTGAGGGCAACCCGAGGGAGCCAACGTGAGATAGAAACCCAAACCATGGGATAGCCAGAGAGGAACAAAAAAAAAAAAGAAGAAGAAGAAGAAGAAAGAGAGAGAGAGAACTTTCCCTCGAAAAGCTCTAAGAAAGCCTTCCTCAGTGATCAGTGCAAAGAAATAGAGGAAAACAACAGAATGGGAAAGACTAGAGATCTCTTCAAGAAAATTAGAGATACCAAGGGAATATTTCATGCAAAGATAGGCTCGATAAAGGACAGAAATGGTATGGACTAACAGAAGCAGAAGATATTAAGAAGAGGTGGCAAGAATACACAGAAGAACAGTACAAAAAAGATCTTCACGGCCCAGATAATCATGATGATGTGATCACTGACTAGAGCCAGACATCCTGGAATGTGAAGTCAAGTGGGCCTTAGAAAGCATCACTATGAAAAACGCTAGTGGAGGTGATGGAATTCCAGTTGAGCTCTTTCAAATCCTGAAAGATGATGCTGTGAAAGTGTTGCACTCAATATGCCAGCAAATTTGGAAAACTCAGCAGTGGCCACAGGACTGGAAAAGGTCAGTTTTCATTCCAATCCCAAAGAAAGGCAATACCAAAGAATGCTCAAACTACCGCACAATTGCACTCATCTCATATGCTAGTAAAGTAACGCTCAAAATTATCCAAGCCAGGCTTCAGCAATATGTGAACCATGAACTTTCTGATGTTCATGCTGGCTTTAGAAAAGGCAGAGGACCAGAGATCAAATTGTCAACATCCGCTGAACTGAAGGCACTGCTGGCCAGATCACAGAACAAAGTTCAGTTCAGTTCCGTCACTCAGTCATGTCCGACTCTTTGTGACCCCAATGAATCGCAGCATGCCAGGCCTCCCTGTCCATCACCAACTCCTGGATTCACTCAAACTCATGTCCATCGAGTCAGTGATGCCATCCAGCCATCTCATCCTCTCTCGTCCCCTTCTCCTCCTGTCCACAATCCCTACCAGCATCAGGGTCTTTTCCAATGAGTCAACTCTCATATGAGGTGGCCAAAGTATTGGAGTTTCAGTTTCAACATCAGTCCTTCCAATGAACACCCAGGACTGATCTCCTTTAGAATGGACTGGTTGCAACTCCTTACAGTCCAAGGGACTCTCAAAAGTCTTCTCCAACACCACAGTTCAAAAGCATCAATTCTTCAGGGCTCAGCTTTTTCACAGTCCAACTGTCACATCCATACATGACCACAGGA
The DNA here is from genome assembly GCF_032452875.1 of Bos javanicus. NCBI lineage: Eukaryota > Metazoa > Chordata > Mammalia > Artiodactyla > Bovidae > Bos > Bos javanicus. Next base: position 5,149,174 of record NC_083870.1, read on the forward strand.
AAAACCATAGCCTTGACTAGATGGACCTTTGTTGGCAAAGTAATATCTCTGCTTTTTAATATGCTATCTAGGTTGGTCATAACTTTCCTTTGAAGGAGTAATCGTCTCTTAATTTCATGACTGAAATCACCATATACATTAAGGACTGAGTGAATACCAGAGGAAAGCTAGCCAGCTGCAGACCGGCCATGAGAAAATACTTGAGAACGTAATAGATGAAAACTTCTTTAAAATGGGGAAGGAGATAGTCACCCAAGTCCAAGAAACCCAGAGAGTCCCAAACAGGATAAACCCAAGGCAAAACACCACAAGGCAAATATTAATCAAATTAACAAAGATCAAACACAAAGAACAAATATTAAAAGCAAGAAGGGAGAAACCACAATTAACCCACAAGGGGATCCCCCTAAGGATAAGAGCTGATCTTTAAATAGAAACTCTTCAAGCCATAAGGGAATGGCAGGACATACTTAAAGTGGTGAAAGATAAAAGCCTACAACCAAGATTACTGTACCCAGCAAGGATCTCAATCAAATATGAAGGAGAAATCAAAAACTTTACAGAAAGGAGAAACCAAGAGAATTAAGCACCACCAAACCAGCTCTTCAACAAATGCTAAAGGAACTTCTCCAGACAGGAAACACAGAGAAGGTGTATAAACTTGAATCCAAAACAACAAAGTAAATGCCAACAGGATCATCAGTTCAGTTCAGTTCAGTTCAGTCGCTCAGTCGTGTCCGACTATTTGTGACCCCATGAATCACAGCACGCCAGGCCTCCCTGTCCATCACCAGCTCCTGAAGTTCACCCAGACTCACGTCCATCGAGTCAGTGATGCCATCCAGCCAGCTCATCCTCTGTCGTCCCCTTCTCCGCTTGCTCCCAATCCCTTCCAGCATCAGAGTCTTTTCCAATGAGTAAAATCTTCGCATGAGGCGGCCAAAGTACTGGAGTTTCAGCTTTAGCATCATTCCTTCCAAAGGAAACCCAGGGTTGATCTCCTTTAGAATGGACTGGTTGGATCTCCTTGCAGTCCAAGGGACTCTCAAGAGTCTCCTCCAAAACCACAGTTCAAAAGCATCAATTCTTTGGCACTTAGCCTTCTTCGCAGTCCAACTCTCACATCCATACATGACCACTGGAAAAACCATAGCCTTGACTAGATGAACATTTGTTGGCAAAGTAATGTCTCTGCTTTTGAATATGCCATCTAGGTTGGTCATAACTTTCCTTCCAAGGAGTAAGCGTCTTTTAATTTCATGGCTGCAGTCACCATCTGCAGTGATTTTGGAGCCCAAAAAAATAAAGTCTGACACTGTTTCCACTGTTTCCCCATCTATTTCCCATGAAGTGATGGGACCGGATGCCATGATCTTCGTTTTCTGAATGTTGAGCTTTAAGTTAACTTTTTCACTCTCCACTTTCACTTTCATCAACAGGCTTTTTAGTTCCTCCTCAATTTCTGCCATAAGGGTGGTGTCATCTGCATATCTGAGGTTATTGATATTTCTCCCGGCAATCTTGATTCCAGCTTGTGCTTCTTCCAGCCAGTGTTTCTCATGATGTACTCTGCATATAAGTTAAATAAGCAGGGTGACAATATACAGCCTTGACATACTCCTTTTCCTATTTGGAACCAGTCTGTTGTTTCATGTCCAGTTCTTTTTTTTTTTTTTTTTCATGTCCAGTTCTAACTGTTGCTTCCTGACCTGCATACAGATTTCTCAAGAGGCAGGTCAGGTGGTCTGGTATTCCCATCTCTTGAAGAATTTTCCACAGTTTATTGTGATTAACAGTAAAAGGCTTTGGCATAGTCAATAAAGTAGAAACATGTTTTTCTGGTACTCTCTTGCTTTTTCCATGATCCAGCGGATGTTGGCAATTTGATCTCTGGTTCCTCTGCCTTTTCTAAAACCAGCTTGAACATCAGGAAATTCACGGTTCACATATTGCTGAAGCCTGGCTTGGATAATTTTGAGCATTACTTTACTAGCGTGTAAGATGAGTGCAATTGTGCGGTAGTTTGAGCATTCTTTGGCATTGCCTTTCTTTGGACTTGAAATGAAAACTGACCTTTTCCAGTCCTGTGGCCACTGCTGAGTCTTCCAAATTTGTTGGAATATGGAGTTCAACACTTTCACAGCATCATCTTTCAGGATTTGAAAGAGCTCAACTGGAATTCCATCACCTCCACTAGCTTTGTTCGTAGTGATGCTTTCTAAGGCCCACTTGACTTCACATTCCAGGATGTCTGGCTCTAGGTCAGTGGTCACACCATCGTGATTATCTGGGCCGTGAAGATCTTTTTTGTACAGTTCTTCTGTGTATTCTTGCCACCTCTTCTTAATATCTTCTGCTTCTGTTAGTCCATACCATTTCTGTCCTTTATCAAGCCTATCTTTGCATGAAATATTCCCTTGGTATCTCTAATTTTCTTGAAGAGATATCTAGTCTTTCCCATTCTGTTGTTTTCCTCTATTTCTTTGCATTGATCGCTGAGGAAGGCTTTCTTATCTCTTCTTGCTATTCTTTGGAACTCTGCATTCAGATGCTTATATCTTTCCTTTTCTCCTTTGCTTACGCTTCTCTTCTTTTCACAAGTATTTGTAAGGCCTCCCCAGACAGCCATTTTTCTTTTTTTGCATTTCTTTTCCACAGGGTTGGTCTTGATCCCAGTCTCCTATACAATGTCATGAACCTCATTCCATAGTTCATCAGGCACTCTATATATCAGATCTAGACCCTTAAATCTATTTCTCACTTCCACTGTATAATAATAAGGGATTTGATTCAGGTCATACCTAATGGTCTAGTGGTTTTCCCTACTTTCTTCAATTTCAGTCTGAATTTGGCAATAAGGAGTTCATGATCTGAGCCACAGCCAGCTCCTGGTCTTGTTTTTGCTGACTGTATAGAGCTTCTCCATCTTTGGCCGCAAAGAATATAATCAATCTGATTTTGGTGTTGGCCATCTGGTGATGTACATGTGTAGAGTCTTCTCTTGTGTTGTTGGAAGAGGGTGTTTGCTATGACCAGTGCATTTTCTTGGCTAAACTCTACTAGTCTTTGCCCTGCTTCATTCCGTACTCCAAGGTCAAATTTGCCTGTTGCTCCAGGTGTTTCTTGACTTTCTACTTTTGCATTCCTGCCCCCTATAATGAAAAGGACATCTTTTTTTGGGTGGTAGTTCTAAAAAGTTTGTAGGTCTTCATAGAACCGTTCAACTTCAGCTTCTTCAGCATTACTGGTTGGGGCATAGACTTGGATTACTGTGATATCGAATGGTTTGCCTTGGAAACAAACAGAGATCATTTTGTCGTTTTTGAGATTGCATCCAAGTACTGCATTTCAGACTCTTTTGTTGACCATGATGGCTACTCCATTTCTTCTGAGGGATTCCTGCCCGCAGTAGTAGATATAATGGTCATCTGAGTTAAATTCACCCATTCCAGTCCATTTTAGTTTGCTGATTCCTAGAATGTCGACGCTCACTCTTGCCATCTCTTGTTTGACAACTTCCAATTTGCCTTGATTCATGGACCTGACATTCCAGGTTCCTATGCAGTATTGCTCTTTACAGCATCGGTCCTTGCTTCTATCACCAGTCACATCTACAGCTGTGTATTCTTTTTGCTTTGGCTCCATCCCTTCATTCTTTCTGGAGTTACTCTCCACTGATCTCCAGTAGCATATTGGGCACCTACTGACCTGCGGATTTCCTCTTTCAGTATCCTATCATTTTGCCTTTTCATACTGTTCATGGGGTTCTCAAGGCAAGAATACTGAAGTGATTTGCCATTCCCTTCTCCAGTGGACCACATTCTGTCAGATCTCTCCACCATGACCCGCCCGTCTTGGGTTGCCCCATGGGCATGGCTTAGTTTCATTGAGTTAGACAAGGCTGTGGTCCTAGTGTGATTAGATTGACTAGCTTTCTGTGAGTATGGTTTCAGTGTGTCTGCCCTCTGATGCCCTCTTGCAACACCTACCATCTTACTTGGGTTTCTCTTACCTTGGGCATGGGGTATCTCTTCATGGCTGCTCCAGCGAAGTGCAGCCGTTGCTCCTTACCTTGGACGAGGGGTATCTCCTCACCACCACCATTCCTGACCTTCAACGTGGGATAGCCCCTCTAGGCCCTCCTGCACCCACGCAGCCATGGCTCCTTGGACGTGGGGTTGGTCTTTCCAGCCGCCTCCCCTGTCCTTGGGCATTGGAGCGTGGGGTAGCTCCTCCAGGCCACTGCCCCTGGGCTTGGGCTTGGGGGCGTGGGGTAGCTCCTCCCGGCCGCCGCCCCTGACCTGGGACGCGGGATAACTCCTTTCGTCGCTGTCCCTGACCTCGGACACAGGGTAGCTCCTCTCAGCACCCCCCTCCCCCGACCTCAGACTCGGGGTAGCTCTTCTCGGCCGTTCCTGTGCCGTCGCAGCCTGGCACTCTCGGCCACTGCCCCTGACCTTGGACGTGGGGTAACTCCTCTTGGCCACTGGCCTTCGGGCATTGGGTCCTCCTGGCTTCTGCCCCTGACCTCGGACGTGGGGTAGCTCCTTTCGGCCACGCTTAGCGGGCCGGTCGTGGCTGCCTGCGCTTAGCGCACCAGTCGCAGCCACCTGCACTTAGTGATCATACTTATCAATAATTACCTTAAATGTAAATAGGTTGAATGTCCTAAGCAAAAGACAAAGACTGGCTGAATGGATACAAAAACAAGACCCCTATATACGCTGTCTACAAGAGACCCACCTCAAACCTAGGGACACATACAAACTGAAAGTGAAGGGCTCAGAAGAGATATTTCATGCAAATGTAGACCAAAACAAAGCAGGAATAGCAATACTAATATCAGATAAAATAGACTTAGAAATAAAGGCTGTGAAAAGAGACAAAGAATGACCCTCCAGAATGATCCAAGGATCAATCCAAGAAGAAGATATAACAATTATAAATATATATGCACTCAACATAGAAGCACTGCAATATGTAAGACAAATGCTAAAAAATATGAAAAGGGAAATTAACAGTAACACAATAATAGTGAGAGACTTTAATACCCCACTCACACCTATGGATAGATCAGTTAAACAGAAAATTAGCAAGAAAACACAAATTTTAAATGATAAAATAGACCAGTTAGACCTAATTGATATCTATAGGACATTTCACCCAAAAACAATGAATTTCACCTTTTTCTCAAGTGCACACAGAACCTTTTCCAGGATAGATCACATCCTGGGCCATAAATCTAGCCTTGATAAATTCAAAAAAATTGAAATCATCTCGAGCATCTTTTCTGATCACAATGTGGTAAGATTAGATGTCAACTACAGGAAAAAAAAAACTATGGAAAATACAAACACATGGAGGCTAAACAACACACTTATGAATAACCAACAAATTACAGAAGAAATCAAAAAAGAAATCAAAATATGCATAGAAATGAATGAAAATGAAAACACAATAGCCCAAAACTTATGGGATTCAGTAAAAACAGTGTTAAGGGGAAGGTTTATAGCAATACAAGCCTACCTCAAGAAACAGGAAAGAAATCACATAAGTACTCTACACTTAAAGCAACTAGAAAAGGAAGAAATGAAGAACCACAGGGTTAGTTCACATCAGTTGCTCAGTCATGTCTGACTTTTTGTGACGCCATGAACTACAGCACGCCAGGCCTCCCTGTCCATCACCAACTCCTGGAGTCCACACAAACCCATGTCTATCGAGTCAGTGATGCCATTGAAGCATCTCATCCTCTGTCATCCCCTTCTCCTCCTCCCCTCAATCTTTCCCAGCACAGGGTCTTTTCAGATGAGTCAGCTCTTCGCATCAGGTGGCCAAAGTATTGGAGTTTCACTTCAACATCAGTCCTTCCCATGAACACCCAGACTGATTTCCTTTAGGATGGACTGGTTTAATCTCCTTGCAGTCCAAGGGACTCTCAAGAGTCTTCTCCAACACCACAGTTCAAAAGCATCAATTCTTCGGTGCTCAACTTTCTTTATAGTCCAACTCTCACGTCAGTACATGACCAATGGAAAGACCATAGTCTTGACTAGACAGAACTTTGTTGGCAAAGTAATGTCTCTGCTTTTTAATATGCTATCTAGGTTGGTCATAACTTTCCTCCCAAGGAGTAAGCGTCTTTTAATTTCATGGCTGCAGTCACCATCTGCAGTGATTTTGGAGCCCCAAAAATAAAGTCTGACACTGTTTCCACTGTTTCCCCAACTATTTGCCATGAAGTTATGGGACTGGATGACATGATCTTAGTTTTCTGAATGTTGAGCTTTAAGCCAACTTTTCACTCTCCTCTTTCACTTTCATCAAGAGCCTCTTTAGTTCTTCATTTTCTGCCATAAGGGTGGTGTCATCTGCATATCTGAGGTTATTGATATTTCTCCCAGCAATCTTGATTCCAACTTGTGCTTCCTTCAGCCCAGCATTTCTCATGATGTACTCTGCATATAAGTTAAATAAGCAGGGTGACGTTATACAGCCTTGACGTACTCCTTTTCCTATTTGGAACCAGTCTGTTGTTCCATGTCCAGTTATAACTGTTGCTTCCTGACCTGCATACAGGTTTCTCAAGAGGCAGATCAGGTGGTCTGGTATTCCCATCTCTTTCAGAATTTTCCACAGTTCTTTGTGATCCACACAGTCAAAGGCTTTGGCATAGTCAATAAAGCAGAAATAGATGTTTTTCTGGAACTCTCTTGCTTTTTCCATGATTCAGCAAATGTTGGCAATTTGATCTCTGGTTCCTCTGCCTTTTGGTTCACTTATTGCTGAAGCCTGGCTTGGAGAATTTTGAGCATTACTTTACTAGCATGTGAGATGAGTGCAATTGTGCAGTAGTTTAAGCATTCTTTGGCATTGCTTTTCTTTGTATTTGGAATGAAAACTGACCTTTTCCAGTCCTGTGGCCACTGCTGAGTTTTCCAAATTTGTTTGCATATTGAGTGCAGCACTTTCACAGCATCATCTTTTAGGATTTGAAATAGCTCAACTGGAATTCCATCACCTCCACTAGCTTTGTTCGTAGTGATGCTTCCTAAGGCCCACTTGACTTCACATTCCAGGATGTCTGGCTCTAGTTGATTGATCACACTGTCATGATTATCTGGGTCATGAAGATATTTTTTGTACAGTTCTTCTGTGTATTCTTTCCACCTCTTCGGTTAGTAGAAGAAAGGACATCACAAAAATTAGGGCAGAAATAAATACAAAAAAAAAAAAAAAAAAGAGAGAGAGAGAGAGAGAGACTATAGGAAAAATCAACAGAGGTTAAAGCTGGTTCTTCGAGAAGATAAATAAAATAGAAAAGCCATTAGCCAGACTCATCAAGAAACAAAGGGAGAAGAATCAAATCAACAAAATTCAAAATGAAAATGGAGAAATCACAACGGACAGCACCAAAATACAAAGGATCATAAGAGACTACTATCAGTAACTATATGCCAATAAAATGGACAACTTGGAAGAAATAGACAAATTCTTAGAAAAATATAACTTTCCAAAACTGAACTAGGAAGAAATAGAAAATCTTAATAGACCCATCACAAGCAGAGAAATCAAAACTGTAAGCAGAAATCTTCCAACAAACAAAAGCCCAGTACCGGATGGCTTCACAGCTGAATTCTACCAAAAATTTAGAGAAGAGCTGAGACCTATCCTACTCAAACTCTTCCAGAAAATTGCAGAGGAAGGTAAACTTCCAAACATTCTATGAGGCCACAATCACCCTAATACCAAACCCCAAAATAAGTGCCACACACAAAAAAGAAAACTACAGGCCAATATCAGTGGTGAACACAGATGTAAAAATCCTTAACAAAATTCTAGCAAACAGATTCCAACAACATATTCAAAAGATCATACATTGTGACAAAGTGGGGTTTACCCCAGGAATGCAAGGGTTCTTCAATATTTGCAAATCAATCAAAGTAATACACCACATTAACAAATTGAAAGATAAAAACCATATGATTATCTCAATAGATACAGAGAAAGCCTTTGACAAATTTCAACGTCCATTTACAATAAAAAAAAAAAAAAACCTTCAGAAAGCGGGTGTAGAAGGAACATACTTCAACATAATAAAAGCCATATATGACAAACCCATAGCAAACATTATCCTCAATGGTGAAAAATTAAAAGCATTTCCCCACAAGTTAATGATGCCCACTCTCACCACTACTATTCAACATAGTTTTGGAAGTTTTGGCCACAGCAATTAGAGCATAAAAAGAAATAAAATGCCTCCAGATTGGAAAAGAAGAAGTAAAACTCTTACTTTTTGCAGATGACATGATCGTCTGCATAGAAAACCCTAAAGATGCCACCAGAAAATTACTAGAGCTAATCAATGAGTAAAATTAATATGCAGAAATCCCTTGCATTTCTATATACTCTCAATGAGAAAACAGAAAGAGAAATTAAGGAAACAATTCCATTCACCATTGCACTGAAAAGAATAAAATACTTAGGAATAAATCTATCTAAAAAAATGAAAGACCTATATACAGAAAACTATAAAACACTGATGAAAGAAATCAAAGATGACACAAATAGATGGAGAAATATACCATGTTCATGGATCAGAAGAATCAATATAGTGAAAATGAGTATACTACACGAAGCAATCTATAGATTCAAAGCATTCCCTATCAAGCCACTAATGATATTTTTCAGAGAATTAGAACAAATAATTTCACAATTTGTATGGAAATACAAGAAAAAAAAAAAAACTTTGAATAGCCAAAGAAATCTTGAGAAAGAAGAATGGAACTGGAGAAATCAACCTGCCTGACTTCAAGCTATACTTCAAAGCCACAGTCATCAAGACAATATGCTACTGGCAAAAAACCAGAAACATAGATCAGTGGAACAAAGTAGCATTGCCAGAGATAAATTCACGCACCTATGGACACCTTATCTTTGACAAAGGAGGCAAGAATATACAATGGAGAAAAGACAATCTCTTGAACAAGTGGTGCTGGGAAAACTCATCAACCACCTGTGAAAGAATGAAACTAGAACATTTTCTAACATCATACAGAATAAAAAACTCAAAATGGATTAAAGATCTAAATGTAAGACCAGAAACAAAAAAACTCCTAGAGGAAAACACAGGCAAAACAGTCTTTGACATAAATCACAGCAGGATCCTCTATGACCCACCTCCCAGAATAATGGAAATAAAAGTAAAAATGAACAATGGGACCTAATTAAACTTAAAAACTGCTGCACAACGAAGGAAACTATAAGCAAGGTGAAAAGACAGCCTTCAGAATGGGAGAATATAACAGCAAAAGAAGCAAATAACAAAGAATTAATCTCAAAAATATACAAGCAACTCCTGCAGCTCAATTCCAGAAAAAAAAAAAAAAAGCGACCCAATGAAAAAATGGGCCAAAGAACTAAACAGACATTTCTCCAGAGAAAACATACAGATGGCTAACAAACATGAAAAGATGCTCAACATCACTCATTATCAGAGAAATGTAAATCAAAACCACAATGAGGTACCATCTCACGCCGGTCAGAATGGCTGCTATCCAAAAATCTACAAACAATAAACATTGGAAAGGGTGTAGAGAAAAGGGAACCCTCTTACACTGTTGGTGGGAACTAGTGGGCAAACTAGTTCAGCCACTATGGAGAACAGCGTGGAGTTTCCTTAAAAAGCTGAAAATAGAACTGCCATATAACCCAGCAATCCCACTGCTGGGCATACACACCAAGGAAACCATAATTTAAAGAGACACATGTACCCCAGTGTTCATCACAGCACTGTTTATAATAGCTAGGACACGGAAGCAACTTAGATGTTCAACAGCAGACAAATAGATAAGACAGTTGTGGTACATATACACAATGGAATATTACTCAGGTATTAAAAAGAATGCATTTGAATCAGTTCTAATGAGGTGGATGAAACTGGAGCCTATTTTACAGAGCGAATTAAGTCAGAGAGAAAAACTGTAATACAGTATATTAATGCATATATATGGAATTTAGAAAGATGGTAATGATGACCCTATATGGGAGATAGCAAAAGAGACACAAATGTAAAGAACAGATTGTTAAACTTGGTGGGAGAAGGCAAGGGCGGGATGATTTGAGAGAAAAGCATTGAAACATGTATATTATCATATGTGTAACAGTTCACCAGTCTGAGTTTGATGTATGAGGCAGGGTGCTCAGGGCTGTGCACTGGGATGACCCTGAGAGACGGGATGGGAAGGGAGGTGGGAGGGAGGGTCAGAATGGGGAACACATGTATACCCATGGTGGATTCATGTGAATGTATGGCAAAAACCACCACAATATTTTAAAGTAATTAGCCTCCAATTAAAAAAAAAAAAAAGAAAGAAAGAAAATGTGTTACATAAAGAAGCCTAATCAGAAAACATGATGTATTTTCTGATTCTCCTTATATAAAAAGTTCAGAATTGGTGAATTTATATACTAAAAGTAGATTAGCAAGTGTCTAAGGAAGGGATAAAGAGTGATAAGAATGGAAAGTAACTGCTATTGGATAGGAGTTTCTATTGAATATGATGCAAATGTTCTAAATAGATTATGGTGACGATTGCACACTCTCAACACACTAAAACTGTTGCAGTATACATTTTAAATGGGTACATTTTATGCAATGAATTTATACTCCAAAGATGCTTAAGAAAATAAAATAGGCTGATGGGATGTCACAACAAGCAGAGAAATGGGACTGTGTAAGGAGATTTCAAAGAATGGTAAGTTGTCTAATTGGCTGAAGAAAATGATCAGAGTATGGTGTTGGGGGTTGTGAGTAGTGAGAAAGTAAATTAGAAATGCAGGATGCAACCAAAGGTCTGACTATGGAACTCACTTCTGATGATCTCACTCCTCTGCTTAACAAATAGTGGGAGTCAATATAGGCTTGTGTGCAGAAGAGTAATATGATCTAAACAGTGCTATCAGAAGATTGATTCTGGTATGGTAGGATTTTTAGTTTAGTTACACATCATTTTTTTCATATCAAAATGAAATTATTATATGTCAATATGATTTCTCTCTCTCTCTCTCTTTTTGTCAATAGAGTCATTTCTACAGGAACCAAGCTAACTGCTTTGCCATTTCTCATATTTAAACTGTGTTTATCTTTCCTTATTCAATTCACCCTAAATGGAAGTAACTTTCCCTGTTCTCTACAGTATTTTGAGCCCTAGTTCAAAGACACATGTGAAACATCTCTCTAGAAACCTTCTTTCATTACCTCTTACTCAACCCTGATGATTTCTATACTGTATATTTCTCTTTCAACATGTGAGTATCAATGTGTGCTATATTGGTTGATATGTATAAATATTATATGTGTGTTTAATTATGTCATTTTAAATATATATTTTCCCAATATAAACTTAAGGTTGGTGCTACCACTTTGGTTTCTGTTGAATGCATCCTGAGTAGCCATAGTATAGTATAGTATTTTGTGCCTAAAAAGTTTACTCAAAAATTGTTCTAGCTAGCAAAGTCCTCAGGGAGGCTCACATTCTTTTTGGATACTTTTCATTCATATCATTTGGCCAAATCTAATTTTCTCTGTGAGATGTTTAATGGCTATCTTCTCAATTTTCAGGATGTGCTGTCTATAATATACACTTCCCAGATGGCCCTATTGTTAAAATAATATTACAGAACATTTACATCTCTTTAACTTTCTCTTCTTCTGACACCTTCTGACTAAGGTGACACACTCCAGTCATACAACTGCATCCTGAGTTGTGACATGCATTGCTTCGAAAACCAAGTTCTCTATTACTATGATTTCATTTCAAGTACTAAGAACAATGGCATGAAGCACAAAGGGAGTTCTTATTCAATATTTTGCTTAGGAGGTATATACTATAACTTATTTGTTGTCCCTTGGCATCACTAAAAGACATTTTTAGTTGGAAACTTGACCTAAAAGAAAGGACTGTTTATGAGTCCGAAGAATGGCTGTTATCATCTTTCTTGGTGTATGAGATCTATAAAATATGGGACTTTTTAGGAGAAAAGAGTACCTCGCAGATTTAATTAAGACCCAATGCATGTGCATGAGGCCTTAGCCCTGTTCTGACTAAATGAAGACAAAACATAGAAAATTTATAAATGGACACAAGTATTCTTCGATTATTTTGACTAAATAATGGATAATAAAATAATTTTTATATTCATTCCCATGTTCATCACAATTTAACACTTTTTGAGAAGCTGATTTCACTAAAAAAAGAACTCACCTTCAATTCAGGAGATTTTGGCTTTAGTTTTAAACTCTGCCTCTTGCTATTTTTATTTTGGAGCAAATTATATAAACTTTCTGATCTTTGGTTCAAACTTTTTAAAAGGCAGTTATGAAGAACAAATGCACTAAAGCTAGTAAGTTGATTTAAAATTAAAATATTCTAGAGATGAAAATTAATATTATTTTTCAAGATGAAAAATGTCAAGTGTTTATTTTAGAGTAAAAAAAAAAAGTCCAAAAATAAATGCCAAGACATTTTTTAAAAAAGTTTTAAGCATTTTAATATTTATTTTTTCATGAGATAAATCAATATACAAGCATGTAAACTTGTATATGACTTTGAATTTAGCCATTGCATATATTAAAATATGGGGAAGCAGGTTATTTTTAAGTGAAATGAAGTAAGTTCAAATGGGCCAGACTTTGAAATTAGAAGTAAAGTGCAGCAGATGTTTGGAGAACAGATCCAGTTATAGGAGCTAGAAGGAAGTCTTGTCAAAGGTTCAGTTCAGTTCAGTTGCTCAGTTGTGTCTGACTCTTTGTGACCCCATGAACTGCAGCATGCCCCTGCCCATCACCAACTCCTGGAGTCCACCCAAACCCATGTCCATTGAGTCGGTGATACCATCCAGCCATCTTATTCTCTGTCATCCCCTTCTCCTCCTGCCTTCAATCTTTCCCAGCATCAGCGTCTTTTCAAATGAATCAGCTCTTCACATCAGGTGGCCAAGTATTGGAGTTTCAGCTTCATCAGTCCTTCCAATGAACACCCAGGACTGATCTCCTTTAGGATGGACTGGTTGGACCTCCTTTCAGTCCAAGGGACTCTCAAGAGTCTTTTCCAACACCACAGTTCAAAAGGTCAAGGTTAAAAAGAAATTCCTTTTCAGGCATCTGGCTGTAAAGCCCTATCCTTTTTTGTTGTTGTTGCTTGTTTTCTTAGAGTCTAGCTTTTAACAAATGTAATATACTGTCTCTTGGTCTCATGAAAAATCCCATAATGAGACTATCAAAGAAGATAATTCCATGCTGCCTGATGTTCACTCATACAGGAATGGATTCCCAGTAGCCAGAGACAATGAAGCTAAACTGGAGGTTTATTATTGGTTTTAGAAACATCCAAGTCCAAGCTTTGAGAACAATTTCAGTGTCAAGTCTAAACTATAGTGAGGATGAAGAATCAGAGCATATGAGAATAGATGGTATCAAGTAACATGGTGTGCAGGATAAGTAAGCTCTAGAAAGGGTTTGAGATTTGAAGTCAGGATATAGGCATTTGATGATGTAGCCAAGACATTAACAGTAGAGGTTGGCACACAAATTCAAAAGAGAAGGACTAGGGTAGAAAAAATGTGGCTTGTGCTTGTTAAAAAAATCTCCTGCTTGAAGTGAAGATTGGATGGATTGGGAGATCCTCACCATCAGGAAGAACAAGCAAAGAGGACCACCATTCTCCTGCAGGAGAGGCTGGATTTGGTGGTTGTATGTAATGTCTCTTCAGATCTGCTCTAGCCTAATTCACATTATTCTCTTTTAGAGATAGTTATGATTCACAGTGAGTATAGACCCCTATTCCCAGATAGTATGAGAATCAGAAACAGCATGAATTTCAACTCTACTGGGACACACGTTCCTGAAGAAAATACGTGGCAATTTTGTAATTGTTCACACATATCCTAGTAAAGTGGTAAATATAAAATTTGTAATATCCAACAAAGTACAATAAATCATGTTTTGAAAGCTTCCCTTCCCAATGGCAGATGCTGATTATTTCCACACTTCCTCAAAGAAGCTTCCAATTTCTCCCCCTTATTTCAAAGAAGACTCTGACCCCCTGCCCAAATGATTCTCCCTTTAAAAACTTTTCTGGTCAAGCAGAATCTCTGGAGTTGGTTTTTGGAAACTAGTTTTCCTTCTCCCCAGGTTGCTGACCTCCTGAATAAAGCAACCTTTCCTTTTCCAAAAAACACTTGTCTCAAGTATTGGCTCTCAAGTGGTGAGACACCAAACTTGAGTTTAGTAACACTAAGAGGATGGATAATAAGCAATAGGGTTTCCAAATGATTCTCTTGTAAATCTTTCTTTTGAATGAAAGAACAATCGGATTGTCCTGAGGCCTGTGATCATGGCCAAAAACACCATATAAGGGCCACATAAAAAGACTCTGAAGCTGCATAAGGAGAGACATTCTCAGTTGCTCATCTAATGTTTCAGTTCAGTTTAGTTCAGTCACTCAGTCGTGTCTGACACCTTGCAACCCCATGGACTACAGCACTCCAGTCTTCCCTGTCCATCATCAACTCCCAAAGCTTGCTTAAACTCATGTTCATCTAGTCAGTGATGCCATCCAACCATCTCATCCTCTGTCATCCCCTCCTCCTCCTGCCTTCAATCTTTCCCAGGATCAGGGTCTTTTCCAACGAGTCAGTTCCTCTCATCAGATGGCCAAAGTATTGGAGTTTCAGCTTTAGCATCAGTCCTTCCAGTGAATATTCAGGACTGATTTCTTTTAGGATTGACTGGTTTGCTCTTGCAGTCCAAGGGACTCTCAAAAGTCTTCTCCAACACCACAGTTCAAAAGCATCAGTTCTTCAGTGCTCAGCTTTCTTTGTAGTCCAACGCTCACATCCATACATGATTACTGAAAAAACCATAGCTTTGACCAGACAGACCTTTGTTGGCAAAATAACATCTTTGCTTTTTAATAAGCTGTCTAGGTTGGTCTTCACTTTTCTTCCAAGGAGCAAGCGTCTTTTAATTTCATGGCTGCATGAAATATCTGCAGTGATTTGGGAGCCCAAGAAAATAAAGTCTCTCACTGTTTCGATTGTTTCCCCATCTATTTGCCATTAAGTGATGGAACCAGATGCCATGATCTTAGTTTTTTGAATGTTAAGCTGTAAGCCAACTTTTTCACTCTCCTCTTTCACTTTCATCAAGAGCCTCTTTAGTTGTTCTTTGCTTTCTTCCATAAGGGTGGTGTCATCGGCATATCTGAGGTTATTGATATTTCTCCCAACAATCTTGATTCCAGCTTGTGCTCCATCCAGCCTGGCATTTTGCATGATGTACTCTGCATATAAGTTAAATAAGCAGGGTGACAATATACAGCCTTGATGTACTCCTTTCACTATTTGGAACCAGTCTGCTGTGCCATGTCCAGTTCTAACTGTTGCTTCTTGACCTGCACATAAATTTCTCAGGACACAGGTCAGATGGTTTGGTATTCCCATCTCTTTAAGAATTTTCCAGTTTGTTGTGACCCACACAGTCAAAGGCTTTGGCATAGTCAATAAAGTGGAAGCAGATGTTTTTGTGGAAATCTCTTGCCTTTTCAATGATTTAAAAGATATTGGCAATTTGGTCACTGGTTCTTCTGTCTTTTTAAAATCCAGTTTGAACATCTGGAAGTTCACAATTTACGTACTGTTGAAGTCTGGCTTGGAGAACTTTGAGCATTATTTTGCTAGCCTGTGAGATGAGTGTAATTGCGTGATAGTTTGAACATTCTTTGGCATTACCCTTCTTTGAGATTGGAATGAAAGCTGACCTTTTCCAGTCCTGTGGCCACTGCTGAATTTTCCAAATTTGCTGGCATATTGAGTTCAACACTTTTACAGCATCATCTTTTAGGATTTGAAATAGCTCAACTGGAATTCCATCACCTCCACTAGCTTTGTTCATAGTGATGCTTTCTTAGACCCACTTGACTTCACATTCCAAGATGTCTGGCTCTAAGTGAGTGATCACACCATTCTGGTTATCTGGGTCATGAAGATCTTTTTTTGTATAGTTCATCTAATGTTTAGTCCACCCTAGTCTGTATCTAGCTGGCTTGAAAATACATGTAAGATCTGAGCCAGATGACTTGAGTGCCATATCCTGAATTTCTTATTCATAAAAATGTGAGGTGATAATGAAATTAGAGTATTGCTTTGAATCATTAAATTTTAAGATGATTTTTTGAAGAAATAAGAGAAAGAAAACAGGAAATGTTCCCAGAAGCATTACACATAGCTAAATATAGAATTCAAATAGTAAAGGAAGAAGAGTAGACATCATAGGTTATCAAGCAATATCTGCCACATTTCTCATAATTTTATGTAATCTGGTGGTAGGAGAAATGGTATGTAAAAAAGTATCAATATATTGTAATATAGTAAATGTAATATGTGCACTTTAATTTTAATGTACCCCAGCATGTGGATGTGAATACTTTTCTGAATCTGGTAGTTGAATGAAGCCCTCCTTTAGAAGTTTAATAATAATAAGATTAGCAATGATAAAATTTAGCATTTAATAGACTCTTAGTGAGATAAATACTTTAAATATCTAATCTCAGTCTTTATACCCACACTCTGAAGTTTCATTATCCCAGATGTATAAAGGAAAAAGTGGAGACATAAAAATCATTTATCTAGTAAATGAAGGAATTTTTTTTTTCAAATTCAAATCATTTTAAGTTTTAGATTTGATTTGAGTCCCAAAGAAGAATAAGAAGAAATTAGTGAGTGAGTAGTGAATGAAAAGAGAAAGAAAAGGGATTTGCAAATACAGGAAATTGTATTTATAAGAAAAAAAGGAGGAAAATTTGTGGGAGAACTTTCATTTTGGCGTTATTTAAGCACAAAATTCAAGACAGAAAGTGGAAAAGACTATTGGAGAGTAAAAAGGTACCAAATTATAGAGGGTCTTAAGTGGCAGGTATAGAACTTCTGCTTTATCCTTTAAATGATAAAAGGCCATTGGAAAGTTTTCTACACTGTTGGTGGGAACGTAAATTGGTACAGACACTATGGAGAACAGTAAGAAGATTCCTTAAAAAACAAGCTACCATATGATCCTGAAATCCCACTCCTGGGCATATATCTGGAAAAAATATGTTTTTTGAAAGGGTATATACACCCCAGTGTTCACTGCACTAGCCATGCACATTACAATAGCCATGACCTGGAGATATACATATATATATCTACATATATATCTACATATATATATATATATATATATATATATATATATATATCTGATCAGATCAGATCAGTCGCTCAGTCGTGTCCAACTCTGCAACCCCATGAATCACAGCACGCTAGGCCTCCCTGTCCATCAGCAACTCCTGGATTTCACTGAGACTCACGTCCATCGAGTCAGTGATGCCATCCAGGCATCTCATCCTCTGTCGTCCTCTTCTCCTCCTGCCCCCAATCCCTCCCAGCATCAGAGTCTTTTCCAATGAGTCAACTCTTCGCATGAGGTGGCCAAAGTACTGGAGTTTTAGCTTTAGCATCATTCCTTCCAAAGAAATCCCAGGGCTGATCTCCTTCAAAATGGACTGGTTGGATCTCCTTGCAGTCCAAGTGACTCTCAAGAGTCTTCTCCAACACCACAGTTCAAAAGCATCAATTCCTCGACCCTCAGCCTTCTTCACAGTCCAACGCTCACATCCATACATGACCACAGGAAAAACCATAGCCTTGACTAGACGAACATTTGTTGGCAAAGTAATGTCTCTGCTTTTCAATATGCCATCTAGGTTGGTCATAACTTTCCTTCCAAGGAGTAAGCGTCTTTTAATTTCATGGCTGCAGTCACCATCTGCAGTGATTTTGGAGCCCAGAAAAATAAAGTCTGACACTGTTTCCACTGTTTCCCCATCTATTTCCCATGAATTGGTGGGAACGGATGCCATGATCTTCGTTTTCTGAATGTTGAGCTTTAAGCCAACTTTTTCACTCTCCACTTTCACTTTCATCAAGAGGCTTTTGAGTTCCTCCTCACTTTCTGCCATAAAGGTGGTGTCATCTGCATATCTGAGGTTATTGATATTTCTCCTGGCAATCTTGATTCCAGCTTGTGTTTCTTCCAGTCCAGCGTTTCTCATGATGTACTCTGCATATAAGTTAAATAAACAGGGTGACAATATACAGCCTTGACGAACTCCTTTTCCTATTTGGAACAAGTCTGTTGTTCCATGTCCAGTTCTAAATGTTGCTTCCTGACCTGCATACAAATTTCTCAAAAGGCAGATCAGGTGGTCTGATATTCCCATCTCTTTCAGAATTTTCCACAGTTTATTGTGCTCCACACAGTCAAAGGTTTTGGCATAGTCAATAAAGCAGAAATAGATGTTTTTCTAGAACTCTTGCTTTTGCTATGATCCAGCAGATGTTAGCAATTTGATCTGGTTCCTCTGCCTTTTCTAAAACCAGCTTGAACATCAGGAATTTCACAGTTCACATATTGCTGAAGCCTGGCTTGGAGAATTTTGAGCATTTTACTAGCATGTGAGATGAGTGCAATTGTGCAGTAGTTTGAGCATTCTTTGGTATTGCCTTTCTTTGGGATCAGAATGAAAACTGACCTTTTCCAGTCCTGTGGCCAACGGCTGAGTTTTCCAAATTTTCTGGCATAATGAGTGCAGCACTTTCACAGCATCATCTTTCAGGATTTGGAATAGCTCAACTGGAATTCCATCAGCTCCACTAGCTTTGTTTGTAGTGATTCTTTCTAAGGCCCACTTGACTTCACATTCCAGGATGTCTGGCTCTAGGTCCGTGATCACACCATTGTGATTATCTGGGTCGTGAAGATCTTTTTTGTACAGTTCTTCTGTGTATTCTTGCCATCTTCTGCTTCTGTTAGGTCCATACCTTTTCTGTCCTTTATTGAGCTCATCTTTGCATGAAATGTTCCTTTGGTATCTCTGATTTTCTTGAAGAGATCCCTAGCCTTTCCCATTCTGTTGTTTTCCTCTATTTCTTTGCATTGATCACTGATGAAGACTTTCTTATCTCTTCTTGCTATTCTTTGGAACTCTGCATTCAGATGTTTATGTCTTTCCTTTTCTCCTTTGCTGCTGTAAAGAGCAATATTGCATAGGAACCTGGAATATCAGGTCCATGAATCAAGGCAAATTGGAAGTGGTCAAACAGGAGATGGCAAGAGTGATTGTCGACTTTCTAGGAATCAGCGAACTGAAATGGAATGGAATGGGTGAATTTAACTCAGATGACCATTATATCTACTACTGCGGGCAGGAATCCCTCAGAAGAAATGGAGTAGCCATCATGGTCAACAAAAGAGTCTGAAATGCAGTACTTGGATGCAATCTCAAAAACGACAAAATGGTCTCTGTTCGTTTCCAAGGCAAACCATTCAATACCACAGTAATCCAAGTCTATGCCCCAACCAGTAATGCTGAAGAAGCTGAAGTTGAATGGTTCTATGAAGACCTACAAGACCTTTTAGAACTAACACCCAAAAAAGATGTCCTTTTCATTATAGGGGACTGGAATGCAAAAGTAGGAAGTCAAGAAACACCTGGAGTAACAGGCAAATTTGACCTTGAAATACAGAATGAGCAGGGCAAAGACTAATAGAGTTTTGCCAAGAAAATGCACTGGTCATAGCAAACACCCTCTTCCAACAACACAAGAGAAGACTCTACACATGGACATCACCAGATGGTCAACACAGAAATCAGGTTGATTATATTCTTTGCAGCCAAAGATGGAGAAGCTCTATACAGTCAGCAAAATCAAGACCAGGTGCTGACTGTGGCTCAGACCATGAACTCCTTATTGCCAAATTCAGACTGAAATTGAAGAAAGTAGGGAAAACCACTAGACCATTCAGGTATGACCTAAATCAAATCCCTTATGATTATACAGTGGAAGTGAGAAATAGATTTAGGGGCCTAGATCTGATAGATAGAGTGCCTGATGAACTATGGAATGAGGTTCGTGACATTGTACAGGAGACAGGCATCAAGACCATTCCCATAGAAAAGAAATGCAAGAAAGCAAAATGGCTGTCTGTGGAGGCCTTACAAATATATATATATATATATATATATATATAATATTACTCATATATATATAGAGAGAGTATTACTCAGTCATTAAAAAGAATGAAATAATGTCACTTGCAAAAACATGATGGACCTCAAGATTATCATACTAAGTGAATTCAGAGAAAAACAAACATCATATGATATCACTTATATGTGGAATCTAAAAAAAAATGATACAAATAGCTTATTTACAAACAGAAAAAGACTCACAGATTTACAGAATGAATTTATTGTTACTGAGAGGAAGGATGGGGGGAAGGGACAGTGAAACTGATCAATCACTGTACTAGAGGCTTTAGAATTTTAGACTTTATCTTCCTGCATATGAGCTATTTTAAATTTCTTTTTGCATGGAGTATGAGTAATGTAGGGGCTTCCCTGATGCCTCAGAAGGTAAATAACCTGCCTGCAGTGTAGGAGACCTGAGTTTGATACCTGGGTTTAGAAGATCCCCTGGAGAAGAATGATTACCCGTTCCAGTATTCTTATTATTCTTGCTAGGAGAATTCCATGAATAGAGGAGTCTGGTGAGTTATATGGTGCATGGGGTCACAAAGAGTCGGACACAACTGAGAGACTAACACTTTCACATTTTTCACTTTCATGAGTAATGAAGATTTATTTGTTTGTTAGTTGTTCCAGCACATATAACATGATTTTATTTTCCACATCCAGTGGGTCAGTTCAGCTCAGTTCAGTCACTTAGTCACGTCTGACTCTTTGCGACCCCATGAATCGCAGCACGCCAGGCCTCCTGTCCATCACCAACTCCCAAAGCTTGCTCAAACTCATGTCCATCTAGTTGGTGATGTCATCCAACCATCTCATCATCTGTTGTCCCCTTCTTCTCCCGCCTTCAATCTTTCCCAGCATCAGGGTCTTTTCCAGTGAGTCAGCTCTTCGCATCATGTGGCCAAAGTATTGGAGTTTCAGCTTCAACATCAGTCCTTCCAATGAACACTCAGGACTGATTTCCTTTAGGATGGATGGGTTGGATTTCCTTGCAGTCCAATGGATTCTCAAGAGTCTTCTTCAACACCACAGTTCAAAAGCATCAATTCTTTGGCACTCAGCTTTCTTTATAGTCCAACTCTCACATCCATAGGTGACTACTGGAAAAACCATAGCCTTGGACCTATCCAAGGGGTAGGTCATTATATGGACTTTATCTGTAGTTCCATTGATCTATTTACCTATCCTGACTTCAATAAATAAATTTAAATAAATTTAAAAAAGGATCAAATTTTCTTTTATTAGTGTAGATTTGTATGAGTCTTGCAATCAGGAGCTGTTTGTTCTCCAATGTAGTTCATCTTTTCCAGGATCCTTTTTGCTTTTCTAGATTGGTTGCATTTCATATAAATTTAATTATCTGTAGAAGACATAGAACTAACACCAAAAAAATATATCCTTTTCACCATAGGGGACTGGAATGCAAAATAGGAAGTCAAGAGATACCTGGAGTAACAAGCAAGTTTGGCCTTGGATTACAGACTGAAGCAGGGCAAAGGCCAACAGAGTTTTGCCAAGAGCATGTACTGGCCATAGCAAACACCTTCTTCCGACAGCACAGAGATAGTTCTACACATGGACATTACCAGATGGTCGGTACAAAATCAGGTTGATTATATTCAGCTGAAGATGGAGAAAATCTATAGAATCAGAAGAAGAAAAAAAAAAACCAAAAAACCCTGGGGGGTTACTGTGGCTTAGATCATGAATCTTTTATTGCAAAATTCAGACTTAAGTTGAAGAAAGTAGGGAAAACCACTAGACCATTAAAGTATCACTTAAATCAAATCCCTTTCAATTATATAGTGGAAGTGACAAATAGATTCAAGGGATTATACCTGATAGATTAGAGTGCCTGAAGAACTACAGACAGAGGTTTGTAACATTGTACAGGAAGCAGTAACCAAAACCATACCCAAGAAAAAGAAATGCAACAAGGCAAAATGTTTGTCTGAGTAGGCCTTACCAACAGCTATGAAAAGAAGAGAAGTGAAAGGCAAAGGAGAAAAGGAAAGATATACACATCTGGATGTAGAGTTCCAAAGAAGATCAAGGAGAAGAAAGAAAGCCTTCTTATGTGAACAATGCAAAGAAATAAAGGAAACAACAGAATGGGAAACACTAGAGATCTCTTCAAGAAAATTAGAGATACCAAGGGGAAATTCATACAAAGATGGACACAATAAAAGACAGAAATGATTTGGACCTAAGAGAAGCAGAAGATACTGGGAAGAGGTGGCAAGAATACACAAAACTGTACAAAAAATTCTTAATGACCCAGATAACCATGATGGAGGGCTTCTCTAGTAGCTCAGCTGGTAAAGAGTCCACCTGTAATTCAGAAGAGCCCAGTGCAATTCCTGGGTTGGGAAGACCCCCTGGAGAAGGGATAGGCTACACATGCCACAATGCTTGGGCTTCCTTGGTTCCTCAGACACTAAAGAATCCACCTGCAGTGCAAGAGACTTGCATTTGATCCCTGCGTTGGGAATATCTTCTGAAAGAGGGCATGGCAACCCACGCAAGTATTCTTTGCTGGAGAATCCTCATGGACAGAGGAGCTTGGAGGGCTACAGTCCATGGGTTCACAAAGAATCAGACATGACTGAGTGACTAAGGACAACACAACCGTGGTCACTCACCTAAAGCAAGACATCCTGGAGTGTGAAGTCAAGTGGGTCTTAGGAAGCATTGTTATGAACAAAGCTAGTGGAAGTGATGGGATTCCAGTTGAGCTATTTCCAAATTCTAAAAGATGATACTGTTAAAATGCTACACTCAATATGCCAGCAAACTTGGAAAACTCAGTAGTGGCCAGAGGACTGGAAAATATCAATTTTCATTCAATCCCAAAGAAGAGCAATGCCAAAGAATATTCAAACTACCTCATAATTGCACTCATTTCACATGTTAGCTAGTTAATGGTCAAAATCCTTCATTTTAGGCTTCAACAGTACATGAACCTAGTTCCCGAGGTATAGTAGGATTTTGAAAAGGCAGAAGAACTAGAGATCAAATTGCCAACATCCATTGGATCATAAAAAAGCAAGGGGATTCTAGAAAGACATTTATTTCTGCTTCATTGACTACACTAAAGCCTTTGACAGTGTGAATCACAACAAACTGCAGAAAATTCTTAAAGAGATGGAATACTAGTCCACCATACCTGCCTCCTGAGAAACCTGTATGCAGGTCAAGAAGCAACAGTTAGAAACAGACATGGAACACTGCCCTGGGTCAAAGTTGGGAAAAGGAGTATGTCGAGGCTATATATTGTCACTTTGCTTATTTAACATCTATGCACAGTACATTATGTGAAATTTCAGGCAGAATGAATCACAAGATACGATCAAGACTGCTAGGAGAAATATCAATAACCTCAGATATGCAGATGACAAAAGTGAAGATGAACTAAAGAGCCTCTTGATGAAGCTGAATGAGGAGAATGAAAACGCTGACTTAAAACTTAACACTCAAGAAACTATGATCATGGGATCTGGTCCCATCACCTCATGGCAAATAGATGGGGAAGCAATAGAAACAGTGACATACTTTATTTTCTTGGGCTCCAGAATCATTGTGGATGGTGATACAGCCATGAAATTAAAGGACATTTGCTCCTTCGAAGAGAAGCTATGGCCAACCTAGACAGCATATTAAAAAACATAGACATCACATGGCTGACAAATGTCTATGTAGTCAAAGTTACAGTTTTCCCAGTAGTCATGTACAGATGTAAGAGTTGGACCATAAAGTAGGCTGATCACTGAATAATTGATGCTTTCAAACTGCAGTCCTGGAGAAGACTCTTGAGAGTCCCTTGAACTTCAAGGAGATCAAATCAATCAATCTTAAAGGAAATCAACCCTGAATATTGGAAGGACTGGTGCTGAAGCTGAAGGTCCAATACTTTTCCCACCTGATAAGAAGAGCTGAATCATTTGGAAAGACGCTGATGCTGGGAAAGATTGAGGGGAGGAGGAGAAGCAGGTGACAGAGGATGAGATGATTAAAGGGCACCATCGACACAATGGACATGAGTTTGAACAAACTCTGGGAGATAGTGAAGGACAGAGAAGTCAGGTGTGCTGTAGTACATGGGGTCAAAAAAAGTGGAACAGGACTGAGCAACTCAACAGCAACAATGACAAAGCAGGGCACCCAAAGGCAGTGCTCAGAGTCCTAGGGTGGGAAGCAAGGTGGGAGGGGGTTCCGGATGGGGAGGACACATATATGCCCATGGCCCATTCAATTTATGTATGGCAAAAACCATCACAATTCAGAAAGGAGTACATCAAGGCTATATATTTCCATACTGTTTATTTAACTCCTATGCACAGGACATCATCAGAAATGCCAGAGTGAATGAATCACAAGCTGGAATCAAGATTTCCTGGAGAAATACCAACAACCTCAGATATGCAAATGATACCAGTTTAATGGCACAAAGTGAAGATGAACTAAAGAACTTCTTGTTGAAGGTGGAAGAGAAGAGTGAATAAGCTGGCTTAAAACACAACATTCAATAAAGGAAGATCATGGCATCTGGTCCTGTCACTTCATGGCATATAGATGGGGAAAATGTGAAGACAGTGTCAGATTTCATTTTCTTGGACTCAAAATCACTGGAGATTGTGTCTGCAACCATGAAATTAAAAGATGCTTGCTTCTTGGAAGAATAGCTACGACAAACCTAGACAACATATTAAAAAGCAGAGACTTCACTTTGTTGACTATGGCTAAATATCCGTATAGTCAAAGCTATGGTTTTTCCAGTAGTCTTGTATGGATCTGAGAGTCGGATCGTAAAGAAGACTAAGCAAGGAATCATTGATGCTTTTGAACTATGGTGCTGAATATGACTCTTGAGAGTCCCTTGGACTGCAAGGAGATCAAACCAATCAGTACTAAAGGAAATCAACCCTGAATATTCATCAGAAGGACTGGTGCTAAAGCTGAGGCTCCAACACTTTGCCCACCTGATAAGAACTGACTCTTTGGAAAAGACTGTGAAACTGGAAAAGATTGAAGGCAGGAAGAGGAAGGGGTGACAGAGGATGAGATTATTGGATGGCATCACTGACTCAACAGACAAGAGTTTGAGCAAACTCTGGGAGACAGTAAAGGACCGGGAAGCCTGTCATGCTGTAGTTCATGGGATCGCAAAGAGTTTGACATGTCTTAGTGGCTGAACAACAGCAACAACAATTATCTTCCCATTAAAATAAATTAATGAATTAAAAAATAATCTGTATGTAAGTGTTGCATAAAATTTCCATTGTAATTTTGAATGGTGTGGTATTAAATTAATAATAGGTTCTGGGAGAATAAAATCTTTAATACTCCATTTATTGAACATGATATATATAGATCTTTGTTTAGGTCTTTATTTCTTCTAGTAGTGTTGTGTAGTTTTTAGTGTAGAGGTCTTAAATATTGTTTGTTAATTCATCTCAGTATTTTGTTCTCCAATGATGCTATAAATATAATTTTATTTAAGAAGAAAGGTTTTGAGCAGAGGAATGACAAGATCACAGTTTTGGGATTAGTCATCCATGTACATATGCAGATTGTATTCCAAGAGTAAGAATATAAAATTACAATTAGAAAACAATTACACTACATCAGCATGAAAGACCATGGTGGGCTTGTCAGAATAACATAAATTTGATACAAGGGAATAGGTTCAAGACATATTTAGGAAGTAAAACTCTTAATCCTTAGTTATTAGGGCTGAGTAAGTAATAGACAAGAAGAAATCTCAGATGACTCCCTGGTTTGGGGATTAAGTAACCAGGTAAACTGAGACCTGGAGGACTTGCACATCACTGTGAAATGTAATAAAATTGTGTTTAGTTTTGAATTTTTCAATGTGATGTGCTTAGGAAGACATCTGATGACATATCTAGCAGGAAACCCCATACATAATTTTAAAGTTTGAATGAATGTCCAGGTGAACAAATATATCTTTGGTAATCATAAGCATGCGGTTGTAATTAAACCAGAGTTGATTAAATCATGATCAGAATACATAGAGAAGAGGAAGAGCAGTGGTCTGGAGTCAGACTCCTATGGATGAAGGTCTGAAAAAATGAGAAAGAGCGGGGAGCTATGAGAGGACTTGAAAGGGAGAAGTTAGAGGTATAAGAGAAGAGCCAGAAGGAAAGGGCATCACCAGTAACAGATAAACAGGATGTTTTTAGAATGAGCAAGTTGCTAATATCACATAAAGCAGTGAGGATGTTTTCTGGATAGTCAGAGAAGTCTGAAAATTATTTGATTGATTTGACTTGGATAAAAAAAAATTGGGTTCATGTTTGACTCTTCTCTGTCTCCCACACTTCAGAATTTTTTAGTGAATCTCATTAGCTGCACATTCACTAGAATTTAACCACTCACATTCTCTCCAATTGCTAAGTCCTCTCCTCATTGCCACACTTGACTCCTTACATTCTACTGTCAAGACAGTACCAAGAGTAAGTCCTTTAAAAAGGAGTAACATCAACTCACCTCTCTGTTAAAAATTGTCTAATGCCCTCTCTTTTGGTATAACAGAAATTTTAAATTTTAATGTAGTCTTACTTATTGATATTTTATCTTTTTTGTTGTTAGTGGTATGTATGTTCTCTAAAAATATTTTTGAATACTTCAAGATTGTAACGATATGCTTCTATATTTTCTTCTAGAATTTCACACTTAGGTCTCAAATCCATCTGGAATCTGTTGTTGTGTATGGTGTGAGCTAGATCAAAGTCCATCTGTTTAGCTATGTATCATCTATCTATTACACACTGGTCATAGCAAACAACCTCTTCCAACAACACAAGAGAAGAATCTACACATGGACATCACCAGATGGTCAACACCAAAATCAGACTGATTATATTCTTTGCAGCCAAAGATGGAGAAGCTCTATACAGTCAGCAAAAACAAGACCAGGAGCTGACTGTGGCTCAGATCATGAACGACTTATTGCCAAATTCAGACTGAAATTGAAGTAAGTAGGGAAAACCACTAGACCATTCAGGTATGACCTAAATCAAATCCCTTATGATTATACAGTGGAAGTGAGACATATATTTAAGGGACTAGATCTGACAGAGTGCCTGATGAACTATGGATGGAGGTTCGTGACATTGTACAGGACACAGGGATCAAGACTATCCCCATGGGAAAAAAACTCAAAAAAGCAAAATGGCTGTCTGGGGAGGCTTTACAAACAGCTGCAAAAAGAAGAGAAGTGAAAAGCAAAACAGAAAAAGACGATAAAAGCATCTGAATGCAGAGTTCCAAAGAATACCAAGGAGAGACAAGAAAGCCTTCCTCAGCGATCAATGCAAAGAAATAGAAGAAAACAACAGAATGAGAAAGACTAGAGATCTCTTCAAGAAAATTAGAGATACAAAGGGAACATTTCATGCAAAGATGAGCTCAATAAAGGACAGAAATGGTATGGACCTAACAGAAGCAGAAGATATTAAGAAGAGGTGGCAAGAATACACAGAAGACTATACAAAAAAGATCTTCATCACCCAGATAATCATGATGGTGTGATCACTGACCTAGAGCCAGACATCCTGGAATGTGAAGTCAAGTGGGCCTTAGAAAGCATCACTACAAACAAAGCTAGTGGAGGTGATGGAATTCCAGTTGAGCTCTTTCAAATCCTGAAAGATGATGCTGTGAAAATGCTGCACTCAACATGCCAGCAAATTTGGAAAACTCAACTGTGGCCACAGGACTGGAAGAGGTCAGTTTTCGTTCCAGTTCCTAAGAAACGCAACACCAAAGAACGCTCAAACTACCGCACAACTGAACTCATCTCACACGCTAGTAAAGTAATGCTTAAAATTCTCCAAGCCAGGCTTCAGCAAATACATGAACTGTGAAATTCCAGATGTTCAAGCTGGTTTTAGAAAAGGTAGAGGAACCAGATATCAAACTGCCAACATCCGCTGGATCATAGAAAAAGCAAGAGAGTTCCAGAAAAACATCGATTTCTGCTTTATTGACTATGCCAAAGCCTTTGACTGTGTGGATCACAATCAACTGCGGAAAAATTCTGAAAGACATGGGAATACCAGACCACCTGACCTACCTCTTGAGAAACCTATATGCAGGTCAGGAAGCAACAGTTAGAACTGGACATGGAACAATAGACTGGTTCCAAATAGGAAAAAGAGTACGTCAAGGCTGTATATTGTCACCCTGCTTATTTAACTTATATACAGAGTACTTCATGAGAAACCCTGGGCTGGAAGAAGCACAAGATGGAATCACGATTGCTGGGAGAAATATCAATAACCTCAGATATGCAGATGACACCACCCTTATGGCAGAAAGTGAAGAGGAACTAAAAAGCCTGTTGATGAAAGTGAAAGAGGAGAGTGAAAAAGTTGGCTTAAAGCTCAACATTCAGAAATCGAAGATCATGGCATCTGGTCCCATTACTTTATGGGAAATAGATGGGGAAACAGTGGAAACAGTGTCAGACTTTATTTTTTGGGGCGCTCCAAAATCACTGCAGATGGTTATTGCAGCCATGAAATTAAAAGACACTTACTCCTTGGAAGGAAAGTTATGACCAACCTAGACAGCATATTGAAAAGCAGAGACATTACTTTGCCAACAAAGGTCCGTCTAATCAAGGTTATGGTTTTCCCAGTGGTCATGTATGGATGTGAGAGTTGGACTGTGAAGAAAGCTGAGTGCTGAAGAATTGATGCTTTTGAACTGTGGTGTTGGAGAAGACTCTTGAGAGTGCCTTGGACTGCAAGGAGATCCAACCAGTCCACTCTAAAGGAGATCAGTCTTTGGTGTTCTTTCGAAGGACTGATGCTAAAGCTGCAACTCCAATATTTTGGGCACCTCATGCAAAGAGTTGACTCATTGGAAAAGACTCTGATGCTGAGAGGGATTGGGGGCAAGAGGAGAAGGGGACGACATAGGATGAGATGGCTGAATGGCATCACTGACTCAATGGACGTGAGTCTGGGTGAACTCTGGGAATTCGTGATGGACAGGGAGACCTGGCATGCTTCAATTCATGGCATCACAAAGAGTCAGCCACGACTGAATGATTGAACTGAACTGATGTATTAATATCTATCACTCTAGTGTATCTGTCTATCCAGTTGGCCCCACAACAGTGACTTAAGCCCTTAATTTCTCTCTACATCTATTCAGTACCATCTTTCTTATAAATCAAGTAACAAAATATGTATAGGTGTGTATCTATACTCCCTTTTTATTGCATTGATTTGTCTATTTTCATGCCAATATCTCACAGTCTTAATTTCTGTAAATTGTTCAGTTTTGTTCTTCCTCATGATTGTCTTGGGTCTTTTTGATTGTTTCCATTTTGAATAGAAAATTTATTAATGTGGCACTGAATGTAAACATAAATTTGAAGAGAAATAACAGTTATATAATTTTTAAATTTCTAATACAAGAACTTAGCAAATTTACTTATTTTTCTCAATAATACTATGTATCTTTCTCTATAGAGGTCTTATTATAATTATCCCCATGAATTTAATGTTTTTGGTGCTATTTTGAATTGTAATTTTTTATAGTTTTTCACTCTTGTACTGTCTTTTGCCAGGCTCTAATTTTTCACCATACCAATTTTCACCCTGCAACATACTATCTGATTATTATTTACGTCTTCTCACTAGAATGTAGCCTCCATGGAGAATGTGAAATTTTATTTGTTTTATTTACCAATATAATCAGGTACTCAGAATAGTGCAGAACAGGGGATTGATAAATATAAATGAATGAATAATTGAATGCATATATTTTAAGATGATTGGCTAAAGGGACATCAATGGGTGGTAGATAGGAGAGTTGACATTTCTGGTTTTATTTCATGTTAGTGTTATTCTTGATTAATATGTTAATAGTCTGAGGTGGTAGAGCCAGTAGTAAAGAAGAGGTTGAAGATATAGAACAAAGTGGGCAATAAATGATGTCTCTGTGGGTGCAGAACAATGTTACAAGAGTGGAACATCTTGTTTTAAGATGAAGAATAAGAGGACTGGAGGGAGGGAGTATGTAGGTCTTCTTTAGATAATCCACAGTTGATTGCTCAGTGGTCAAAGCTGTTTATTTCAGACTGCCTAAAGCTCTGATGATATTGTACAAAAGTCATCTGCTGAGCATGAAGAAATGAATAGAAAATCAGGAGTGAGAAGAAACGAGTGAAGATTAAGAACAGTTTCTGAGGAAAATGGGAAAGGGAACTGACAAGGGACAAGTAAGCAAAGGGCACAGCTAATGTCAGAGACCATGGATTGGTTGTGGCTCCAAACCACATGTTATATGGTTTTCCTTAAGAGTGCCAGTTGTTAAAGTGAATGAAGAGTTTGAGTTTTTTTCTGGAAAAGAGCAAAAGAAGAAAGCCACAGGAAGTTGAAAGTACTCTTGAGAGTGTAGTTCCAGTGACCAAAAATGTAATCTAAGATGATGAAAGCAAGTTTCTTGACTGACCAAAGAAATTCAGACTCCAAGCTGTTGAAAAAAAAGAAAAGATTCTATATTAGACAGCCTGTTGACCTTTTGAGAAGAATAAATGTCTATACATGTCTGCTTGTAATGTGAAGAGTATGAACAATCAGTTTTCCCCTCAAACTGTATGTCCTTCATCAGCCAGCTAACTCTCTGAAAATACCCCTTTGTTGCTACCCCCTAACAGCAAATGAAAATCAGATCACTCGATAAACTGTCAAATATATCCATGCCAGGTCTGTCCGAAGACATATGGGGAGCTACACTTTCTCTAGCTATGAAACTCTGCTACAAGAATTTTGAAAACTGTCTCAATGCCTGGAGACCCAATGCTTTTGAGACAAAGTGCATCTCTCACCTGGGTGAGAGGTAAAATGTGAATGGTTTAGGGTGCTCTGATTTGCCTTTCAAGGAGAGTTTTCTCAAAGGGAGAAAATCTGCCCACCCTCACAAGCTACAGCTCAACCTAGCTCTAATTAAGAAAGCCCTGGGGTTTCCGTAGCAACTATGCAGGACTTTCAGGGATATGCCCAGCTCTCTGCTTGGTTGCTAAGGAAACAACAGCAGAGGGCACTGAGGAAGCTGAGCATGGCGGGTAGCTGATGCTTGTGAGACACACATCCTGTGGGAAGAGTATTTCTGATTTCTGGACTCAGTCTGGCAGATTTCACCATCCCTTGATCACCAGTTACAAACAACAATGAAAAGATTCCTGACTTTAGCATGAAGCCTGAAAGCATCTTCTCCTCACTCACCCTTTCTCAGTCTGATTTGTGTGTATGTGTGAACAACTGAGAAACAATAGGAAAAAGTGTGATTTTCAGTTTAAAAGATGAAGGTTGCCTCTTGAAATGTGAGACATTTGAGAGGCATCTGGTCAAAGATACCACTGAGGGAGAAGCTCTGAAAATTTTGAGAGATGTCTCCCATCATTTGTGGAGCAATATAGGAAAACTTCTCAGATTGAAACAAGAAAGGCAATTAGTTTCCTGTTTGGAAACAAAGAGACATCTGTGCAAAGTATGCTGGCATATTCACCAAGGGCAAATACTCTACATGAGGAATATATTCCAGCTGGACATCTCTCCCCTTCTTCACCAAAGTTCAAAGGTTAGTCTCAAGTAAAATCATTCACTACAATCTAAGGAAAGTGCCGATGCATTAATAGTCAATTCCCAGCCTTCTCAAAGACACAGGAAAAAGATGTGCTGTATGTTTTTGTTGTTCAGTTGCTCAGTTGTTTTCAACTATTTGCGACCCCATGGACTGCAGCACGCTAGGCCTCACTGTCCTTCACCATCTCCTGGAGCTCGCTCAAACTCATGTCCATTGAGTCAGTGATGCCTTAATTATAGTATTTCTATTCAAACTTAAAAGGTTTTTTGAACTGATAGCTTATGGTGAATGGTGTCGGATTTGTGATCTACAAAGAAGAAGATTTAACCTCGGGACCAGGGACCAGGCTTTATCACTCAAGAGCTTCTGTGTAGCAGAATTTTATTAAAGTATGAAAAGGGAGAGAGAAAGCTTTTGACATAGGCATCAGAAGGGGGAGGGAGAGTGGCCCCCTTGCTAGTATTAGCAAGGGAGTTACATACTTTTTTAAATTGACTATTACAATAAATCAAAAGAATGTCTCAAGGTTGTAAAAATTTTACCAAACCCCCTCCCACAATTTACATTTTAAGATGACAGGATTAGAACTAACAAGAGAGAGATCTTACCAGACCAACTCCCATAGTATACATTCTAAGATATCAGGATTAGTCAGAGGTTTTCAGGAAGAATAAACAGTTCTCGAGCAGGAGATACTGTTGTTATATAATCCTTACTAAGGAATAAAAAAAAAAAAAAAAAAAGTTTGTCCTTTCCTCCTCCTTGAGAATTCCAGGCCCCTATCTCCTCTTCGAGAGCCCTAGACCCCTTTCTCCTCCTCGGGGACCCTGGACTTCTTATCAATCTGTTCAGGAATTGACTTTCTAAGAACTCTCTGAACCTTACAAATTAACATTATCTGAATTACACAGAAAAGAAAACTGAAGTCTAGGGACATTAGTAGCTTACCTAAGCTACAGAACAGGTAACTGAGATAAACTGAATCCTTATTATCTTACAATATAATCATACTACTTACTAAATAATTAGTGTTTGTTGCCTTTTACAAATGTATTCTTATTTAATCCTCATGATCATCTAAGAAAGAATGTATTATTATTTCTATGTCTTAGCAAAGAGAACAAGCTCAGAGTACAAAGTAAATTATTCAAGGTCACACAACTAACAAGTAGTAGAACTAGACTCAAATAAAGGTATATCTGACTCCAAGATACAAGGACTTTTCACTGCATGACTCAGAATCTGGATATCTTTCATAACATGGTGGAAAGCACCTGTGCAGTTAGATATTCATTGTGGGGAAAAAAAAAAAAAAAGCTGATTCCATGAGGAAGCTCTTGAATATTGTTTTAAAGACACAACTGTCCCCAATTTTTTGCCTTATGAGGGATTATGAGTAGTAAACATTTACCCTGTCCCTCTTATCATATATGTTCCACTCTTTCCATGACCCAATTTGAGCCTGTGGTTCAGACCTTGTCACATTTTGTTCTTATATCTTTTTTTCTGTATTATTCTTTGATTATAATACATTATTTTTTTCTTAAAACATTTTATTTTGTATTGGGGTGTAGCTGATTAACAACCAATGTTGTGATAGATTCAGGTGAACAGTGAAGGGACTCAGTCATACATATAAATGTGTTCCTTCTCCTTCAAGCTCCCATCCCATCCAGGCTGCCACATAACACTGAGCAGAGTTTCATGTGCAATATAGAGGATCCTTGTTGTTTACCCATTTAAAATATAGCAGTGTGTACATGTCCATCCCCAAATCCCTAACTATCTCTTACCCCACCCTTCCCCTCTGCAACCATGAGAACAGTCTCTGTGTGTCTGTTTTGTAAGTAAGTTCATTTGTATTATTTCTTTTTAGATTCCACATGTAAGGGATGTTATACAATAGTCCTCCTTCTCTGTCTGAATTACTTGACACAGTATGACACTCTCTAAGTCTATTCATGTTGCAACAAATGGCATTATAGCTTTCTAATGGTTGAGTAATATTCCATTCTATATATGTAACACATCTTCCTTATTCATCCCCCTGTTGATGGACATTTAGGCTGCTTCCATGTCTTGGCTATTGTAAACAGTGTTGCAATGAACACTGCAGTTCATGTATCTCTTCAGATCATGATTTTCTCCAGATATATGTCCAGCAGTAGGATTTCAGGTCATATGATAGTTCTAGTTTTAGTTTTTTAAGAAACTTTCATACTGTTCTCCATAGTGCCATGCCAATTTACATTCCCACCAAGAGGAGGAGAGTTTCCTTCTCTTCACATCCTCTCCAGCATTTATTGTTTGTGGATTTTTTGAAGATAGCCAAAGAGATGGGAATACCAGACCACCTGACCTGCCTTCTGAGAAATCTGTATGCAGGTAAGGAAGCAACAGTTAGAACTGGACATGGAACAACAGACTAGTTCCAAAGAGGGAAAGGAGTACATCAAGGCTATATCTTGTCACCCTGCTTATTTAACTTATATTCAGAATACATCATGAGAAATGCTGGGCTGGATGAAGCACAAGCTGGAATCAAGATTGCTGGCAGAAATATCAATAACCTCAGATATGCAGATGACACCACCCTTATGGCAGAAAGTAAAGAAGAACTAAAGAATCTCTTGATGAAAGTGAAAGAGAAAAAAAGTTGGGTTAAAATAAAACATTCAGAAAACTAAGATCATGGCATCTGGTCCCATCACTTCATGGCAAATAGATGGGGAAACAATGGAAGCAGTGACAGACTTTATTATGGGGGGCTCCAAAATCACTGTGGATGGTGACTGCAGCCATGAAATTAAAAGACACTCCTTGGAAGAAAAGTTATGACCAACCTAGACAGCATATTTAAAAGCAGAGACATTACTTTGCCAACAAAAATCCATCTAGTCAAAGCTATGGTTTTTTCCAGTAGTCATGTATGGATGTGAGAGATGGACTATAAAGAAGGCTGAGTAGCAAAGAATTGATGCTTTTGAACTGTGGTGTTGGAGAAGACTTAAGAGTCCCTTGGATGGCAAGGAGATCCAACCAGTCCATTCTAAAGGAAATCAGTTCTGAATATTCTTTGGAAGGACTGATACTGAAGCTAAAACTCCAATACTTTGGCTACCTGATGTGAAGAAATGACTCATTTGAAAAGACCCTGATGCTGGGGAGGATTGAGAGCAGGAGGAGAAGGGGATGACAGAGGATAAGATGGTTGGATGGCATCACCAGCTTGATGGACATGAGTTTGAGCAAGTTTGGGGAGTTGGTGATGGACAGGGAAGCCTGGCTTGCTGCAGTCCATGGGGTCGCAAAGAGTTAGAAACGACTGAATGACAATTGACTGATTCTGGCTGATGTGAGGTGATACCTCATTGTAGTTTTGATTTGCTTTTCTTTAATAATTAGCTATGTTAAATATCTTTTCATGTGCCTATTGACTGTCTGTATGTCCTCTTTGGAGAAATGTCTATCGAGGTCTTTTATCCATTTTTTTGAGTAGTTTGTTTTGATATTGTTAAGCATCATGAACTGTTTGTGAATTTTGGAGAGTAATCCCTTATTGGCCATATCCACCTTCAGTACAGAAGAGCCCAGTTCACTTCCTTGGTTGGGAAGATCCCCTGGAGAAGGGATAGGCTCCCCACTCCACAATTCTTGGGCTTCCCTGGTGGCTTAGACAGTAAAGAATCCACCTGCAGTGCAGGAGACCTGGGCTTTATCCCTGAGTTGGGAATATCTCCTTGAAGAGGGCATGGCAACCCACTCAAGTATTCTTGGCTGGAGAATCCTCATGGACAGAGGAGCCTGGTGAGCTACAGTCAATGTGTTCACAAAGAATCAGACATGACTGAGTGACTAAGCACAGCATGACCACGGTCACTCACGTAAAGCAAGACATCTTGGAGTGTGAAGTCAAGTGGGTCTTAGGAAGCATTGCTATGAACAAAGCTAGTGGAAGTGATGGAATTCCAGCTGAGCTATTTCCAAATCCTAAAAGATGATACTGTTAAAATGCTGCACTCCATATGCCAACAAACTTGGAAAATTCTGTAGTGGCCAGAGGACTGGAAAAGATCAATTTTCATTCAATCCCAAAGAAGGGCAATGCCACAAAGAATGCTCAAACTACCTCCCAATCAGTGGGTTGTCTTTTTATTTATTTTTTCCTTTACTATGTAAACCTTTTGACTTTAAATAGGTCTCATGTCTTTACTTCTGTTTTTAATTTCCGTTATTCTGGGAAACAGATCAACAAAGATATTGTTGAAATTTATGTCAGAGAGTATTCTGCCTATGTTTTCCTCTAGCAGTTTCATAGTGTTCAGGCTCACATTTATATATATATATATATATATATATATATATATATATATATATATATAGTATATGGAATTAAAGGATGATATAGTTTTTTGTTTGTTTTTTAATGTGTAGCTGTCCACTTTCCCAGCACCATTTGTTGAAGAGACTATCTTTCCACTATAGTACAGTCTTATCTCCTTGTCATATATTAATTGACCATAGTGCATGGGCTTATTTCTGGGTTTTCTATCTTGTTCCATTGATCTGTGTTTCTATTTTTATGTCAATGCCATACTGTTTTGATAAGGGCTCATTAATGAATTTGATAAAGCAGAAGGTTGCAAAATTAACACATAGAAATCAGTTGCATTTCTATACACTAACAATGATATATCAGAAAGATAAATTTTTAAAAAATCCATTTATCATTGCATTAAAAAAAATAAAACACCTAGCAATAAAACTGCCTAAGGAGATGAAAGACCTGTACTCCGAAAACTATAAGATACTGATGAAAGAAATGGAAGAAGACATAAACAGATGGAAAGATTTACCATGTTCATGGATTGGAAAAATCAGTATTGCTTAAAATACTGAAAATTCAGTATTTGATTCAAATCAGTCATTGAATCAAAGTGACTCTACTACCCAAGGCAATCTACAAATTCAATGCAATCCCTATCAAATCACCAATGGCATTTTTCACAAAACTAGAACAAAAAGCTCAAAATTTACATGGAGACACAAAAGACCCCAAATAGCCAAAATAATCTTGAGAAAGTAAAACAGAACTGGAGGAATCAGGCTCCCTGACTTCAGATTGTCCTTATCTCTTACCACCATCCCATTCCATATGTTGGGCCCAAATTTAAACTCCTAACCCTCATCCTTCTGGTAAAAATTCTTTACTGTCTAGGTTTATCCATTTTAATTTTTAGTATTATATACACTTACAGCTTTTTTTCTCCATGTGTTTCTTTTTTAATAAGCAATGCCACCTGAGATAACCTGTACTTCCTTTTATCTGCTCTTCATCCTCTCCTGAACTAGTAAGGGAGCCCTGAGAAGTTGAATGGTTAGGGGAAAGAATTTTAATTTATACAGGCCTTGACCAAAACCTGGGCTTCCCGAGTGGCTCAGATGGCAAAGCATCTGCTTGCAGTAAAGGAGGCCCTTGTTTTATCCCTGGGTCAGGAAAATCCCCTGGAGAAGAGGATGGCAACACACTCAAGTATTCTTGCTTGGAGAATTCCATGGATGGAGGAACCTGGTGGGCCACAGTTCAGGGAGTTGCATAGAGTCAGACATGACTGAGCAACTAACACACTGACCAAAACCTAACTTAATGTGAGATTGAGATGCACTGCCTGCTCATAATGCCCATGCTATATGAAGTCAATTAAATTTATTAAAAAATTATTCACCATCAATCCTTATCCCCCATCCTAGGGAACAACTGTCACTGGTGCTTATGGGCTCCTCGTTCTAAATTCAGTAAATGATATTATGATCAGAATTATAGACCTTGTATATTAATGATAACAGGTCATAGTTTCTGTAGGCATTTGGCTGTGATTTGCAATTTCATTCACATATCTGCAGTCAACTGGTTGCCACAGTTTGGCCCTCCTCTTAGGAGGAAGAAAAAAATAACATTCAGAATATTACATACTAAAATATTTTTATAACATCCTGAGTGAGGTTACTGAAGTACTAATGTCTATATATTTGCAGTCCTGTAAATATAATGTGTCAGAATCTCTTTCCCATTTTTTACCTATGTATTTTACAGTTATATTTCCCCATACAACATCTATTTTATCATGGATTATTTTGATAAATGGCATATTTACAAATGTAATCAAGCAGAAACTTGGAAAGCTATTGTGTTTGGGGATGTGACCTTTCTTGTTGTGTTCAGAACCCTGAGACCATTACCATGTGAAAAAGTCCAAACTAGCTTCTAGAAAGGAAGAGACTATTTTGGAAAAGGCCGACACATAGGTGGAGCCATCCTGGATCATCCAGCCACCATCTGGCCTGCCAGCTGACTGCAGAGGCTTTAGTAAACCCAGAAAAAACAGCCCAGCTGACCTAGGAAAAAGATCTTCTCAGCCAATCCACAGCATTCTTAGCAACATAAATGGACATTGTCAAGTCTCTAAATTGTCTGAGTGTTTCTTACACAGCAAAAACTAAACAATGCAATAGAGAACGAGAGTGATAAAGTCAGGATGAGATCATAACCTCATTTTCCTTGTCGATAAAATAGAAACAATTATATTTCCCAGATTCGTTATAAGAAAATAAGAATAATTCAGGAGAGAGAAAAATGTATAATGTGGAATGGGCAAAATTGCCAATGTGATATCCTTGAGTAGGCAAGAGAGGATGAAAGCTTGCTCACAAGTGGAGCTTTGAGGCTAAAATAGGAATAAAGGCAGCTCTACGTTAACAGGCAAAAGGCAGGTAGATGCCAATATGTAAATGTGGTGGGAAAATCTTGTGGAGGTTCTTTTCTGGAGAGAAAAGACAATATTATTAGATATCTATCTGGAAAAGTACAAAAATTAAAAAAAAAAAGATTGACAAAATCTTACAATAAAAAGCAATGTGTTAGACATAAATGAATTTATCAAAAATGTTGTGATACAACTATTTAATAAAATACTAGCCAATTAAAATCATATTCTTTAAGGACTGTTAAAGTCAAAAGAAAATACATGAAAAACTTGAAAATTAAAAAAAAAGATAAAAAAGCAGAATGCAAAACTATATGTAGAACATGACTCCACAAAAATATTTTCATGTAAGTAGATAAAAATAAAACTAGAAATAAATATGCCAATATTTAAAAGTAATGGTCTCTTGAGTCTGAAAATTCTAATAACTTTTATGTCTCTTTTAAGTTTTTGAAATTTTCTAAATTCCTTATGAAAAACATGATAAATAACACAGGAAAATAAAAACAATTGATGCTATTTTGATAGCAAACTAACAATAGGAAAAACAAATTCTTCTTTCCCTTTCCTTGTTTTCTAAAAGCAGATTTAAAAAACTGGAAATTTCCAACACAGGATGAAGTGCAGTGGAAAATAACAGAGAACATAGAAAGTAAAAGAATTACAGAAACATAGACAAATTAATAAAGTACAGGAGCTTTGCTCTCAGGGTTGTCAAGCCCTTTCTTGTTCACCACCATTCTGAGATATTTATGGTCTATTCTCAAACGGTCAGCAGCACTTTCCATTTCCTTACCTTGATACTATGCTTCCCAGCCGTTCCCTGACTCTGAGAAACGGATGCAGGCATGTGAATTCCCCAGCCCAGCAGCCCAGTTGGGAAATTTTAATTCCTTCAAGGTCAATACCATGGGAAGAAAGCCTCAGTCTATACCTATAGCAGGCCTGAGCATCCTTTCCATTTCCACCTCACAGCTGGAAGATATATTTCATAATTAACATTTCATCATTCAGATGAAACTCTGCCTGTACCCACAGATTTAATAATAGAATGACATTTTGATTATAAAATAGCCATATTCAGCAAAAAAAAAAAAAAATCTTAAGATCAGCTATGATCTTGAGTTACAGTATTGAATAAAACTAAATCCCTACCCTCAAGGGGTTAATATAGTGTAGAAAAAGTGTAATTTAATGCATTGGCTTTCAAATTACTTTGACTCTGATAAATACAATTTATACCTCATCCCTTATA
This sequence comes from Bos javanicus, assembly GCF_032452875.1. Taxonomy (NCBI): domain Eukaryota; kingdom Metazoa; phylum Chordata; class Mammalia; order Artiodactyla; family Bovidae; genus Bos; species Bos javanicus. Next base: position 5,188,953 of record NC_083870.1, read on the forward strand.
CATATATTCACATGAATATAAAGACTAAAACAAAAGTTTCACAAGACAATACTGTCTCTTATTTCACTTTGCACTCTCTGATACTTTAAAAATTACTTTGGAAGTCATGAATAGGTCACAAATTGTGTTGAAAAAACTGTTTTAATAAAAAGAACAGAGGATTTGAAGTCAAAGAGCCTGAAATAAATTCCCAGCTCTATGGATGATCAGCTTTGTTATCTTGGAAAATTATTTAACCTTCTTGGCATCAATTTTCTCATCTATCAAATTAAGATAATAGTACCTATCATAAAGGCAGTTCTAAGAATTGCATATTATAATATCTTAGCACAATCCTTGTACATAGAAAACATTTGATATAAGACATTTGCTTAATAATAAGCTATTGTTATTACTATTATTATTGTTATTAATATTGTTATTCAGATGTGATTTTGCTGAGTGGTAGAGGATAATTTTCATGCTACATCTATGTTATTTAGACAGGAGAGGGTGGAAATGGGTTGTGGATATAAGCATTGATTCTGCCAAAGGGAGTTCATGTAATAGAAGCAGACAGGCACCTCACATCCATAGAAACAGTCTATCCCTCCTTTTCATTTTTTGTTGGATTAAGAAAGATACCAATACTGCAGCATATGACTTTTAAAAAGGTTATAGAAAAGGAAAAAGTAAAAAAAAAAATGTATTCAATGAGGAGCATTCAATTTAACTGTTTTAAGGGTGTTTGAGGGTGTTTGAGAACTCTTTTAAGAAAAAAATCTGGCTGATTTTTAAAAACCATTGGATCCAGTTTCATCCACCCAGGGGTTCAGGATGGGGAACACGTGTATACCCGTGGCAGATTCATGTTGATGTATGGAAAAACCAATACAATATTGTAAAGTCATTAACTTCCAACTAAAATAAATAAATTTATATTAAAAAAAAAAAACCATTGGGTCTCCAGTATTTTTAAAACCCTAGAACCATAGGGTCATGATGACTTGGATTCACAGGAATACTCTTCAAAAGGGGAAAATGAAGTTCTACTGAAGAAACTATTCTTGAACACCTAGGAAAAGTTATTTGGAGAAAATAACACACAATTTCCTGTTTCATACTGAGGCACCAACTGCTCTTGCTCCTAAGACTCAGTGAATCTTGTCTACCTGCAGAATAGCCCTATAATTCATCTCCCTCCAGTGCGAGAAGGTGGAGATTGGCTCTGTGTCTGTTAATTGACTGTCTAATAATTCAATTATTAGAAATCCTTTTAAACGACTTACAATTCAAGTTGAACAGTAACATATATATTTTCTCTGTTCAACAAAAACTTATTAACCAAATAAAAAAGAAGAAGAAAGAATATAGAAGCTGGAATAAAGAACCTCTCCCCCCTACCTTTGAAGTTATCCAATGCATTTACATTAGCCTGAGTGTGATGAATGGATGTGTCGCCTTGCTGAAAGATAAGAATCTCTGACCTTTCAATGCTTGGGTGAGTCATTAGGGCAAATTATGAAAAAGCAAACTTCAGTACTGAAGCTGGGAATATCCCTCTTTAGATCTCAAATTATCTATCAATGATCTTTCCTCTTTTTGTCTCTCTCCTCATCTTTTGCTCTTTAACTAGCTTTTTAAATCTATAATCTGGATAAATGGGAATTCATGCCTATTGATTTATAAGATTTACTTATATAAGGGTAAATGATCCAAACATTACTTAAGTTTCTTATCATGGCCATACTTAGTGTTTCATGATGTGGATGAATAGGACAATGCCTTGGAAAGTCAGATGGGCAGGAGTATTTTAGAATCTACTGAATCAATCCATGAAGTATACTCAGTAGCTAGAAATTCTGCAAATAGGAAAACCCCAGGTTATTGTCATTGTATTTTGGACTCAGAGGAACAGTTAAGCAGAATTAAATCAGAAGCTCTCATTTTCAATGAGGATAAAACATCAACAGGACCAAAACACCTTGTCAAATGTCACAAAGCTAGTTGGTGGCAGACCAGGCCTCCTGATACTTGGTCTAATGTTCCTCTGCTGCTGCTGCTGCTAAGTTGCTTCAGTCGTGTCTGACTCTGTGCGACCCCATCGACGGCAGCCCACCAGGCTGCCCCATCCCTGGGCTTCTCCAGGCAAGAACACTGGAGTGGCTTGCCATTTCCCTCTCCAATGCATGAAAGCAAAAAGTGAAAGTGAAGTCGCTCAGGTTGTCTACTTGAAAGTTACACAGTCGTGTCCGACTCCTAGCGACCCCATGAGCTGCAGTCTACCAGGCTCCTCCGTCCATGGGACTTTGCAGGCAAGAGTACTGGAGTGGGGTGCCATTGCCTTCTCCAATGCTCCTCTAGGGATACCATAATTTCAAACCTGAGGAAGAATTTCTCTTACTTCTTTGATTCAAAGGAATCTGGATGGATTTTCCCCCAATGTTTTTATGATAATCAAGAAACCACTGAAATAACCAAAACAACAGCAACAACAATAACAGAATTTTCCACACAGGGAACTATCTTGGGAAAGAAAAAATACAAAAGCAAAGGATGCATATAGATTATGTCTCCATGGAGGGAGAAGTACTGTTCCAGAGGCACTAATTTCAAGAAAATTAAGATATTCTCATGTGACTGGATTAAGATATAAACAAATTATGGTTTATGGATTTCATCTGAAGTCAGAAAAAAAATTTAAATGTCACTCCATATGTTTGTGAAGACCTAATGCCTACATGTTTATCAAATATGCGGAAGGGATATTTTTTAGTTTTTGTCTTTTAGTATTTAATTAGTTATATTGATGTCTATCCTATTATTATTTATATCATGGTTGAAAAAATACAGGCAAATATGGAAAGAGATATAAAAGGAAAATTAGTGGTGGTGTGTAGAACAGGGAACAAAGAAAAAGCAAAGTGAAGAGATGTGAGCAACTGAAAAGTCATGTTCAAGGTCAGATTTTGAAGACATTTATGTCCTGTTTTATTAAATCATCATGTTGTTCTTCTGATAAAGAAAACTAAATAAAGAATGTTTTATAGGCTTGTATTTCCTACCCCAAAAAGTAGCTATTTACAACCTGTTAACAACTTATCTCTCTAAATCTCTACTCATTTCAACCTGCATACTGTTTTCTGGGTAAAATCTTTTGATTCATCATTTGATAAATAAGAAATGGTAGGGACCTAACAAAAGCAGAAGATATTAAGAAAAAGTGGCAAGAATACACAGAAGAACTGTACAAAAAATATCTTCATGACCCAGATAATCACCATGGTGTGATCACTCACCTAGAGCCAGACATCCTGGAATGTGAAGTCAAATGGGCCTTAGGAAGCATCACTATGAACAAAGCTAGTGGAGGTGATGGAATTCCAGTGGAGCTATTTCAAATCCTGAAAGATGATGCTGTGAAAGTGCTACACTCAATATGCCAGCAAATTTGGAAAACTCAGCAGTGGCCACAGGACTGGAAAAGGTCAATTTTCATTCCAATCCCAAAGAAAGGCAATCCCAAAGAATGCTCAAACTACCACACAGTTGCACTCATCTCACACGCTAGTAAAGTAATGTTCAAAATTCTCCAAGCCAGGCTTCAACAATATGTGAACCGTGAACTTCCAGATGTTCAAGCTGGTTTTAGAAAAGGCAGAGGAACCAGAGACCAAATTGCCAACATCCACTGAATCATCAAAAAAGCAAGGGAGTTCCAGAAAACCATCTATTTCTGCTTTACTAACTAAGCCAAAGGCCTTGACTGTGTGGATCACAATCAACTGTGGAAAATTCTGAAAGAGATGGGAATACCAGACCACCTGACCTGCCTCTTGAGAAACCCGTATGCAGGTCAGGAAGCAACACTTAGAACTGGACATGGAATAACAGACTGGTTCCAAATAGGAAAAGGAGTACGTCAAGGCTGTATATTGTCACCCTGATTATTTAACTTATATGCAGAGTACATCATGAGAAATGCTGGGCTGGATGAAGCACAAGCTGGAAAGAAGATTGCTGGGAGAAATATCAATAACCTCAGATATGCAGATGACACCACCCTTATGGCAGAAAGTGAAGAAGACCTAAAGAGGCTCTTGATGAAAGTGAAAGAGGAGAGTGAAAAAGTTAGCTCAACAGTCAGAAAACTAAGATCATGTCATCCAGTCCCATCACTTCATGGCAAATACATTGAGAAACAGTGGAAACAGTGGCTGAGTTTATTTTGGGGGGCTCCAAAATCACTGAAGATGGTGATTGTAGCCATGAAATTAAAAGATGCTTACTCCTTGCAAGGAAAGCATATTGAAAAGCAGAGACACCACTTTGTCAACAAAGATCCATCTAGTCAAGGCTATGGTTTTTCCAGTAGTCATGTATGGATGTGAGAGTTGGACTATAAAGAAATCTGAGCACCGAAGAATTGATGCTTTTGAACTTGGTATTGGATAAAACTCTTGAGAGTCCCTTGGATGACAAGGAGATCCAACCAGTCCATTGGGAGGGGGGTTCAGGATGGGGAACACATGTACACCCATGGTGGATGCATGTTGATGTATGGCAAAACCAATACAGTATTGTAAAGTAAAATAAATAAATAAATAAATAATAGTTGTTAAAATAAAATAAAATTATGAAGAGCAAAAAAAAAAATAAAGGTGTTCATTGGAAGGACTGATGTTGAAGCTGAAACTCCAATACTTTGGCCACCTGATGCGAAGAGATGACTCATTTGAAAAGACCCTGATGCTAGGAGGGGTTGAGGGCAGGAGGAGAAGGGGGTGACAGAAAATAAGATGGTTGGATGGCATCACCGATTCCATGGACATGCATTTGGGTGGACTCCAGGAGTTGGTGATGGACAGGAAGGCCTGGCATGCTGTGGTTAATAGATGCAGAGTCGGACACTACTGAGTGAATGAACTAAACTGAACTGATCGAAATTCTTATCTTTCTGTTTATATTGTAAATCTATATTCAAATTGGAATGTCTTTCTCTTGTCCTATGACAAATTGACCTTCCTTCAAAGCACAGGACTTACTCACTTCCTCTAGCCAACTTCTGTGCTGTGCTGTACTTAGTCATATCTGACTCTTTGAGATTCCCATGGACTGTAGACCATCAGGCTCCTCTGCCCATGGGAATTCTCCAGGAAGAATACTGGAGTGAGTAGCCATGCACTCCTCCAGGGGATCTTCCCAACCCAGGCATCAAGCCAGGTTTCCAGCATTTCAGGTGGATTCTATACCATCTGAGCCACCAGGGAAGCCCAGTCCCACCCTAATCCATGTCTATACAACATTTTCCAATATATTTTAATAATATTTGACATATTTTCTTAGTTGATGTGTTTATTTCTGTTGATAGAATACAAATTCCTTAAAGTTAGAGATATGTATAAATAATCATCCTTACATATTCTTCACACACTCTATGTTTATTGAAAGTATTTATGTATATTGTATTTTCTGCAAGAGAGTAGAGAACAGATTTCAGATCTCCTGACTGATATTGGAATCCAGTTCCAATTGAACTGCACAGTTTCCTTAAATCTCCAGATTTTTTTCACAGAGCTTTCTCACCCACCCCAGCTGGAGTGGTCATGCTCTAGTGACTCCAGATGGTTGGAGTGGGCATTGGGCAGCTGGATGGGGAACGTGCCTTCCATCTGATTGCACTCACCATGGGTGGGCAGGTGCCCTCTGTCAGGAAGGCTGCAACCAGAAGCCAAATGGGTAAAGGCACTGAGGTAAAGGCGGCAAACAGAAATTGCCATGCCAATTCCAAGGTGGACCTGAGCTAAGAAGACTTGATGTTGTTGACCTTAAAGTAACTGGTCCTCCCATTATACAGGTCATTTTCATTATCATTACCTAAGGGTTTGGCTTCTTCCTCAGATACATTTCCTTTCAATTTCATAACCAGATTGAGAAATAAGTCATCAAGAACCACAATGCCTTATTGAGTCAGGAGTCTGGAGTGCTACCAAATTCTCCTTAGGTGGTAGGCATTTATAATGCTACAGACTATGTCCAGATGGGCAATTACAGGTAAACAAAGGAGGTAGAGAAGCCAGCTTTGTCCAAATCAGGAGAATTCTCAGAAGTGCTGATCAAGCTCTTTCAAATCTGGAGCTTTCCCTGATGTGTCTGACCATTCTCACCACTTTCAAGCCACCGATATTGCTCCCTGGATATTGTAATATCTTCTCAAATGATTTCTTGGTTTCTGCATTTATATCTCTGTATTTTCCTCATGGTAAAATTTCTTTTTAAATTGAAGTCAGTTCAGGTCACTCCAAAGTACAAAACTCTCCAAGGGCTTCCCATTTCCTTCTGAGTAGATTTCAAAGGCCTTGCAATGGCCTATAAGACCCCAAGTAGGTTAGCTCCCATTATCAAAGCCTCATTTTCTATTTCTCTCTCCCTCCCTTGCTTTGCTTCAGTCACACTAGTGTTCCTATGGATCCTCAAACATTTCAGTCTTTGCACTGCTGTTCAGTTTTGCCAACCTTACTCTTTCTCTAGCTCTGAGACAACCACATAATGAACATTTACCTTTCTCAAGCTTCACCTGATCACCCTTTATAAAATCGAAGTGCTCCTCTACAGGATGTTGCTAATCACTCTTCCTGTACTATTTTTGTCTGTAGTATTTTTACTTGTTGGCATATATATTTTACTGATTTATTATTTTATTGTCTATATTTTTCCTGTAGAATGCATGCTCCAGGAAGGCAGAATTATTTGTGCTTTTCCATGACCACATCTCCAGTGCCCAGAGCAGTGTCTGGCACAAGTAAGCAGTATCTTTTAAATGAACATAAGACATTGAACAGATAATTGCATTATCTACTGTACATGCAGTCCTCTTTTCAATAGGAAAAGCATTATCCACAATCCTTATAAGCCTTTTATTCTTCATCAGTAGCCATATTCTGTACCACATAACTCTGCTTTACCTCCTATAATTCTTTAATAGTTGGTAAGACCAGGGGTGGGTGCATGACTCAAGGGAAAATCATTTATAGACTGCTCAATGGTCTGGATGGAAATTCTAACCTAACAGGATTACAGTGATTAGCTAAGTCTAGAGGAGTCTTTCTCTTAGGAATCTGAGGTAGGAAATAAGAGAAGAATTCCTCAGATGGAGGAGAGAGGAACTACAAAGAGGGGAAAAAACATGACTTCCACAGACATTAATGCCCTATAATTGAGGGCAAAGAACAGTTGCTATTGAGGAGTAATTCAACTGTGAGGATTTTCTAGAGTTCTTTGATACTCCTGTCTTTCCTACTATTGTGTGTAACCTAACAATAAACCCTCCCAAACTGAAAAAAAAAAAAATTGTATAGTCTCTATTCCTTGCCTAAATCAAGCAATCTAAGATTACCTGGCTGCAGAGGAAGACTGATTGTCAAAGTACTGGTCTATCCTATGTAGAATGATCTTCCAGATGTGTTTCTTAATAATATGAAGAAATATTGAGTACATACTACACATCAAGAACAGTGCTAATCACTTCATATACTAGCTAATAACACTAGAGGCATGTGTGTATAAGAATTCTGGAATCCGTAAGATGTTACACGAACATCAAAGTCACTGTTTTCTTATAATTAGACTACCAAAATGACTTTCTAATTGATTGCAATGAATCCTTGTTTACATTCTTGTCCCTGTATACACTGTAGAGGAGAGACATAGAAAGACACATTAATGAGAGCTATTTTTTTAAAAAAGAATGGTCAAGTTATAGCAATCTTCTGCTCAAAACCACTCAGGGGGATCTCATCACATTTAGAACTAAATTTAGGCTCCTTAGGTAGCCACAAGGTCCCCGGTTCTCTAGTTCCTGCCTTCCTTTCTGCCTCACGTGCTCCCAGTCTTTCCTTCTACTGATATTCAGTCACCCCGCTTCCACTTCCAGGAGCTCCTTAATTTTGCCTCAGTCCTCTTGTCTAGCAGCCTTCTCATTAATCATGTATTATTAATAGATCAAATGCCACCTTCTTAGAGAAGATTCTTCAGTCACTCTCTAGATTTACACTGTCCAAACAGTAGTCATACTGTCGTAATGAGTACTTGAAACATGGCTACTCTGAACTGAAGTGAATTACAAATATAAGTGTAAAAAACCTCTGAATTTCAAAGACTTAGTATGAAAATGTAATGCAATATATCTCATCAATATTACATGTTGAAGTGATGATGTTTGGCACATATTGGGTTAAATAAAACAATATTGAAAATTATTTCACTTGTTAAACTTTTAATTGGAGGTACTAAAATACCTTAAAATGTATATGGGGCTTGTATTATGTATTTCTATTAGACATAATAGACTGACCTATACCATTACTCCTGTTCATTTTCCTCTTAGTACCTATGCCTTTCTCAAATTGTTTTAATTGTATGTTTGTTTTCTGACTCCATCACAAAAACAAAGTTCCAGGAGGGTTGTGACTTTGCTATGTTCACTGCTATATTTTTAGCACTCAAATAGTGACTGGCAGATAGTGAATACCAAATAAGTTTTGTGGATGATTGATGAATACAATAATAGGGACTTTTTTCATCAACTCTACTCTCCTTTCAATGGATTCTGTTCAGTTGGGCCCAGGTATCTTCTGAGTAATAATAATTCTTTTACATTATGACATTACTATTTATGTAGATCAGGAATCAGCAAACTTTTTCTGTAAAGGACCAAATAATGAATATTTTAGATTAGCAAGACAGACTGTCACTGTCACAGCTATTCAGATCTGCAGCTATGGAGTGAGTGCAGTCAGAGATAATACATAAGCAAATAAGTATGGATGTCTTCCCAAGAAAACTTTACAAAAACAGATAATGGGCTGGATTTAGCCCATGGGCAGTCATTTTTGGCCTCTAATGTAGGCAGTCCAAAGATAACATTTTGACAACAAAGACTTTTGAATAAATGCATGCAGGCTAAGTTGCTTCAGTTGTATCCAACTCTTTTTGACCCTAAGGATTATAGCCTGCCAGGCTCCTCTGTCACTGGGTTTGACCAGGCAGGAATACTGGGTTGGGTTGTTGCTCTTCTCCATTTGAATATATACATACATATATATGAACTTCCCTAGTGTTTCAAATGGCATAGAATCTACCTGCCATGAAGGAGACTCATGAGTTGGGAAGTTCTCTTGGAAAAAGAAATGGCTACCCACTTGTCTTCTTGCCTGGAGAATTCCATGAACAGAGGAGCCTGGCAGGCTATAGTTCATGGAGTCTCAAGGAGTCAGACACTACTGAACAACTAACTACATAAATATATTTATATGTATGTATGTATATATTTATATTTATTTATCTAAAGTGAGTTTGCAATATACAATGCCATGGAAAGTACAAAATGAGCACAATATATCACAAATCTTCACTTATATATTAGCTGTAGAAATCATATCTGTAAGTATTTATATAAAATTCTTAATAAATGTGTAGTCAGGTCATATCCCAAAAACCAAACATTAAGAGTAATGGCTCTTTCTATACTGATATATGGAAAATATTGAGTTGCCTATGCAAAAGCTATGGAAATTGGACATTTGACTAGGAAAGAAAGCTATCCATCTGACTTAAGTACTATAGAGAAGAAGATACTTTATTCTCCTAGGCAACAGTAGAAAAGTGAAAGTGAAAGTCACTCAGTTGTGTCCAACTCTTTGAGACCCCATGGACTATATAGTCCATGGAATTCTCCAGGCCAGAATACTTTCCCTTCCCCAGGGGATCTTCCCAACCCAGGGATAGAACCCAAGTCTCCCACATTGCAGGTGGATTCTTTACCAGCTGAGCCACAGGGAAGCCCAGGCAATAGTAGAAGAAGCTTACCTAGAATTCTCCTGAAATCTTTTGAAGATACTGCATCTTTGTGCAGACTGATGATGCAAATAAAAATTATCTAAGATGTTTAGTACAAAATTATAAGTCTTCAAATAATAATAATAAAAAAATTTAAAAAAGATAAATTCTTTCTTAAACTATCTAAATCTGAACTTTTATACTTCCCATTAGGTCAGTTTAATATTTCCTCACAAAGCATGCAATAAGGAAGTTAAGAGTTATGCCATTTGAATTTGACTGACTCAATGGACTGGGTTCAGCCAGTAATGAGATTGTGATTTCAATATTTTAAACTCAGATGAAAATCATCAGTTTCTCCAACATGTAAAATTACCCTCAATTTTCTAATAGTTCCAGAGTATTAGTGCTTTCCAGAGAGAATTATAAATTCTCCAAAGAACAGGTAAGATTCAACGATTTTAGAACCAGTGGTCCATTTCATAATCTTATTGAATTTGTCACCTAATTAAGGAACACCGTCAGCCATTCCTCAAGAGCTTGCTTGACCTGATGGTTTCAGTTTTCTAGACACACTCTTTCCCTTAGTTAGGAGGGTGGGAGGGAAACAAGAGATGAGCTACAGCTTAAAGCCAACCTTTCTGTTAGCCAAATTCATTTTCCATATTTATTAATGTGCAAGGCCTATCTCTTTCTCCCTTCCTCTCTAAGTTGTTCCCTTTTATTATCTTTCTCACTGCTGATGCAGCATCACTCATGCGGTTTTTCCAGGAAAGAAAGGTGATTACCAGCTGAATGACAATTGGGTTAAACAAGTCCATACTGGAGAGCCAGCTGCTGAAATTTGACGTTATAAGTACCACTTACTGTGGCATTTCTGGAGAGGAACTTACATAGGATCATTGAAGTCATTTCGTTAGTGCATGTCTCTGCAAAAAGGACAAGGGGATGAAAAGTGGGGAAGAGGGAGAGATGAATGAATAATTCTTTGTGTGGTGCTTTACAGTTTTCACTGTAATGAATATACATACATGATTTGGATAAAATATTGTGAGAGGGTGCCCCCATTCATTTATGTGTCACTTTCACACATAATCATCCAGTTACACAGAATATTCTGTTAGAATGACCAAAATGGGAGAATAAGATGGAAAATCAATGGACAAAAAGTAGAGAATAATAATTATGATTTAAGGCAAGTGACATGCATTAAAACCACTCTGTGGGCAGCTAGGACCAGGACCAAGGACTTCACTTCTGTTACTGTCCCAGAAATTTATTTCTCTAGAATTTAGGATTCGATTCTAGGGGGTAGAGAAAATAAGGCAGGTTTGTGTATTGTTTAGCTAGATAAGCAGGGGATGGATAACAATCAGCACTGAGAGGAAAAACCTTTATTCAGTGATTCTGCTTGCATAACAGGACCTAATGCTCTGTATGGCATGAATCCAAACCATAGAGTCCCTATTTAAAAAAAAAAAAAAACATCAAACTTGAAATTGTGAACCACAGGAATTTAAGACAGCTCTGCTTCTTTCTTTCTAATACCTAATCACCATTTTGGACTTTGGCAGAGAAGGAAAAAAAAAAAAAGCGGACAAATCAGAAAGAGGAGGAAGAGGAAAACATGAAAGTGGAGAATTTCCAGTTGTTCAGATCTACTAAGAGTCTGGAGAGCAGAATTACATTTCAAAAAATAACATAGATTTCTTTTTCTCATTCTTGATCTTTTAGTTCAAATGTTTACTTTTGACATTTTTCCTTTTGTGTTCCTTCCTCCCATGCCCCTGCTCTCTTCATCTATTGCTTTTCCTTCTCCATTTGAAACTTTTCCTGTGGCCTCAGAACTGCCAAGGACCACACAGGTACTCTAACTCCCTTCCCAAACTGCCTATTCCACCCTGCCCCAATTCACCCCACCCTACCTCTGCCATAGAATCAAGTACTACAGACGTGTGAGGTGACCCTAAGGTTTTATTGATTTCCACATTCATTCCTAATTTGTAAATCACAGATTTTCCTGGGTGAGGCCTCTAAGCAGTCTGATCATTTTGCTCTTTTAGGAGCTTTGTTTTAGGAGCACAGGGTGAGAGATGGAGGGGCCCTGAGAGAGAGTTCAGCAGCCACCTTTTAAAATAAAGGAAGTGGGGAAAAAAGTCTCTCTATTTCTCCCAATTTTCCTATAACTTATATAAGGTCCTTGTCCAAGAAAATAATCAGGCCCATACAAGAAGTCATTTCAAGCCTTCTATGGGTCTTTGTGTAGCAAGGTGAACAGCCATTAAGAGGTACACGGCTGGCAGAGTCTTATTCCTCACTCTGGCAGACCCAGCATATAGTGGGAGGGGTATAATGAATGAAATTTAATGTGGCTTTATTTGGGAATGGAAAAATACCAGTGTGGTGGGGAAACGTGGAGCCTTGCAAACTGTAGGTAGATTGGGAAAATATTTCTCTTCTACTTTGAGTGTTAGATGAGTGCTTCAGAAGCTAAGCATTTCTAAAAACTACCTAAGGGTATACCTGTAGAATAATAATTTTAGAAAGTGTTTTTAAAAATGATTCAAGAAAGTATTTAAAATTAATGAGTTTAGGGGAGAATGAATACATGTATGAATACATGTATGGTTGAGTCCCTTCTCTGTTCACCTGAATCTATCAAAACACTGTTAATTGTCTATGCCCCAGTACAAAATAAAACATTTTAGAAACGGAATAAAATAACAATATTTTAGACATAAAATTTGAATAATATATCAAAAATAATGAAAATAAAACAATGTAATTTATTTATTTATTTTTAAATTCTATTTTTTTAATTTTATTTCATTTTAAACTTTACAATATTGTATTAGTTTTGCCAAATATCAAAATGAATCCGCCACAGAAAACAACGTAATTTAAAAAAAAAATCATTAAACTTTCTTTCATGTGGATGTGAAATAATTATTTAACAACAAAAATACATTGAGAACATACTATATGCCAGACTACCAGGGCTTCCCTGGCAGCTCAGTCAGTAAAGAATCTGCCTGCAGTGTGAGAGACCCAGTTTTGATTCCTGAGTTGGGAAGATCCCCTGAAGAAGGGAATGGCAACTCACTCTGGTATTCTTGCCTGGAGAAGTCCATGGACAGAGGCGCCTGGAGAGCTACAGTCCATGGAGGTCACAAAGAGTTGCATCCAACTGAGTGACTAATGTACATATGGATGTGAAATATTTATTTAACAACTAAAATACATTGAGAACGTACTATATGCCAGACTTAGTTTTAAGTGCTGGAGATATAGTTGTGAAGAAAGTAGTTTCTACTTCACAATGCTTGGTGGAGAATTTCTCAAGAGACAAAGTTAGGAGTGTGTGGGAAGGAGTGCTATAAAGTGATCTGAGTCAGTTTGGTCATGTATAATATTTAGGTCATTCTCAGTAGGTAAATGTTACCGCTGAAGAACTCTAAAGCTGTAAAGGAAGAGTTGTATCTTCATAACCTCACAACAACAATTTACCTGGTTGTCATGAACAAAGTATGCGAACAGTACTAGGGTGCACCTCAAAAATGACAGAAAGATCTTGGTTTGTTTCAAGGCAAGCCATTCAACATCACAGTAATCCAAGTCTATGCCCCTTCCACTGACTCTAAAGAAGCTGAAGCTGATCAGCTCTACGAAAACCTAGAAAACTTCCTAGAACTAACACCCAAACATTATAGCAGATTGGAATGCAAAAGTAGGAAGTCAAGATATAGCTGAAGAAACAGGAAAATTTGGCATTGGAGAACAAAATTAAGCAGGGCAAAGGCTGACTGAATTCTGCCAAGAGAATGCACTAGTCACATCAAATATCCTTTTTCAACAACACAAGAGACTGCTTTACACATGGACATCACCAGATGGTCAATAGCAAAATCAAAGTGATTACATTCTTTGTAGCTGAAGATGGAGAAAGTGTATACAGTCAGCAGAAAGAAGACCTGAGGCTGACTGTGACATAGAGCATTAGCTTCTCATAGCAAGATTCAGACTTAAACTAAACAAAACCAAGAAAAACACTAGGCCAGCCAGGTATGTCTTAAATCAAATTCCATATGAATTCACAGTAGAGGTAACAAATAGATTCAAGGGACTAGATCTAATTAACAGTGTGCCTGAAGAACTATGGACAGAAGTCTGTAATATTTGACAGGAAATGGCAAACAAAACTACCCCAAAGGGAAAAAAAAAAAAAAGCAAGAAGGCAAACTGGTTACCTGAGGAGGCTTTACAAATAGTGGAAGAATGAAAATAAGTGAAAAGCAAGGGAGAGAGGGAAAGGTCCATCCAATTAAACACAGCATTCCAGAGAACAGGTAGGAGAGACAAGAAGGTCTACTTCAATAAACAGTGCTTAGTAACAGAAGAAAACAAAAAAAAAGTTAAGATCTCTTCAGGAAAATTGGAAACATCGAGGGAGCATTGCAAGCAAAGAAGGCATAAGGTAAGTCACTTCAGTCATGTCCGACTCTGTGCAACCCCATAGATGGCAGCCCACCAGGCTCCCCCATCCCTGGGATTCTCCAGGCAAGAACACTGGAGTGGGTTGCCATTTCCTTCTCCAATGCATGAAAGTGAAAAGTGAAAGTGAAGTCGCTCAGTCCTGTCCGACTCTTAGCGACCCCATGGACTGCAGCCTACCAGGCTCCTCTGTCCATGGGATTTTCCAGGCAAGAGTACTGGAGTGGGGTGCCATCTTCTTCTCTGAAAGAAGGCTCAGCAAAGGATAAAAGTGGTAGAAACCTAGTAGATGTTGAAGAGATTATGAAGAGATGGAAGGAATACATGGAAGAACTGTATAAAAAAGATCTTAATGAACTGGATTATGATGATGATGTGGTTAGTCACCCAGAGTCAGACATTCTGGAGTGCAAAGTCAAGTGAGCCTTAAGAATCACTGCTGTTAATAAAGCTAGTGTATGTGATAAAATTCCAGCAGAACAATTCAAATCCCTAAAGGATGAAGCCATCAAGGTTTTACATTCATTATGTCAGCAAATCCGGAAGACCCAGTAGTGGCCACAGGACTGGAAAAGGAAAATATTAATTCCCAATTAATCTTGTCAAAGAATGTGCTAACTCTCGGACAATTATACTCATCTCCCATGCTAGTAAGGTTACGTTTAAAATCTTGAATGCTAGGCTTCAGCATTATCCAAACCAGGAACTTCCAGATGTTCAAGATGGGTTTATAAAAGGACGAGGAACTAGAGATCAAATTGCAAACATTCACTGGATTGATAGAGAAATCAATGGAATTTCAGAAAAATACCTATCTCAGTTTTTTTGACTACACTACAGCCTTTGAGTCTGGATCATAACAAATGTGAAAAGCGCTTAGAGAGATGGGAATACCAGACCATCTTACCTGTGGAGAAACTTGTATTCAGGTCAAGAAGAAAGAGTTCAGATCAGATCAGTCTCTCAGTCGTGTCTGACTCTTTGCGACCCCATGAATCGCAGCACGCCAGGCCTCCCTGTCCATCACCAACTCCCGGAGTTCACTCAAACTCATGTCCATCGAGTCAGTGATGCCATCCAGCCATCTCATCCTCTGTCATCCCCTTCTCCTCCTGCCCCCAATCCCTCCCAGCATCAGAGTCTTTTCCAATGAGTCAACTCTTTGCATGAGGTGGCCAAAATACTGGAGTTTCAGCTTTGGCATTATTCCTTCCAAAGAAATCCCAGGGCTGATCTCCTTCAGAATGGACTGGTGGGATCTCCTTGCAGTCCAAGGGACTCTTAAGAGTCTTCTCCAACACCACAGTTCAAAAGCATCAATTCTTCAGTGCTCAGCCTTCTTCACAGTCCAACTGTCACATCCATACATGACCACAGGAAAAACCATAGCCTTGACTAGACGAACCTTTGTTGGCAAAGTAATGTCTCTGCTTAGGACCCTACTAAGAAAGGGTTAGGAACAACTGATTTGTTCAAGACTGAGAAAGGAGTATGATAGGGCTGTCTGCTGCCACCCTGTTTGTTTAACCTATGTGCTGAGCACATCCTGAGAAATGCTGGGCTGGATGAGTTATAAGCTGGAATCAAGATAGGTGGGAGGAACATCAACAACCTCAGATATGCAGATGATACCACTCTAATGGCAGAAAGTGAAGAGGAACTAAAGAGCCTCTTGATGAGGGTGAAGGAGGAGAGAGAAAGAACAAACTTAAGACTAAATATTAAAAAAGCTAAGATCAAGGTATCCAGACCCATTACCTCATGCCAAATAGAAGGGGAAAAAGTGGAAGTAGTGATCGATTTCCTCTTCTTGGGCTCCAAAATCACTGTGGACAGTGGCCGCAGCCATGAAATCATAAGACAATTGCTTCTTAGCAAGAAAGTGATGACAAACCTAGACATATCTAGTGTGTTGAAAAGTGGAGACATTACTCTGCCAACAAAGGTCCATATAGTCAAGGCTATGGTCTTCCCAGTGAGAGCTGGACTATAAAGAAGGCAGGACACCAAAAACTTGATGCCTTCAAACTGTGGTGCTGGAGAAGACTACTGAAAGTCCCCTGGACAACAAGAAGATAAAACTAGTCAATCTTAAGGGAGATTAACCCTGAATATTCACTGGAAGGACTGATGCTGAAGCACCAGTATTTTGGTCATCTGAAGTGAACAGACAACTAATTGGAAATGTCTCTGATGCTGGGAAAGATTGAGGGCAGAAGTAGAAGAGGGTGTCAGAGGATGAGATGGCTGGATGGCATCACTGATGCCATGAATATGAACTTGGGCAAACTCCAGGAGATGAGAAGCAGTAGGGAGGGCTGGCATGCTGTAATCCATGGGGTCACAAAGAGCTGGACATGAGTGGGTAACTGAACAACAACAAGAACAAAATTCTAAAGTTGTGAAGGAAGAGTTGTATTTTCACAACCTCATAACATGATATCTGCTTAGCATGAACAAAAGTCTCAGACCAAATTCTATAGTGCACCTATTTCATTGGCCAAACACTCTTGACCTGAGGCACAAAATATTTCCTAGACCCACCCAGAGAGATTCAATAAAGTACAATTTTCATATGCTAAGAAAAATTAACTCTAGGTAGAAGGACAATATTTCCAAGGCAGAAGGCAGGGTTCTATGCACTGTAGTAGAATATTGCAGTCACCTGTGGCGGATTCATTTCAATGTTGGGCAAAACTAATACAATGTTGTAAAGTCTAAAAATAAAATAAAATTAAAAAATACTTAAATTACTGTAGAGCAAAGTGAATCAACTATACAGATACATATACAACCACTTTTCTGGATTTCCTTCCCATTCACATCACTACAGAGTGGAGTTCCCTGAGCTGTACAGTAAATTCTCATTAGTTACCATATGTATCATTTTATACATAGTGTGTATAGGTAAATCCTAATTTCTCAATTCATCCCACTCCCCCCATTTTGGTATCCATAGATTTGTTCTTTGCATTTGTGTCTCTATTTCTGATTAACAAATGAGTTCATGAACATTGTAAAGCAACTATCAGTTTAGTTCAGTCGCTCAGTCGTGTCCGACTCTTTGTGACCCCAGGGAATGCAGCATGTCAGGCTTCCCTGTCCATCATCAACTCCCCAAGCTTGCTCAAACTCATGTCCATTGAGTTGGTGATGCCATCCAACCATCTCATCCTCTGTCATCCCCTTCTTCTCTTGCCTTCAATCTTTCAAAGCAGCAGGATCTTTTCCAATGAGTCAGTTCTTTGCATCAGGGGGCCAAAGTATTGGAGTTTCAGCTTTAGCATCAGTCCTTCCAATGAATATTCAGAACTGATTTCCTTTAAGATGGACTGCTTTGATCCCCTTGCAGTCCAAGGGACTCTCAAGAGTCTTTTCCAACACCATAGGTCAAAATCATCAATTCTTTGGTGCTCAGCTTTCTTTATAGTCCAACTCTCACATTTATACATGACTACTGGAAAAACCATAACTTTGACTAGATGAACCTTTGTTGGCAAAGTAATGTCTCTGCTTTTTGCTGTCTAGGTTGGTCATAGCTTTTCTTCCAAGGAACAAGGGTCTTTTAATTTCATGGTTGCAGTCACCATCCACAGTGATTTTGGAGCCCCCCAAAATAAAGTCTGCCACTGTTTCCATTGTTTCCCCATCTATTTGCCATGAAGTGATGGGCCCGGATGCTATACTCCATTAAAAAGAAGAAGAAGTAGGAGGAGGAGGAGGGGGAGGGAGAGGGGGAAGAGGAGGGGGAGGAGGAGAAGAAGAAGAAGAAGAAAGAAAGAAAAATAAATCATAAAATTACTGGCAGGATTGGGCCTTCATGGAGATCCAGCTTCAGCAGGCCCATTTATAGGTGCTGCAGAACATCGGTCTTCAAGGGTAAAGAGAACCTCTAAGCTGCTAAACAATGTTTGTATGTTAAATGCTTTAATTTCACAAAGGACAGCCAATTTCTAACATCGTGATGCAAGTGAATAGGTTTCTAGTCTCACCAAAAAAAAAAAAAAAAAATCACTCTTGACATTCAGTACGTCAAGTAGCAAACCTTGGTTGCAAACAAGATGGGGATAACAGAAGGACTTGCAGTGACTGGATCTGGAATGAGATTTTGACTGATAAAATTTCTGGTTGATTAGGCCATGACTGGGAATTCTTGATATTATGTTAACTAACCACATTCAAAATTCAAGTTTAACATAACTAGAATATTTGTATTATTCCACTAATTATGCTTAGCATTCTAATGTAAATTATAGATCTCAAAAAATGTAGTTGGAGAGGCCACAAAGAATAGTTCAGTGTTTTGGCCTGAGCAATGGAATAGAGTTGCAAATTAGGGAGAAGGTACAATTCATGGCAGATTTAGGTTTGAGGCAAGAATCAGAAATTCGCATGAAATGGCTTAGGGACATAAGTGGAGATGTTGAGTAGAAAGAAATTTAAATATATGATTCTAGAACTCATAGGAGAAATAAGTAGAGGCATGACTTTGGAGATTATCAAGTGCTTCATGGTAATTAGTGTCATAAAGTTGATGCAATCACTTAAAGAATGACATGGCTAGAAAAAAGAAGAGGATCTGGGCACCAAGCCCTGGAGCCACTGTGGCATAAGTGGTCAGGATGACAATGATGTCGTGGTGATATGACAAAATCTAACGTGCATAGTGCTCTCGTACCAGGCACTAAGCACTTTAAGTACCTTCGTTCATTTAATCCTCAAAACAATGTCATGAGTCAGATATTATTGTTTTTCCTGTTTCAGATGAAGATGGTCAGAAGGGTTAAGTAACTTGCACAAGGTCATACAGTTAGTAAGTCAAGGAGAAATCAATAAAGCAGAGAGAAGAGAAGCAGCCAGTGGAAAAGGAGGACGGCCAAGACAGAGTGATATCATGAGGCCAAGTGAAGAGAGTGATTCATAGAGGCAGGACAAATCTAGTGTCAAATACTTTTAGGTCAAGTTAAAATAATTTAGAGGCATAGCTATTGGTGACCTTCCTAAGATCAGTTTTATTGGAAGGGAGTGATAAAAGCCTAATTGGAGTTGATTCAAGAAAAACTGGGAAGAACAAAAGTGAGATAGAAAGTATTGAAAATCACTTTTAAGAAGCTTCTGCAGAGAAGGATAAAAAAAAAAAAAATAAAGCAGTACATAGAGTTGGAAGGGGCATGTTTGTATATTGTTAAGCATGCCTAGATGGGTGGGAAATTTAGATAGCACTGGAAAGAGGGTAGAAAATTGAAGAGTGGTGTCATTTTAGAAGTAAATGGGTTGAAATAAATGTTATCATATGATTTCAATAAAAAGATCACAGTATCTTATGTATTTATATTAAAAATATGTAAAAACTAGCCCAAATTATTTTATATCTTAAACCTTGTGCACAGCTGGTCTCTGTTGTTCTGCTATGGATGTCTTGAATTAACATAAAGCTTACAAGGCAAAATAGCTAGGAAAAAATCTCCCCCAAAATATAATTGTGAAATTTAAAGAAATGTGTGTATTTCTCCTTAACTTTAACACTAGCCAGACTTCCTGTGTCATGCACATCAATTTCAAAACTTTTATAAATAAGCAAATGTGTATAATTTTAAAATAATTGGGAATAATAAAAATCTATATGTGTAATAATGGCTTCTTGCTAATTTTTATGAGGCCTTTAAAAATATTTAACCCAGAAAAGTTATTTAAATATGAAGTTGTTTAAGGGGAAAGAAAAGAAGCAGATGAGTAGAAGTACAGATAATAAATGAAGATAAGGGTGGAAAATGTTTATTCATTTAATGGTTAGGGAAGCAAAACATAATATAGGTATATAGGCAGATGATTTGGTACACTGGTCAAAGTTCTCAGTCGGTTGGTTCTATTTTCTCAGTGGCCCAAGAAGAAATGTCATCAGTTGAGAATGAGGGGGAGAGATATTGTAGTGGTTTGAGATGTGTGAGAGAGGTGTGAAATATTTATTTAGAACACTGAACAGTGAAATGACAAGAGAAATGTAAGACAGCTGGATAACCCTAACAGTCTGCTTGAGGTTAGCGGTCATGAATTAAAGGAAAATTATTATTTGAAATTGTAGGAAGTGCTACAATTGAAACTTTGCCAAGAAACCAAGATGAAATACATGCAGAAATCCGAAGTGTAAGGCCAGAACAAAATGCAAATTTTTAAAGTAAATGGCCGTAATGTATGAGTATTTTTGGTGGGACACATGTGATCTGCAGTAGGAAAAAAAGCACCAACTTGGAGAAATTTTACATCCTGCTCCTCAGGATCACCTAGAAATGGCAGTGAAGTGTCAACAGATTCTAGGTATGGAGTGAACTAGAGGATGAGGAGAGAAAGGCTACCTTAAGGGGAGTTCTGTCCCTGTTACAAAAGCTGCAGCCAAAAGTCCCATCCAGGGAAGCAGTCTTTATAAAACAGACCCAGGAGACAGTCCTCCATGTATCCTCTTTCCATGAAGAGCCCCGACACTGGAAGACAACTGCACTACCCAAGTTGAACTGGAGCTTTTCCTTTAGTTTTCTTTGCCTCAGGGGTGGTTGAAACAAGTATTAGGTAGAAGCAGGAGAGGCACTGTTAGCCAAGGAAAGAGAAGAGAAGAACCAGCTAACTTCTCTAGCTCTGTAAGCCGACTGTGTACAGGAAGGCCATTGGTGGAGAGAAGATTTGTCATGAAACAAATTTTAGACTTTAGTGACTTATTCATGAACTGAGACAGTGTTAAGGAGCTACAGTTACCAAGGGTTCTCTGCTAGTAAACAGAAAACATAAGAGTCACGGAACTAAACCCTTCTACCCCACCTCCATCACACACACACACTTTTTTTTTTTAACCCAAGTTCATGGAGGAAATATTTTCTCTATACGATAAATATTAAAGTCATAGTGAAAAGTCAAAACAAGTCCATGCCTATTCAATATGTTAGTTATGCAATTTTCACATCTTATTTATTTTCTTACTCTTCTATTAATGTAAAAAATGCTAATTTACACATATAAGGTTACTGTGAAGAGTAAACACATATTAGTGGTTCTGTCAGTGAGTTCTGGATGTTCAAATCAAACAAAGACTCAGAAATTGATACATTTTTTAAAATAATACTTGACAGATACTATAGTGAAGGTAAAGGACCCATAGCATTAATGGTGTACTAAGGTGAAGAACCCATCACACTAAAATGCAGGGAGGTTTAACGTTTCAGTCTTCAGTTTTTTTGAACTCTGGAAATTATGCCTTCCCATTATTACTGCAGTATTATGATGTTTCAAAATATTATATATAATGGTAAATTGATCCGGTCTTTAAGTGATAAAAATCAGTGACAAAAGGAAAAATCTGGTGGCTGAAATGTTTGCATCATAGTTTGGATTTCTTTTTTAAAATTGTTAATATATTCAACTAACCATTTAAAAATTTTAAATATTTTCACCCAAAGTGATAGTCACACACTTTATCACTAAGTTAGACCACTAGGACAAGGCACATGCAATCTTAGATACGGTCTATACTGACATGCTGGGGGCAAAAAAAGGAAGTTCATGTCATTTGATAATAGTTACAATTCCCTATTTCCTTCAAAAGCGCATTAGGATAATGAGTTGTAGATTGGCCAACAAGTAATTCTGGAAATAAAATTGTGTGGATTGGCCTTAGGATATATCTACTTTATTTGCATACCTATTTTTCTGCTATTATTGATCACAATGCATTATTTTCAGTTTACATTCTATCTCACAAAGTAATCAAAACTATTATATTTGCTGTCTCATGGATCCTCTTTGGCTTACAAAAAATTGTTTCCTAATCCTTCTTCTTTACCAGGTATGTGTCAGGAGCTGTTTCAGACTCTGCACACCTGTCATTTCACCCACATATAAAGCAAACACCTGCCCCAGACATAAATGATGGCATTTGCTCATTCACTTTGTGTCACTGATATTTCATAATGTCCAGATGGTGTCTTTTGATTTCAAAATTGCTAGTGCTTTATTCTGAGTTATCTCTAAGGAATCGCTTTGTCATTAACATTTCACAAGTTTCACAGTAAGAACATGACCTGAACCCACACAGGGAGTGCACTGATCCAAGGGGTGTCACTTTGAGTCATACCTCTGGCATTTTCTTCTTTTCCATATAAGCAAAGATTTTCTTCTTTTTTTTACTGAAAAATATTATTTAATTTTGTTCAGGGGGAAAATAATCAATTACTTTCCTAGAAAAATTCTATGCTTCCTTCTGTAGTCATGCAAAAACATCAATGCCTTCATACTACTGTTTGAGAATGACATCTGCAGTCCTATAAGATCCATTTCCCAGAAATTCATCATCATACTTGGTGTTTGCTTTTTTATGATGAAACCCTTTCAAAATAATATCACTGCATTCACAGATATACTTGTAGCAGCATATACTGAAATCCTGTTCAAGTTTGTCTAATTATGTCTTGTATTCTTCAGTATTTCTAGTTTTATTAATCTTTCCTGTTTCCAAAAGACATACTTAAGGCTTTTGTCCATTTTTTTTTGAGAATTCTGGGCACATTGCACCACAAAAGAACTGTAAATCTAACAAAAGTAAGCATTAACATGGAAATACAAAGACAATATATTGCCTGAAATGAACTATACCTTGTTAACTGAATTTCAATGGGGTTGAACTTCCCAAAGCAGATACTGAATGTGTGTTCAGACTCTTAAAAAAATAAATGTCTGTTTTAAGTATCTATCAAATTCTTTGAAAATATCACAAGTTTACATTTCAAATTTGTGAAATGCAAGTGAAGAGAATTGTTTCATTCCTTTTTTCCTGCATCTGTCCACCTTTAGGTCACATTGTGAAGACCATCAATCATCAGTGGACACACTCTGTGATGCACTAGTTTATAGCAAACACATATCTCTGAGTTTCTGTCTGTCCTTGTGAGGCTGTGTACATGTGTTTGTGTGCATATGCATTTGAGATATACACATAGAGATGGATGGGTTAGAAAAAGAGACCTAATATTTAGAATAAAGAAATATGTTTTAAATTTTAAAAATGAATGTATGAGTAAATTTTATTTTCTAATTAGTGAGAAAACTTCAATGTTGACTAGATTTGAAGTGCTGTCTCCCACTCTGGAATAGTTATGGAACTTAACGCAAGCAGGTCAAACTGGGCCATCTCGCCTGAACCACTAAGACATTACTTTAGGCACTATAACCCAGGCTTAGAAAGCCATTAGGAAATGCTATAGTCTGTGCTTTACATGTGTAGGTGTACACTAGCATATTTATAGAAGAAAATTATTCCTCCTTTCTTCCACTTTCATCTTTGTCCAGCCACTGCTGTCTCTCAGATTATTGTAAGAGCCTGAAAATTAGACTCTCTGCCTTTCTACAATATATTCTCAAAACAAAAGTCAGAGTTGCCCCATTAGAAAATAAACCAGATCACATTGCTTCTGCTTTTAAAACCTGGATGGCATCACTGACTTGATGGACATGAGTCTGAGTGAACTCCGGGAGTTGGTGATGGACAGGGAGGCCTGGCGCACTGCGATTCATGGGGTCGCAAAGAGTCGGATATGACTGAGCGACTGAACTGAACTGAACTGAACATATAGGGTTTATATATACATATCTATTTTTATTATATATGCCATATTTATTGTTAATATGTATGTATCATATATGTGCATATGAATATGCTTATCGTATGCAATGATATATATACACACACAGTATATGTAAATACACAGAAGCTGCTCATCTACTTCATCTCATCACATGAACAGTTTTTCTGTTTACTCATTGTGTTCTAGCCACATGAGCCTCCTAGAACATCCTGGGACTTCTGTCTCAACACCCTTGCAATTTCGTTCATTTAATCTAGAATATTCATCTGTCTATTTTTATGTGCTTTGCTTCCTCATTTCCTTCAGGTATTAACTGAAAAGTCACCCTCTCTGTATAATCTTTCTTAAGTACCCAGTTAAAATTCTTATCTTCCCCCCTACCTCTATTCAAGAGCTTTCTTGCTTGCTTTGTTTTACCCCATACAATTTACTTTCACCAATTGCTACACATTTGATTTATTTCTTTTTTGCCCATCTACCTTATTACAAGCTCTATGAGGCTTAGATTTTTATCTGTCTTTTTCACTGATGTATCACCAAGATATGGATTTTTATTTGGCAAATAGTAAGCACTTAATATTTTTTGAATGAATAATGATGGATGCAGGAGGAAGGATCTTGGAATGAGCCAACTTAAATGAGTAGGAAGCAGATCTCTCAAAGAGGCTGGAGATACATGGTGAAAATTAGAAGACAAAAAGACGGTGCTTTTTTTCAAAGAGAATTTCAGACCAGATGGCAAGTTTCATAACTGAACTGTACACATGAAGCATTTAACCTTGGGTACTTTCTCTTTGAACTATAAATATATGACTTGCCAGTTTTACTGTCTTGTTTCACATGATGTAATTCCCTTTAGTTTTACGCAAATAGTAAAATCAATAAACCCAAACTCTTGAGTGGTAGTCATTTGAAGGAAAACTCCCTGCCCACCTCCACAAAGTTCCACATAGAAGGGGCAGACATGTGTCAGGGGAGAGTGTGCTGGGATCTCCAGGCCATGAGTATTTAAGTGAATAGTGCTGACAGAAATGCTTTGGAGCAGTGGTCAACATCGTAGACTGGCAGCAGACAAGAGATGTGCATATGTGTGTGTGTTTTAAGTCACTTTAGTTGTGTCTGACTCTTTGCAACCATATGGACTGTACCCAGCCAGGCTCCAAGGAATCCCAAGGATTCCATGCGATTCTTCAGGCAAGAATACTGGAGTGGTTTCCATGCCCTCCTACAGAGAATCTTCCAGACCCACGGATCCCACCCGCATCTCTTGTCTCTTGCATTGACAGGTGGGCTCTTTACCTCTAACATCACCTGGGAAGCCCCACGTGAAAGTGTTAGTCACTTGGTCCTGTCCAACTCTTGGCAACCATTCCCTTCTCCAGGGGATCTTCCTGACTGAGGGATTGAACCTGGGTCTCCTATATTGCAGGTGGATTCTTTACAGTCTGAGCCATCAGGGAAGCCTGAGACAAGATGATCCTCTCTCATTCCTAAATAGACTAGTTGAAGGCGATCCTTGTGGGAAAGAGGAAAACTGATTATTTGGGTACAGGTAGGTGCAGAAACAGATCTTCAAAAAAAATGACTTGTTTTCTTAGTCTTTTAATTCTTGATATTGAATTCTTTTAATTCTTGATTCTTGGTGCTCATTCTACAATTCCAGGCCACTCTTTGTAATCAGCTCATATTTAACACAAGCATGTATGGACCTCAATTCCCCAATCTACATTATAGGCACAAAAATTCTTATGCTTTAACCTATCTCAATTTATATGTCTTCCAATACTCTTGACTCCCTGGATTTTACATGATTCTCAGAGCTTACTGAATCTAAATTTTAGTACTTGTTAACAGTGGCTCTTCTTTCATCTGCTTGAAATTTACTAGGAATTCTAGTAAAAGACAATTAAGAGAGAAGAAGTTCTATAAAAGAAATGTGATCTCTGCAGACTATTCGTTTTATTCTCTATGCACAATTCCACAGCCAAGAAGAAAATATTTCCCCAAAGAAAGCCCAACTGATAAGGGTATTTTATCCTTCTCCCTAATGTCTATATTTTCTAAAACTATTTCATGTTTTAAGAAATGAGAAAAGGAAAAAAAAAGTTTATATTGGTTTGAAATAATGTGTGGCATTTTGTCACTTAGAAATGAAAACATCTTTAGTTCTTTCAAGGACTCTGCCTAACCTTTGTTCAACCCTAACTAGTAGAGCCCAAAGTCTGGACATTGCTAGCTTTGGAAATATTGTCTTGCTGGGTGAAGTCACACAATATTGCAAATGTTCCATTGGCGTGTTGTTTCTTTCCCCTACAATAATTGCCTTTCTTTTAGATTTCAGTGTTTCCCTTTTGTGTTTACGATAACAGAGGGATGCTTTATTGCATTTCACCAGGCCGGTTGCCATGGTGATCAGCAGTTGCTGTATGCTGTAAAAATAACCCTCCTTCCTTGATAGATTTCACTTGAGTGAAAATAACCCTTAAAAATAGGTTGAAATTTACATACTAACTCTTCCAGCAGGTTCAAGGGGGGAAAAAGAATGAATTACATTGTGATTTGACAAGCTATTATGCTAGGGGCTACTGAATGAGGTTTGAACAGTGAAGTTTGCTATAAACAAATGTGAAGCCCACCAAAATTCAGTATGGAATCATCAAATTTCATTGGGTCTTTCTTCATTAATGTTGTATGATGGCTAAAAAGATATGTAAGGGAAAATTAAAATTTCTGTGAGCATTACAGATTGTAAGAGCTGGGGACTCAGGGATATTACAGGTTGGTCTAGACCAGAACATCAGTTCTCAAACTGTGCCCCAAAGGACACTGTTTCAGAAAATGTAAATAATAGGCTAGTCCAGACTATGTTAATAAAATGATCTGTGGTCAAATATATTTGAGAAACATAAACATACTGTACTTAAGACATAGTATCATGTCAACATCTCTGAGATATTTTAAGGCAAAATCCCACTTATTTGTATTTAATAGACATTCCAACTTCATTTAAGCATGAATATTTTATTTATATCATTTATGAGAATTCTACTTTGGGAAACCTTTTGGATCCTTTAAATTCTTTTATTGTACAGTTCTAAATAATTTCATGAAGATATTTTAGCAAACTAGAGGAACTTCTACTAACTCATTTTTTCATGTTTTTCCCAAGGGAAAGAAAAAGATGAAAACAAAAATCAGGGTAAGGGGTAGTGGTAGAGTTGGTATAAATAAACTGGATAATGATATAGAGGGAAATATATAGATCATGGTGTAGTCTCATAGCAATGAACAGATAGTAGGGTCAAATGGGTTTCAGAACAAAATTAGAATTGATTTACACACCTACCTTAGTAATCTAAAGTGAATTTGTTGTTGCTGTTCAGTCACTCAGTCGTCTCTTTGCAGCCCGTGTCACTCCTTCAGTTCAGTTCAGTCGCTCAGTCATGTCCAACTCTTTGCAGCCCCACTAACTGCAGCATGCAAGCTTCCCTGTCCTTCACCATCTCCCAGAGCTTGCTCAAACTCATGTCCATCAAGTCAGTATGCTATCCAACCATCCCAACTTTTGTCATCCCCTTCTCCTCCTGTCTTCAGTACTTCCCAGCAGCAGGGTCTTTTCTAACGAGTTGGCTCTTCTCATCAGGTGGCCAAAGTACTGGAGCTTCACCTTAATCATCTATTTTTCCAATGATTATTCATGGTTGATTTCCTTTAGGATTGACTGGTTTGATCTCCTTACTGTCTAAGGGACTCTCAAGAGTCTTCAACATCACAGTTCAAAAACAGCAATTCTTCAGGGCTCAGCCTTCTTTATGGTCCAACTTTCACATTCATACATGACTACTGGAAAAAACATAGCTTTGACTATATGGACCTTAGTGGGCATAGTAATGTCTCTGCTTTTTAATATGTTGTTTAGGTTTGTCACAGATTTTATTCCAAGGAGCAAACATCTTTTAATTTCATGTCTGCAATCACCATCTACAGTGATTCTGGAGTCCAAGAAAATAAACTCTGTCACTCTTTCCATTGTTTCCCCATCTATTTGTCATGAAGTGATGGGACAGGATGCCATGATTATAGTTTTTTGAATGTTGAATTTGAAACCAACTTTTACACTCTCCTCTCTTACCTTTATCAAGAGACTCTTTAGTTCCTCTTCACTTTCTGCTGTAAGCATGGTGTCATCTGCATATCTGAGGTTATTGATATTTCTCCTGGCAACCTTGACTCCAGCTTGTGTTTCAACAAGCCTGGCATTTGGCATGATTTACTCTACATATAAGTTAAATAAGCAGGGAGACAATATATAGCCTTGACATAATCCTTTCCCAATTTAGAACCAGTCCATTGTCCCATGGCTGGTTCTAACTGTTGCTTCTTGACCTACAGAAGTCAGGTTAGAGGGTCTGGTATTCTCATCTCTTTAAGAATTTTCCAGTCTGTTGTGATCAGTATAGTCAAAGGTTTTAGCATAGTCAATGAGGCATAAGTAGATTTTTTTTTTCTGGAATTCTCTTGCTTTTTCTATGATCCAACAGATGTCAACAATTTGATCTCTGGTTCCTCAACTTTTTCTAAATCAAGGTTGAACATCTGGAAGTTCTCAGTTCACATACTGTTGAAGCCTAGCTTGCTGAATTTTGAGTATTACTTTGCTAGCATGTGAAATGAGTGCAACTGAGCAGTAGTTTGAACATTTTTGGCATTGCCTTTGTTTGGGATTGGAATGAAAACTTACCTTTTCCAGTCCTATGGCCATTGCTGAGTTCTCCAGTATGCTAGCATATTGAGTGCAACACTTTAAGAGCATCATCTTTTAAGATTTGAAATAGCTCCCCTAGAATTCCATCACTTCCACTAGCTTTGTTCATAGTGATGATTCCTAAACCCACTTGGATTCACACTCCAGTATGTCTGGTTCTAGGTGAGTGATCACACCATTGCAGTTAACTGGGTCATTAAGATCTTTTTTGTCTAGTTCTTCTGTGTATTCCGGCCAAGTCTTCTTAATATTTTCTGCTTATATTAGGCCCATCCCATTTCTATTCTTTATTGTACCCATCTTTGCATGAAATATTCCCTTGGTTTTTCTAATTTTCTTGAAGAGATCTTTAGTCTTTCTCATTCTGTTTTTTTTCCTCTATTTCTTGGGACAGATCACTAAGGAAGGCTTTCTTATCTCTCCTTGCTATACTTTGGACTTCTTCATTCAAATGGGTATATCTTCCCTTTTCTCCTTTGCCTTTCACTTCTCTTCCTTTCTCAGCTATTTGTAAGGCCTCCTCAGACAACCATTTTCCCTTGTTGTATTTCTTTTTCTTGGGGATGATTTTGATCACTACCTCCTGTACATTACAAACCTCCATCCATAGTTCTCCTGGCACTCTGTTTATCAGATCTAATCCCTTGAATTGGTCACTTTCACTGTATAATCATAAGGGATTTTATTTAGGTCATACATGAATGGCCTAGTGGTCCCGACTTTCTTCAATTTAAGTCTGAATTTTGCAATAAGGAGTTCATGATCTGGGCCATAGTCAGCTCCTGGTTTTGTTTTTGTTGACTGTATCAAGGTTCTCCATCTTTGGCTACAAAGAATATAATCAATCTGATTTTGGTATTGACCAGCTAGTGACATCTATGTGTAGAATTGCCTCTTGTGTTGTTGGAAGAGAGTGTTTGCTCTGACTAGTGTGTTCTCTTGGCAAAAACTCTGTTAGCCTTTACCAACATAAGACCATAAATAATTCTTTACAACATATGCTCAAAATAATTCTTGTTTGTTTAAAAAAACTTTTAAAAGATTTTTATGTATGTATGTTCCTGTATGATATTGAACTTAGAGCTAATATGTTGTTTTTGCCTGATTATATTTCCAATCTGGGATC
Source organism: Bos javanicus (assembly GCF_032452875.1). NCBI lineage: Eukaryota > Metazoa > Chordata > Mammalia > Artiodactyla > Bovidae > Bos > Bos javanicus. The sequence continues at coordinate 5,218,777 of NC_083870.1, forward strand.
ATACCCAGAATTATATGTTTTGGTATCATCATACCCAGATTATACCCAACAATCACATTATTATTAGATGTAAACTATTTTTTCCAAGCATAAATTCAAGTCAAATGATATTTTTTTCCTATTTACCTCCCAGAGGTTTCTGGAGATGAATTGGTCACTCCTTGGGATATTAGCCAAACCCTTTAATCTAAGTAGGTTGAAGTCTTCTTATATGGCCAGTTTGTTCTTCTTACTTCTCAGTTTATTGATCTGATATTATTTTTTACTAGCATGTCAAAAATGTTCCCAACTATTTATTAACCTTGACCTCTTATCCTCACTCCTGGCAGAAGTGGTCATAATCTAATTATTTTTGTACCCCTGAAATTTTATAAGCTGTGATGGATTAAATGTTTTCATTCTACATGTATCTGAAGATAGCAATAAATCATAATATTTTATATATTTTTTATGTATGTGAGTTCACGCCTAACATATATTGAATTCAGTTCTCAGTGATCGGAAGAAGAGCTTTATTTCCCTTTAACATTGACACCCTACCTCACACCATACACAAGAATTAATTTGAGATGGATCATATAAAACTGTAAGAGGAAAACATAAGGGAATTCCTTTGCAACCTTAAATTAGGTAAAGATTTCTTAGGATATAAAAAGCAATGGATCCACAACTTAAAAATAAATAAATTGGAATTTGTCAAAATTAAAACAACAACAACAACAAAAAACCTCTGTCAGAGGACATAATTAAGAAAATGAATAAGCAAGCCACAAATTGAGAAAACTATTTGCAATACATGCATATGAAAATGGGCCCATATCTAGAATATATTTTAAAAACCTACAAATCAACAATAAGATAAATAAGACAAACATCCTATTAAAAATTATCAAAAGGCTTGAACATATATTTCATGCAAGGAAGTAGAGGTTTGGCCATGTGAAATGGCCAACATCATTGTTAACCAAGATAATGCAAGTGAAATCCTTAGTGAAATACCATTCAGTACACATTAAAATGACTAAAAGTAAAAAGAAAAAAAAACCTACAACCCCAAGTTTTGGCAAGGATACAAGAAAATTGGACCTCTTATTTACTGTTGGTAGGAATTTTAAATCACTTCCCATTTGGAAAAATCTTTAGCAGTTTCTTGTACAGTTGAACATATATTTAGCCTATGATCCAGCAGCTCTACTGCCAAGAGAAATATAAATATATGTATAGAAAAATACTTGAAAAGGAATTTTCATATGAGGTGTATTCTTTATAGTAAATAGAACGGAAGTAACTTGTACATACAACTGCTGAAAGTTAAAGCATTGTGCTCTTTCTACAACTGAGCATTTGATGTTGTCACTCAGTTGTGTCTGACTCTTTGTGAACCCAAGGATTGCAAGATGCCAGGCTTCCCTGTCCTTCACTATCCTCCTGTTTTCTCAAACTCATGTCCTTTGAGTTGATGATGCCATCCAGCTAACTCATCCTCTGTTGTCCCCTTCTCCTCCTGCCCTCAATCTTTCCCAGCAGCAGGGTCTTTTCCAATGAGTCAGCTCCTTGCATCAGGTGACCAAAATATTGGAGCTTCAGCATCAGTCCTTCCAATGAATGTTCAGGGTTGATTTTCTTTGAATTGACTGGTTATATCTCCTTGCTGTCAAAGGGATTCTCAACAGTCTTCTCCAGCACCGCAATTCAAAAGCGTCAATTCTTTGTCATGCAGCCTTCTTTATGGTCCAGCTCTCACATCTGTACATAACTACTGGAAAAACCACAGTTTTGACTATATGGACCTTTATCAGTAAAGTGATGTCTCTGCTTTTTAATATGTTGTCTAGATTTATTCCCTTCCAAGGAGCAAGCATCTTTTAATTTCATGGCTGCAGTCACCATCCACAATGATTTTGGAGCCCAAGAAAATAAAGTCTGTCACTGTTTCCATTTCCTGTTCTTATCATCTATTTGCCATGAAGTGATGGGTCTGGATGCCACGATCTTAGTTTTTTGTATATTGAGTTTAAGTCAGCTTTTTCAGTCTCCTCTTTCACCTTCATCATGAGGCTGTTTAGTTCCTCTTTGCTTTCTGCCATAAGAGTGGTATCATCTGTATATTTGCAGTTATTCATATTTCTACTGGCAATCTGATTCCAGCTTAAGCTTCATTCAGACTTGCATTTCACATGATGTACTCTGCATATGTTAAATAAGCAAGGCGACAATATGTAGCCTTGACATACTCCTTTCCCAGTTTTGAACCAGTCCATTGTTCCATGTCCGGTTCTAACCGTTGCTTCTTGACATGCAATTGAGTATTACCCAGTAATAAAAAGAACTGGACTACTGATACATGCAATTAAACAAATGAATCAGAAACACATCAGGTTGAGTGAATGAAGCCAGGCATAAAAGAATATACACCACATAGTTTAATTTATATAAAGTCATAGAATAGACAAAAGTAGCCTATTGCAAGAGAGATCAGAACAGTGATTGTCTCTGAGAGATGAGGCATTGATAGGAAAAGAAAATTTCTGGAGGAATGAAAATGTTCTGTATTTTATCAGGGTGATTATATGATTATATGAGCACATGCATTTATCCAAACTCATCAAACTGTAGCTCAAACGGTAAAGAATCTGCTTGGGATGCAGGAGACCAGGGTTTGATCCCTGGGTTGGGAAGATCTTCTGGAAAAGGTAATGGCAATCCACTCCAGTATTCTTGGCTGGAGAATTCCATGGGTAGAGAAGCCTAACAGACTACAGTCCGTGGGGTTGTGAAGAGTTAGACATGACTGAGCGATTAACACACATTCATCAAAATGTACACTTAAAATTAGTTCTCTTTCCTCCACATAAATTGCATGCCTATTTTAAAATATTAAAATATTGTAAATATTTTAAATATTAAAATATTAAAGAAAAAAATACCTTGTTTTTTAAATTTTATGTTTCATTCAGTGATCTGGATTTCTTTCTCAGTGCTGCCCCTTCAGTTTCATGAACTACGGAGAATGGAATAAATGAGTTCACACAGGTGGTGTCTCCTTTGACCAATCAATAGAAGGAGAAAATCAATAGTTTGAATTTTACAGATGGCCATCATTTTGGAACCTAATGTTCATTTTTGAATTTTTGCCTTAGAATCCCAAGAAAGAGGAAACAAGTAAAGCAGGAGGGTTTTTATTTCCCATTTCTGACTTTGTTCACCTGGTATATATATTTAAAGTACAGTACTGATGTGTCTTTTCTCTTTAATGTTCTTTCTTCTTGGGGGAGATTGAAGGGACTCTGAAAGAGGAGTAGATACAGCCTAGAGTTTTTCCATGATATTCAAAAGGAATAAGTTTTCAAGATATGAAAAATGAAAACCCTAACTTTACCTTTCATTTTCTAATCTTTATGTGGATTCAAATAAAAAATCTATTGTTCATTTATCTTTTATTGGAACCAAGTATTTCGATTTTATTGAAGTATAATTGAGATATAACATTATATTAGTTCAGGGGTACTGCATAATGATTCAATATTTGTATATATTGTGAAATGATCATCATAATAAGTCTAGTTAATATCCATCATCATACATAGTTACATTTTTTATTGTGATGAGAACTTTTAAGATTTATTCTCTTAGCAATTTTCATGCTATTATTTTCTATTTTGGAAACTATAATGTAATCTTCTATATAATCCATAGTCTTTGGTTTTTCCTTTTTTATTTAGAAATTTATTTTTAAAAGAGAGTGAAATGATTCTGTCTAACTTTCTTGACGGCAAGGATTGTTCCATATTCATCTCCACAATGACCACACAAAGAGCAATGTCTTATTCAAAGGAGACTTCCAATATATGCTGATTGAATGAATAAATGGATGGATAAAATGGATGTTTTAAAAGTGTCCTATGTATTACTAAAAAACAATATTATGATAATTCTAGTAATACTAGGGTTAGCATTGTATATCTGTAATTTTACAGGGATACTTTTCTTTATGATTCTCCCTAGAGAATTACTAGCTTATCTGTTCTTAGTATTTCCATTAGCATGAGGTATGCTAAACTAAAAATTATTCTTGGTCTTAGCTTTGTGTAAGTAAAGTTTATTTATGTTCCTATCTGGAGTGAAGTTTAATAAATAAATGTTAATAAACCATTGACATGTGCTAAAAAACTGGTCATCACTGCTGTTAGGTTTTGAGAGGGAAAGGATCATGGTAAAGAGCAATATTTTTAACTGAATGCAATTAGAGAAAACTTATTTAAATGTAAATTTCAACTTAACATTTGAGGCTTTTACTTGCTCCCATCTCTTGACTATTTCCATTTGTTTCTTTTTTTTATTTTTCCTCCAGAAAGTAAGAGGTAAAACAATATGACTTGTATTTTTGTAAAGTGAGTACACTTTTTTTTTTTTAAGCAAAGATTCTGTTGTGTACTTGTGCTTTTAGATTGTGCTTGGAGAGAAACAAACCCTTTGTAATGAAAGGCAAAGACAGCACATTTAAGCATTTAATGCTTGCATCTTGATGATTTCATTATTGACTTCTATTAAGCTCTCTCTGGGCTAAGAACCAAACTCCCCTACAGCTCTACAAAGCTGCATTGCTGGATCTATTTGCTATTAAGTTTAAATCCTCATTTCTCCCCATGACATGCTTATTGGCTTGGGATGACTTCCTCCTGGTCTTATGGAGACATCTGCAGATGCCACATTAAGCTTCCAACCCTCATTCTGTCTACTCCCTCCAACAGCACTTTGCTGAATCTCTTCACTCACTTATTCTTGTGTGCGTCTCTGTCTCCTCTTTCTTTCTCGCTCCTTTCTTCCCCCTCTCTCCTTCTCTCTGTATGTCCCTGTTCTCTGCTATCTCACTCACTTCCCCACTGGTCATAGAGACCATTCTTAGTTCTGAAACAGAACCAAATTCTTCTTGCAAGGTGAGTGCAACCATCAGAAGTAAAGTAATGAGATTATAATTAAAAGTACACCTTGAAAGTGGAGTATCCATCAACCTGTCATAGAAATCTTGTCTCTGTAGCTAGTATTATCAATCTGACCTTTCAAGTACTATTCCCAGTTCATGACTCGAAGTATATATAACTCAGAGATAGAGTATGAGATACACAACTCTTTGCTTGATATCAACAACATTTGGTACCATTCAATGTCCAAAGTCTCTTTTTTGGAATCCTTCTTGGCCTCCCAGGTGGTTTAGTGGTAAAAATTCCTCCTGCCAATGCAGGAGCCACAGGAGATGGAGGTTTGATCCCTGGGTTGGGAAGATCTCCTGGAAAAGGGAAAGAATATTCAAGTATTCTTGCCTGGAAAGTCCCATGGACAGAAAAGCCTGGTGGACTACAGTCCCTGGGGCCACAAAAAGTCAGACACAACTGAGCATAGATGTGCACAGCCTCCTTATAAAGTAAATTTTGTCTGGATCGAACCTCGTCATTTTTACTTTGACCTATGTTTTAAGCTGACTCTAGCTACTCTAATGTATAAAGTCTTCAATGTCAGGGGCTAACACAATAACAATTTACTTCTATTCAGGTAGTAGTCAAAGAAGACATTTGTAGTTGACAATTGGGTTTTTCCACATTGGAGATTCGGGGATTCAGTTGCCCGATATTGCAAATTTGCTACCCCTGCTCACTGAGGCCTGGGAATGTTCTGCTTTCAGTTAGTAGATGAGGAAAGAAAATAAAAGGACAGCTAAACTGCTTCTCAATGCCCCCTACCCTGACGTGACATACATCACTTCCCCACATGGTCATGAAAATATGTCATGTGACCTTAGCCAGATGTAAGGAGACCTGGGAAGTAGTGTCTCAGTTTGGGTAGTTGTATCCCACTCACAACTGCTTACTATAGAAAGAAGCAAGAGTGTTCAGTGGACTGCTGGTCACCACCCATTTTGGTAATTCAAAAAAATTAAAATATATATATTTATTTAATGTCTGCTTCAATCCTAGACTATTTTTAAATTTTTTATTGATTTATTTTTTTGGTTTTGCTGGGTTTTCATTGTTCAGGCTCTCCCTAGTTGTGGTGAGCAGGGCTACTCTTCTTCGTGATGCACAGGCATGAGTCCTTCCAAAGAGTATTCAGGATTGATTTCCTTTAAGATTGACTGGTTTTATCTCCTTGCTTTCCAAGGGATTCTCAAGAGTGTTCTCCTTGGCGGATTCATTTCGATATTTGGCAAAACTAATACAATATGGTAAAGTTTAAAAATAAAATAAAATTTTAAAAAATTAAATTAAAAAAAAAAAAAAGAGTCTTCTCCAGCATCACAGTTTGAAAGCATCAATTCTTCGGCACTTTGCCTTTTTTATGGTCCACGTCTCACATCTGTACCTGACTACTGGAAAGACCATACCTTTGATTATATGGACCTTTGCCAGCAAAGTGATGTCTTTGCTTTTTAACACACTGTCTTGGTCATAGCTTTCCTGCCAAGAAGCAAACGTCTTCTAATTTCATGGCTGCAGTCATCATTCACAGTGATTTTCCAGCCTAAGAAGAGGAAATCTGTCACTGCTTCCACCTTTTTCCATTCTATTTGCCAAGAAGTTATGGGACTGGACGCCATGATCTTGGTGTTTTTGAATATTGAGTTTTAAGCCAGCTTTTTCAATCTCCTCCTTCCCCATCATGCCTGACTTAACCTTAATCTAATAGCATTTACTGAGTGCCTCTCTGTGTGTAAATAAAGCAGAGTCAGTCACAGTGCTGAAGATCCACCTTGAGCTTGTTAATGATCTTTCCAAAGGATCTGGAGCCCTCCTTATGCAAAATGGACTGCATACCACTCACATATCTATGACCTTCCTACTGAGTGTCAATATAAATCTCTGGGGGCAACAAAGAGCAATTGGAAAAACACCACCCAGCACATCAGCGCTCCAATAATGACCTCTCTCACCCACACTCACCCACTGGCCAGAATATTTCTTTGCCTCAAGTTTCCTCCTCACCAAAACCATAAAATTGAACCAGATAAGGTTCTTCATTTTTTCCACTAATATCCTATGTTTCTTTACCCATCTGACATCAAAACTTATTATTCTGAAATCAGGGAGTGAGGAGGAAAAAGAACATTTTTATAGATAATGCATCATATATCTAGCTTAGCAACCTTCAGAAGTAGCAGAAGAGATCTCCTTTATTTGGAGCCTGGTAATAAAAGCATCACATAGGAAAGATCTACTCTTTCAGAAATTAGAGTAAGAATATTTATAAAATCCATCTATCACATCACAACCCTCAAACAGTTCATACTAAAAGTTAAAGGCAGACAGTGTGGCTGGTATTACTACAAAGAGATCCAGCTTATTTGTCATCTTACACTTAGTTTTCAGGCTCACCTCGATAGAGAAACAATTGACACTGCCTCAAATTTCAGGGTACGAACACACACACACAGACGTTCTGTCCAAGGGTGGGGTATGCTGCTAATGGATCAACTTTGTTACTGAGTTTGACCGCCAGCTGCCCGACACAGCAATTACTCCCCTAAAATGCCTAATTTTTCATAGGGCATTAAACATGGTAGCAGCTCTTGGCCAGATGTGTAGTTGTCTTAAAGTAATTGTGCTAAAGTGAAAATAGAAGAGGCCAAACATTACTGAGGGAAAACAAGCAAGAGTTCCGAAGAGGATGTTATTTTTCCTTTAGACAACATAAAGCAGTTCTCAGGAACTTTAGAGGAAGAGTTCTAGAAATGAAGAGGACTTCTATTTTGAATAACAAGGGAGATTGTCAATCCAACAGCTGACCAATTCCTAACCTTCTGGGATACATAGTTCCCACAGAGTTCATCTTATATTTCTAACAGTATTTGGAAAGTTCTTAGGAGGACTGTAGATTAACTGTTTTTCTACTTTGAATAATGCTTATTGGGAAGTTCTAAGAAAAGAATGAGGCATATAAGATGTCTGACAATTTCAGTTTAAAGTATAAAGAACCCTAATTTATAACTTCAAGCCCTGTTTAGTAATAGCAATAATCATAATTAAGAAGTATCTATTATGTGCAAATTCTATAAAAGCTCTCTATACACTCACCCATTGAGTTGTTATAATATTTATAGGTCAGATTTTTTACAAAGAACCTGAGACTCAAGACAGTGTGAAATTTTTCAAAGGTCAAACATTTTAACTGAAACTTAAAGTCTGAGATTTTATTTTAATGTCCAGGGCTTTTCTTATCACTCTTTCTCTTTCTTTTGTTTCATTTTAGAAAATTGTTTTTCTTTTGTGTAAAGAAGAACAGAGAAAAGTGTATATCTAGAGAGTTAATTAAGAATTTAAAGAATACCAAATTAATATCAGCTATTATGCCCATAAACTGGCAGTTAAGACTGCTACACCCTGAAATGATTTGTAAAATTTAAGCATTAAAAAAAAATTAAGCATCTGAAAGTTATATCAAAACCAAAAGACTGATTCCTGCAGATGGAAATTGAGTATAAGAAATGGTTAACTATGGAAGATGGTGGAGGAACAGGATGGGGAGATCACTTTCTTCCCCACAAATTCATCAAAAGAACATTTGAACGCTGATCAAATTCCACAAAACAACTTCTGAATGCTGGCCGCGCATATCAGGCACCCAGAAAGGCAGGCCATTGTCTTCAAAAGGAAGTAGGAAAAAATATAGCAGATAAAAAGAGAGACGAAAGAGTTAGGGACAGAGATCCGTCCCAGGAGGGAGTCATAAAAGAGGAGAAATTTCCAAATACCAGGAAGCCCTCTCACCAGCAGATCTGTGGGGAGTTTTGGAATCCCAGAGGAAAACATAACTGGGAGGAAAAATAAATAAATAAAACCCACAGATTATGTGCCTAATGGCAAATCCCAGCAGAGAAGTAGCCCAGACACTCACATCTGCCACCAGCAAGTGGGTGCTGAACAGGGAGGCGCAGGCTGCATTGCTTAGGGTAAGGACCCCATGTCCAAGGAGTGGTGGCTGCACAAGCGCAGGAGGGCCAAGAGGAGCTGCTCCACGTGCAAGGTCAGGAGGGGCGGCCATGAGGAGATACCCCTCGTCCAAGTTAAGGAGCAGCGCTGCACTTTCCTGGAACAGCCGTGAAGAGATACCCCACGTGCAAGGTAAGAGAAACCCAAGTAAGATGGTAGGTGTTGCGAGAGGGCATCAGAAGGCAGACACACTGAAACGATAATCACAGAAAACTAGTCAATCTGATCACACGGACCATGGCCTTGTCTAACTCAATGAAACTAAGCCATGCAGCATGGGGCCACCGAAGATGGGAGGGTCATGGTAGAGAGGTCTGACAGAATGTGGTCCGCTGGAGAAGGGAATGGCAAACCACTTCAGTATTCTTGCATTGAGAACCCCATGAACAGTATGAAAAGGCAAAATGAGAGAATATTGAAAGGGGAACTCCCTGGGTAGGTAGGTGCCCAATATGCTACTGGAGATCAGGGGAGAAATAACTCCAGAAAGAATGAAGGGATGGAGCCAAAGCAAAAAAGAATACACAGTTGTGGATGTGACTGGTGATAGAAGCAAGGGCCAATGCTGTAAAGAGCAATATTGCATAGGAATCTCTAATGTCAGGTCCATGAATCAAGGCATATTGGAAGTGGTCAAACAGGAGATGGCAAGAGTGAACATCAACATTCTAGGAATCAGCGAACTAAGATGGACTGGAATGGGTGAATTTAACTCAGATGACCATTATATCTACTACTGTGGGCAGGAATCCCTTAGAAGAAACGGAGTAGCAATCATGGTCAACAAAAGAGTCCGAAATGCAGTTCTTGGATGCAATCTCAAAAACGACAGAATGATCTGTATTCGTTTCCAAGGCAAACCTTTCAATATCAAGGTAATCCAAGCCTATGCCTCAACCAGTACGCTGAAGAAGCTAAAGTTGGATGGTTATGAAGACCTACAAGACCTTTTAGAACACCCAAAAAAGATGTCCTTTTCATTATAAGGGACTGGAATGAAAAAGTAGGAAGTCAAGAAACACCTGGAGTAACAGGCAAAATTGGCCTTGGAGTACAGAATGAAGCAAGGCAAAGGCTAATAGAGATTTGCCAAGAGAATGCACTGGTCCTAACAAACACTCTCTTCCAACAACACAAAAGAAGACTCTACACATGGACATCACCAGATGGTCAACACCGAAATCAGATTGATTATATTCTTTGCAGCCAAAGATGGAGAAGCTGTACACAGTCAGCAAAAACAAGACCAGGAGCTGACTGTGGCTCAGATCATGAGCTCCTTATAGGCAAATTCAGACTTAAATTGAAGAAAGTGGGGAAAACCACTAGACCATTCAGATATGACCTAAATCAAATCCCTTATGATTATACAGTGGAAGTGACAATAGATTTAAGGAACTAGATCTGATAGACAGAGTGCCTGATGAACTATGGATGGAGGTTCGTGACATTGTATAGGAGATAGGGATCAAGACTATCCCCATGGGAAAAAAATGTAAAAAAGCAAAATGGCTATCTGGGGAGGCCTTACAAAGAGCTGTGAAAAGAGAAGCAAAAAGCAAAAGAGAAAAGGAAAGATACAAGCATCTGAATGCAGAGTTCCAAAGAATACCAAGGAGAGATTAAAAAAGCCTTCTTCAGTGATAGGAAAACAACAGAATGGGAAAGACTAGAGATCTCTTCAAGAAAATCAGAGATACCACGGGAGCATTTCATGCAAATATGGGCTCAATAAAGGACAGAAGTGCTATGGACCTAAAAGAAGCAGAAGATATTAAGAAGAGGTGGCAAGAATACACAGAAGAACTGTATAAAAAAGAGCTTCATGACCCAGATAATCACGATGGTGTGATCACTCATCTAGAGCCAGATATCCTGGAATGTGAAGTCAAGTGGGCCTGAGAAAGCATCACTATGGACAAAGCTAGTGGAGGTGATAGAATTCCAGTCGAGCTCTTTCAAATCCTGAAAGATGATGCTGTGGAAGTGCTGCACTCAATATGCCAGCAAATTTGGAAAACTCAGCAGTGGCCTCAGAACTGGAAAAGGTCAGTTTTCATTCCAATCCCAAAGAAAGGCAATGCCAAAGAATGCTCAAACTACTACACAATTGCACTCATCTCACACGCTAGTAAAGTAATGCTCAAAATTCTCCAAGCCAGGCTTCAGCAGTACATGAACAGTGAACTTCCAGATGTTCAAGCTGGTTTTAGAAAAGGCAGAGGAACAAGAGATCAAATTGCGAACATCCGCTGGATCATTGAAAAAGCAAGAGAGTTCCAGAAAAACATCGATTTCTGCTTTATTGACTATGCCAAAGCCTTTGACTGTGTGGATCACAACAAACTGTAGAAAATTCTGAAAAAGATGGGAATACCAGACCACCTGGCCTGCCTCTTGAGAAACCTATATGCAGGTCAGGAAGCAACAGTTAAAACTGGACATGGAACAACAGACTGGCTCCAAATAGGAAAAGGAGTACGTCAAGGCTGTATATTGTCATCCTGCTTATTTAACTTCTATGCAAAGTCCATCATGAGAAACACTGGGCTAGAAGAAGCACAAGCTGGAATCAAGATTGCCGGGAGAGATATAAATAACCTCAGATATGCAGATGACACCACTCCTATGGCAGAAAGTGAAGAGGAACTAAAAAGCCTCTTGATGAAAGTGAAAGAGGAGAGTGAAAAAATTGACTTAAAGCTCAACATTCAGAAAACTAAGATCATGGCATCTGGTTGCATCACTTCATGGGAAATAGATGGGTAAACAGTGGAAACAGTGTCAGACTTCATTTTTTCGGGCTTCAAAATCACTGGAGATGGTGAGTGCAGCATGACATTAAAAGACGCCTACTCCTTGGAAGGAAAGTTATGACCAACTTCAGTTCAGTTCAGTTCAGTAGCTCAGTCGTGTCCGATTCTTTGCGACCCATTGAAATGCAGAACGCCAGGCCTCCCTATCTCTCATCAACTCCTGGAGTTCACTCAAACTCATGTCCATCAAGTCAGTGATGCCATCCAGCCATCTCATCCTCTGTCATCCCTTTCTCCTCCTGCCCCCAATCCCTCCCAGCATCAGAGTCTTTTACAATGAGTCAACTCTTCGCATGAGGTGGCCAAAGTACTGGAGTTTCAGCTTTAGCATCATTCCTTCCAAAGAAATCCCAGGGCTGATCTCCTTCAGAATGGACTGGCTGGATCTCCTTGCAGTCCAAGGGACTCTCAAGAGTCTTCTCCAACACTACAGTTCAAAAGCATCAATTCTTCAGCGCTCAGCTTTCTTCACAGTCCAAATCTCACATCCATACAACTTAGCATATTAAAAAGCAGAGACATTACTTTGTCAACAAAGGTCCATCTAGTCAAGGGTTTGGTTTTTCCAGTGATCATGTATGGATGTGAGAGTTGGATGGTATCACTGACTCGATGGCCGTGAGTTTGCGTGAACTCTGGGAGTTGGTGATGGGAAGGGAGGCCTGGTGTGCTGTGATTCATGGAGTCGCAAAGAGTCGGACATGACTGAGTGACTGAACTGAACTGAAGGACCGGGACTGAATGTCCTGAGGGCAATCTGAGGGAGCTAAGGTGAGATAGCAACTCGAATTGCGGGATAGCCAGAGAGAGAAAGAGAGAGAAGAGAGGGAGAACTTTCCTGTGAAAAGCCCTAACCTAATGTACTGCCAAGCTGCTACAGACAAAGGACTGAGTGAATACCAGAGGAGAGTTAGCCAGCAGGAGACTGGCCCATCTCCTGCTGGAGGCAGGGAGGCAGGCGGGTGGCAGCCAGAGCTGGAAAGGGGCAAACTCAGCCCCAGTGATGGTATCCTCCACCAAACTGCAAGCAGGCTCCCAGTTGCCAAACAAGTCTTCCTGGGATCCTATATGGATGACATCCACTGAGAGGGTTGCAGCCAGAGATTAACTCCCCAGAAGAGACACACAGCACACCTGAGAAGGTGCTCCTGTTGTGCATGCAGGAAACTGAGTCACTGGGACAGGTGAAGTGTTAAGACACACTGCCCGCCTAAGGAGAGTGCACTCACCAAGCACCTGTCTCCTGAGCTGCTGAGACCTGGGAAGGGCACAAAACGCAGGCCCAACTGAGTCTGTGCCTTTGTGGAGTACCTGAGAACCTGAACCTGAGTGGCTTAGACCTGGGAAATGCACGCAACCCAGGGCCCACCTCAGTCAGTTCCTGGCAGAGCAACCTGGAGCCTGAGCACTGCAGACCGGGAAAGCACACACGCCATGAGCAGGGGCAAACCCAGTGTGGCCAAGACACTGCGAGCACTCACCACACACACCAGTGATATTTGTTTGCAGTGTTCCTTCCTCCCCACAGCATGATTGAACAAATGAACCTAAATAAGTGACCACCTTCGCCCCCTTGTGTCAGGGCAGAAATTAGACATTGAAGAGACTCGAAAACAGAAGAAGCCAAAATAAACAGAGGGAACCGCTTTGGAAGTGACAGGTGCAACAGATTAAAACTCTGTAGTTAGCACCGACTACCTTGGAAGGGGCCTATAGATCTTGAGAAGTATAAGCTGAAACAAGGAACTATCTGAAACTGAACTGACCCCACACTGCCCACAACAGCTCCAGAGAAATTCCTAGATATATTTTTACTATTATCATTACAATTTTTTAAAGTTCTTTATTACTCCTTTAATTTTCATTTCTATATCCTACTATTACCTTGCAAAAAAAAAAAAAAAGACCCTACTTTTAAAGCAAACTTCATAGATATTTTTTTATAATCTTTGTGATTTTCTTCTGCTTTTTTAATATTATATTTTTGAGAGTCTAACCTCTGCCCTAGATTTTTAATCCTTGCTTTTTGGTATTTGTTATCAATTTTGTACCTTTAAGAATCCAATCTTCATTACCCATTTTTACTTAGGAATGTGATTACTGGCTTGACTGCCCTCTCCCCCTTTTGACTCTCTTTTTTCTCCCCTAGGTCATCTTTATCTCCTTCCTCCCCCTTCTCTTCTCTACCCAACTCTGTGACTCTCTTTGGATATTCCAGGCTGTGGAGGCTGTGGAGAACACTTAGGGAATTGATTACTGGCTAGATCTGTTGCCCTCCATTTGACCCTCCCCCTTTTTCCTCCTGGTCACCTATATCTCCTTCCTCCTTCTTCTCTTCTCTCTGTAACTCTGTAAACTTCTCTGGGTGTTCTAGGCTGTGGAGAGAACATAGGGATTTGATTACTGGCCAGATTGCTCTCTCCCCTTCTGCATCCCCCTCTTCTCCTCCTGGTCAACTCTATCTCCCTCATCCTTCTCTTCTCCATGTAATGCAGCAAATCTTTCTTGGTGTCCCTCATTGTGGAGACTCTTTTCTGCATTAACCTAGATGTTTTAGCATCAGTGCTGTATGGATGGAGAAGTCTTGAGGCTACTGTAAGAATAAGACTGAAAACCAGAGGCAGGAGGCTTAAGTCCAAAAACTGAAAACACTTGAGAACTCCTGACTCCAGGGAACATTAATTGATAAGAGGTCATCCAAAAGCCGCCATACCTACACTGAAATCAAGCTCCACCCAAGAGCCAACAAGTTCCAGAGCAAGACATACCATGCAAATTCTCCAGCAATGCAGGAACATAGCCCTGAGTTTTAATATACAGGCTGTCCAAAGTCATGTCAAATGCATAGACATCTCAAACTCACTACTGGACACTTCATTGACTTCATTGGCCAAGAGAGAAAAAATCTTGCTCCACCCACCAGAGCACCAATGCAAGCTTCCATAACCAGGAAACCTTGACAAGCTACTCATCTAATCCAACCCACAGGGAGGAACCTTCAAAATAAAGAGGAGCCACAAACTGCCAGAATACAGAAAGGCCACCCAAAACACAGCAATCTAACCAAGATGAAAAGGCAGAGAAATACTCAGCAGGTAAAGGAACATGATAAATGCCCACCAAACCAAACAAAAGAAGAGGAGATAGGGAGTCTACCTGAAAAAGAATTCAGAATAATGATAGTAAATATGATCCAAAATCTTGAAAACAAAACGGAGTTACAGATAAATAGCCTGGAAACAAGGATTGAGAAGGTGCAAGAAATGTTTAACAAGGACATAGAAGAAATAAAAAAGAGTCAATCAATAATGAATAATGTGATAAGTGAGATAAAAAACACTCTGGAGGGAACCAACAGTAGAAAAACTGAGGCAAAAGATAGGATAAGTAAGGTAGAAGATAGAATGGTGGAAATAAATGAAGCAGAGAGGAAAAAAGAAAAAAGAACTAAAAGAAATGAGGACAACCTCAGAGACCTAGGACAATGTCAAACGCACAAACATTCAAATCATAGGAGTCCCAAAAGAAGAAGGCAAAATGAAAGGCCATGAGAAAATACTTGAAAAGTTAATAGATGAAAACTTCCCTAAAATGGGGAAGGAGATAGTCACCCAATTCCAAGAAACCCAGAGAGTCCCAAACAGGATAAACCCAAGGCATATATTAATCAAATTAACAAAGATCAAACACAAAGAACAAATATTAAAAGCAGCAAGGGAAAAACAACAAATAACCCACAAGGGGATCCACATAAGGATAACAGCTGATCTTTCAAAAGAAACTCTTCAGGTCAGAAGGGAATGGCAGGACATACTTAAAGTGGTGAAAGAGAAAAACCTACGACCCAGATTACTGTAGCCAGCAAGGATCAGATTCAAATATGAAGAAGAAATCAAAAGCTTTACAGACAAGGAAAAGCTAAGAGAATTCAGCACCACCAAATCAGCTCTTCAACAAATGCTAAAGGATCTTCTCTAGACAGAAAACACAGAAAAGGTGTATAAACTTGAACCCAAAACAACAAAGTAAATGGCAACGGGATCATACTTATCAATAATTACCTTAAATGTAAATAGGTTGAATGCCTCAACCAAAAGACAAAGACTAGCTGAATGGATA
Source organism: Bos javanicus (assembly GCF_032452875.1). Classification (NCBI taxonomy): domain Eukaryota; kingdom Metazoa; phylum Chordata; class Mammalia; order Artiodactyla; family Bovidae; genus Bos; species Bos javanicus. The sequence continues at coordinate 5,234,693 of NC_083870.1, forward strand.
CAAAAGCAAGATCCTTATATATGCTGTCTACAAGAGACCCACCTCAAAACAAGGGACACGTACAGACTGAAAGTGAAGGGTTGGAAAAAAATATTTCACGCAAATGGAGACCAAAAGAAAGCAGGAGTAGCAATACTCATATCAGATAAAATAGACTATGACATAAAGGCTGTGAAAAGAGAAAAAGAAGGACACTGCATAATCATCAAAGGATCAATCCAAGAAGAAGATATAACAATTATAAATATATATGCACCCAAAATAGGAGCACTGCAATATGGAAGGCAAATGCTAACAGATATGAACGGGAAATTAAGAATAACACAATAACAGTGGGAGACTTTAATATCCCACTCACACCTATGGATAGATCAACTAAACAAAAAATTAACAAAGAAACACAAAGTTTAAATGATACAATGGACCAGTTAGACCTAATTGATATCCATAGGACATTTTACCCCAAACCAATGAATTTCACCTTTTTCTCAAGTGCGCATGGAACCTTCTCCAGGATAGATCACATCCTGGGCCATAAATCTAGCCTTGTTAATTTAAAAAAAAAAAAATTGAAATCATTCCAAGGATCTTTTCTGACGACAATGCAGTAAGATTAGATGTCAATTACATGAGAAAAACTATTAAAAATTCCAACATAACGAGGTTGAACAACACGCTTCTGAAAAACCAATAAATCACAGAAAAAAAAACAAAAAAGAAATAAAAATATTCATAAAAAGGAATGAAAATGAAAACACAACAACCCAAAACCTGTGGGACACTGTAAAAGTAGAGCTAAGGGGAGGGTTCATAGCAATACAGGCTTACCTCAAGAAACAAGAAAAAAGTCAAATAAATAACCTAACTCTACACCTAAAGCAACTAGAGAAGGAAGAAATGAAGAACCCCAGGATTAGTAGAAGGAAAGAAATCTTAAAAATTAGGGCAGAAATAAATGCAAAAGAAACAAAAGAGACCATAGCAAAAATCAACAAAGCTAAAAGTGGGTTCTTTGAGAAGATAAATAAAATAGACTAACCATTAGCCAGACTCATCAAGAAAAAAAGGGAGAAGAATCAAATCAACACAATTAGAAATGAAAATGGAGAAATCACAACAGACAACACAGAAATACAAAGGATCATAAGAGACTACTATCAGCAACTATATGCCAATAAAATGGACAACTTGGAAGAAATGGACAAACTCTTAGAAAAGTACAACTTTCCAAAACTGAACCAGGAAGAAATAGAAAATCTTAACAGACCCATCACAAGCATGGAGATCGAAACTATAATCAGAAATCTTCCAGCAAACAAAAGCCCAGGACCAGATGGCTCCACAGCTGAATTCTACCAAAAATTTAGAGAAGAGCTAACACCTATCCTACTCAAACTCTTCGAGAAAACTGCAGAGGAAGGTAAACTTCCAAACTCATTCTATGAGGCCACCATCACCCTAATACCAAACCCCAAAAAAGATGCCACAAAAAAAGAAAACTACAGGCCAATATCACTGATGAACATAGATGCAAAAATCCATAAGAAAATCCTAGCAAACAGAATCCAACAACATATTACAAAGATCATACATCATGACCAAGTGGGCTTTATCCCAGGGATGCAAGGATTTTTCAATATCTGCAAATCAATCAAAGTAATACACCACATTAACAAATTGAAAGATAAAAACAATATGATTATCTCCATAGATGCAAAGAAAGCCTTGAAAAAATTCAACATCCATTTATGATTAAAAAAAAAAAACTCCAGAAAGCAGGCATAGAAGGAACATACCTCAACATAATAAAAGTCATATATGACAAACCCACAGCAAACACTATCCTCAATGGTGAAAAATTGAAAGAATTTCCCCTAAAGTCGGGAATAAGACAAGGGTGCCCACTCTCACCACTATTATTCAACATAGTTTTGGAAGTTTTGGCCACAGGAATCAAAGCAGAAAAAGAAATAAAAGGAATCCAGATTGAAAAAGAACAAGTAAAACTCTCAATGTTTGCAGATGACATGATCTTCTACATAGAAAACCTTAAAGACTCCACCAGAAAATTATTAGAGCTAATCAATGAATATAGTAAAGTTGCAGGATATAAAATCAGAACACATAAATCCCTTGCAACCCTATACACTAATAATGAGAAAACAGAAAGGGAAATTAAGGGAACAATCCCATTCACCATTGCAACAAAAAGAATAAAATACTTAGGAATAAATCTGCCTGAATAAACAGAAGACCTATATATAGAAAACTATAAAACACTGAGGAAAGAAATCAAAGAGGACACAAATAGATGGAGAAATATAACATGTTCATGGATTGGAAGAATCAGTATAGTGAAAATGAGTATACGACTCAAAGCAATCTATAGATTCAATGCAATCCCTATCAAGCTACCAATGGCATTTTTCACAGAACTAGAACAAATAATATCACAATTTGCATGGAAATACAAAAAATCTCGAATAGCCAAAGCAATCTTGAAAAAGAAGAATGGACCTGGAGGAATCAACCTGCCTGACTTCAGGCTCTACAACAAAGCAACAGTCATCAAGACAGTATGGTACTGGAAAAAAAAAAAAAAAAAACAGAAACATAGATCAATAGAACAAAGTAGCATTACCAGAGATAAATCCACTCACCTATGGACAACTTATATTTGACAAAGGAGGCAAGAATATACAATGGAAAAAAGACAATCTCTTTAACAAGTGATGCTGGGAAAACTGGTCAACCACTTGTAAGAGAATGAAGGTAGAATACTTTCTAACGCCATACACAATAATAAACTCAAAATGGATTAAAAATCTAAACATAAGACCAGAAACTATAAAGCTTTTAGAGGAAAAAATAGGCAAAACACTCTCTCACATAAGACACAGTGGGATCCTCTGTGACTCACCGCCCAGAGTAATGGAAAGAAAAGCAACAATAAACAAATGGCACCTAATTAAAATTAAAAGCTTCTGCACAACAAAGAAAACTATAAGCTAGGTGAAAAGACAGCCTTCAGAATGGGAGGAAAAATAATAGAAAATAAAGCAACTGACAAAGAATTAATCTCAAAAATATACCAGCAACTCCTGCAGTTCAATTCCAGAAAAATAAATGACCTAATCAAAAAATGGGCCAAAGAACTGAACAGACATTTCTCCAAAGAAGACATACAGATGGCTAACAAACACATGAAAAGATGCTCAACATCACTCAATACCAGAGAAATGCAAATCAAAACCACAATGTGGTATCGTCTCACACTGGTCAGAATGGCTACTATACAAAAGTCTACAAACAATAAACGTTAGAGAGGGGGCGAAGAAAAGAGTACCCTCTTACACTGTTGGTGGGAATGCAAACTAGTACAGCCACTATGGAGAAGAGTGTAGAGATTCCTTAAAAAACTGGAAATAGAACTGCCATATGACCCAGCAATCCCACTGATGGGCATACACACCAAGGAAACCAACATTGAAAAAGACACGTGTACCCCAATGTTCATCGCAGCACTGTTTATAACTGCCAAGACATGGAAGCAACCTAGATGTCGATAAGAAAGCTGTGGTTCATATATACACAATGGAATATTACTCAGCCATTAAAAAGAATATATTTGAATCAGTTCTATTGAGGTGGATGAAACTGGAGCCTATCATATAGAACGAAGTAAGTCAGAAAGAAAAGCACCAATACAGTGTATTAATGCTTATAGATGGAATTTAGTAATATGGTAACAATGATCCTATATGCAAGACAGCAAAAGAAACACAGCTGTAAAGAACAGACTGTTGGACTTGGTGGGAGAAGGCAAGGGTTGGATGATCTGAGAGAATAGCATTGAAACATGTATATTTTCATATGTGAAACATATCACCAGTCCAGATTTGATGCATGAGGCAGGGTGCTCAGGGCTGGTGCACTGGGATGACCCTGAGGGATAGGATGGGGAGGGAGGTGGGCAGGGGATGGGGGAACACATGGACACCCATGGCTGATTCATGTCAATACATGACAAAACACACTACAATATTGTAAAGTAATTAGCCTCCAATTAAAATCAATAAATTAAAAAAAATTAATTAATAAATGAATTAAAGATAAAAAACAAAGAAGAAATGGTTAACTATGTTTTTAAAGAACTGGGACAAATATTAAATGAAGCAATTCCTAATATCGGTTGGAAATTTTAAGAAAGTATTGAACCCTAGATAATTGTTGTCATTTCCTTGTATCTTAATCTAAATGGCATCTGCCTTTGCATCAAATTTAGATAAATAATTATGCTATTTTAAAATTCTTTCTTTTTCAGAAGAATCATATTCTTTTAAGAAAATGCTGTTGGTTTCTTAAGCAAATTTGGAAAACTCAGCAGTGGTCATAGGACTGGAAAAGGTCAGTTTTCATTCCAATCCCAAAGAAAGGTAATGCCAAAGAATGCTCAAACTACCGCACAATTGCACTCATCTCACACGCTAGTAAAGTAATGCTCAAAATTCTCCAAGCCAGGCCTCAGCAATACGTGAACCGTGAATTTCCAGATGTTCAAGCTGGTTTTAGAAAAGGTAGAGGAACCAGAGATCAAACTGCCAACATCTGCTGGATCATCGAAAAAGCAAGAGAGTTCAAGAAAAATATCGATTTCTGCTTTATTGACTATGCCAAAGCCTTTGTGTGGATCACAACAAACTGTGGAAAATTCTGAAAGATATGGGGATACCAGACCACCTGACCTGCCTCTTGAGAAACCTATATGCAGGTCAGGAAGCAACAGTTAGAACTGGACATGGAACAATAGACTGGTTCCAAATAGGAAAAGGAGTACGTCAAGGCTGTATATTGTCATCCTGCTTATTTAATTTATATGCAGAGTACATCATGAGAAACACTGGGCTGGAAGAAGCACAAGCTGGAATCAAGATTGCCGGGAGAAATATCAATAACCTCAGATATGTAGATGACACCATCCTTATGGCAGAAAGTGAAGAGGAACTAAAAAGCCTCTTGATGAAAGTGAAAGAGGAGAGTGAAAAAGTTGGCTTTAAGCTCAACATTCAGAAAACAAAGATTATGGCATCTGGTCCCACCACTTCATGGAAAATAGATGGGGAAACAGTGGAAACAGTGTCAGACTTTATTTTTTCAGGCTCAAAAATCACTGCAGATGGTGATTGGAGCCATGAAATTAAAAGATGCTTACTCCTTGGAAGGAAAGTTATGACCAACCTAGATAGCATATTCAAAAGCAGAGACATTACTTTGCCCACAAAAGTCCATCTAGTCAAAGCTACGGTTTTTCCAGTAGTCATGTATGGATATGAGAGTTGGACTATGAAGAAAGTTGAGTGCCGAAGAATTGATGCTTTTGAACTGTGGTGTTGGAGAAGACTCTTGAGAGTCCCTGGGACTGCAAGGAGATCCAAACAGTCCATTCTAAAGGAGATTAGTCCTGGGTGTTCATTGGAAGGACTGATGTTGAAGCTGAAACTCCAATATTTGGCCACTTGATGCGAAGAGCTGACTCATTTGAAAAGACCCTGATGCTGGGAAAGATTGAGGGCAGGAGGAGAAAGGGCCGAAAGAGGATGAGATGGCTGGATGGCATCACTGATTCGATGGACATGAATTTGAGTGAACTCCGGGAGTTGGTGATGGACAGGGAGGTCTGGTGTGCTGCAATTCATGAGGTCACAAGGAGTCAGTCACGACTGAGCGACTGAACTGAACTGAACTGAAGCAACTAAACAACAATGACAACTGTCTATCTGGTAGTAGACAGAGTTTACAGAGATTTTGCAAATTTGAACCAATAAAATTACATAAAACTCATTTTCTAGGTCTTATCATCTAATGGAAATTCCTGTTTTTCATTTAATATCACAATGTCAGTATTCTAGAGAGCTTACAACTCATCCAAAACATTGTTTCTACAATTTTCTTTTTCTATTATCTCACCCTTATGAATAAAAATTAATTAAATTTAATTTCTTCATAACAAGGAAAATTAATTCTAAAGAATATGATTTTGGGGGAGTTGGGTCAAACTTTGAAAGATCACAAGCCAATGTTGTAGATAAGAATTTTCTAATCCTTCAAGAATCTCTTTTTGCCTGCTAGGGAGCAATAATTCCCCCACTACTCCCAACCAGAATGTATAATCTAGTCCGATATTCTTATTGTGCAAAAGAGGAAATGGATCCTTGAGAGGAAAGTACTTTGGTGGCCAGATGAGGTACAGGACCTGATTTGGGGGCTCTTGTGTCACGTTTCTTCCCCCAACTCTATCAATCTTCTCCATCTCAGAATTGAGAGGGCAGGTCTGAACAGTCAGAATATACTACAATGGGCTTTGAACCCCTCTGTGGCACAAGGTTTCATGGAACATTGTAGGACAGCCCAGAGGCACAGTGGGCCCTTCATTTCCAGCTGATTCTCACCTGTAGATTTGACAAAAAAGAAAGACTTCATGGGAAGCAGGGTCTGAATCAACATTGATTGTTGCTCAAACCAAAAGGTCTTTGAAATTCAGAGCCAGTGAACATTATGTCTGGGCTTCTTAGACAAAGAATCTGAAAAATCAATATCTACTGTTGACAGAAAGAGTAGTTGTTAAAACAAATTTCCTGCTCTCAGAATAAACAGAGGAGCCAAATTTCTAATAGAAAAAAAAAAAGAAATAAGTTATTTTGCTTTAGGACTGACCATTGAAACTCTCTCCATCTTTGGAGAACTTGACTCTGATTGGACAGCCTTTATGACTGCACACCTCTGAATAAGAGCAAAGCAGAGGCAGAATGGTACAGAAGCATTTCCGGCTCCTCTTTTTTTGCTTGCGGATAGTCCAATATGTTCTTAAGATAAAGCACTTAGAATCAGATTAAAGGTAAAAAAGGTAGCATTCTTGAGGTGTAATAAACAAGGTTGGTACCAAAAGCATTATGGTTATGGCTGAGAATTATCATGAAGAATGGTGGGGTATTGAAAAATAAACTATTGGATGTCAGGCTTAGTCATTTATTTAAATGTTATTGCCACTCTGCCAGTCCCAGTGGAGTTTCCCTCTCACATTTTTAATATCAAATAACTTTTAACAGCCCATATACAAATTTCATAAAATGAAATAACTAATTTTTGCAAAGCAACCTTAGGTTTTTCATTTGCTAACTGATAGCAGTAGCTCCTGGAGAAGGCAATGGCATCCCACTCCAGTACTCTTGCCTGGAAAATTCCATGGATGGAGGAGCCTGGTGGGCTGCAGTCCATGGGGTCGCTAAGAGTTGGACACGACTAAGCGACTTCACTTTGACTTTCACTTTCATGTATTGGAGAAGGAAATGGCAACCTACTCCAGTGTTCTTGCCTAGAGAATCCCAGGGATGGGGGAGCCTGGTGGGCTGCCATCTATGGGGTCTCACAGAGTTGGACACGACTGAAGCGACTTAGCAGCAGCAGCAGCAGCTCCAGGATAGTGAGGCACTGGTGAGTACCTCAGTCCCAGCCTAGCAACTTGCTAGTTTGGTGTTGGTGGACTGAAGGAGGTCTTGTACCTCCTAGGGGTAGCAGTACTCAAGGTCTTCACATCTTTTGATCTTGGAGGCCCTTCTAGTGCTGTTATCTATGTAAAGTGGGATTTAGAAATGCAAGTGGGCCAAAGTTGCCCACGTCCTACACAAGATGAGTACTTAATTTTACTTACAGATCAATCAAGGAAGAGCAGCTGAATGGTATCTCTGGCTCAAAAATCACGATTTTCTTTTTTAGACCAATTTATCTTACAGTATTAAGGAACTCTTCTTTATCCTCCAATTTCAGGTACAGAATACTCTTTAATGATAGTGTGAGCAATTCGTCTGTTGGTTAAACTCTAGTGACTTCATTTTCTAAATTGCATCACTGCTTTAAAGGTGCAGATAGAGGAAACTGCATTGTTCTCCAGATGCCCACATGACATTGTCCAGAATCCTAAGTCAGCTTCCCACAGTTCTAGGGCCTAGCATTGCTGATTCATTGATTCCTTCAGCTGTCAATTGGCCTGTGTGTGTGTGGAGAGAGAGGAAACAGAGAACTTGGGCAATGTTCTTGTAGGTTCCTGTGCACCTCACAAATATGATTTTCTATGTGTTTCATGATATATAAAAGGCTAGAAACCCCTGACCTAAGCCCTTGTGGCTATACATTTTCCTGGTACTATCAAGGTTTAAGGATAGCAGTTCAGTTTGTCCCAAGAGCAAAATGGTTGCTCACCAATAGGACAGTGGGGTGTAGGTGGTGGTCATATTTGTTAGGCGTCGCCAATGTGTCATCCAACCCTCTGTTGAGAAATTCACATTCAGTATTTCCTGTGATCCCTATTAGCTGTATGACACATATGTGATTATATTCATCAATATAATTATGTTAAACCTTAACTTAACCCAAAAATAGAGGTTCTAGGAGTTTAAGTCTCCTGTTCAAATTTACCTAGTCAATAGAGAGAAGAAATTTGTTCAAATCCAGTTTTGTTATATTCTAACAGCCATCCTCCAGCCATAGACAAGCAGTGGTAAGATATAAGTATATGGCAAAGTCCTTCAGCTAATTTTCCTTCTAATTTCAAACTTTCTGAAAGTAGGTTTAAATCTCTGTCCTCTTCAAAATCCCCAGAGCACCAAAATCATCTGGTAACAAGTAATAAAATTGTAAAAAGAATCTTGACTTTAGTGTTGGATTTTTAAAAAAAACAAAACCAATGATTCTAGACAGGAATGGAATTTATGTCAGAAAAAAAAAGCTGATTTTTCACAATACAAAATATTCTGAAACAAGTTAGATTATTTAAAGATAGATTCAATTAGTTTAAAACATGACTGATTTGCAAATCCAGGAATATATTTCATAAAATAATGTACATTCAAGTATCTACTTTATGTCTTAGGATGGATGTGTGATGTCTAGGCCTATGATATATACATAAAACACAAAGATGCAAGGGGTTAGCTGTTAGAACCAGAGTTCAGAGGATCCATGTAGCCTAGGTGATATTTTCTACTCCAGGAAAGTGAAATTCCACGCACTACCTTTAGCTGAGAAATTGAAACTCGTTGTAAATAACGCTGAAATCTAAAATAATGAACAGAACACACAGGGGAAATGTAGGTGTGTTCAACAAAACCCAGAACACTGGGAACACTCTTTAAACTCCAGATGAGCTAATGTTAAAGTCTATGAAGAAGAAGCAGAACTTTAGCCAGTATATACCAAGGATACAGGACTCTTTTTATTTTTTATTTATTTTTTATTTTTGAGGGAAACCTAAGGCTTACTCTTAATAATGACTCAAGTGCTAGAATTCATAACTAAAGTCACAGAAGAGCAAAAACAAAGTTAGAGACACTTCTGCACAGGTCTAAACTTTGGAAGTGATATTTTAAGGGAAATATCCTGTTCTTTGTTCCACTGCCAGAGTAATGCTGGAAGGACCACTTGTGATCCTTGAGGTCTTTTGTGAGGTTGAAGGCTACCTAGATTTTTTCCTCCCTATGCCACTGTGTACAAACATTAGACACACAGACACACACACATTAACATATTTTCGAAGAACAGTAACTTCTCACACTGTCTGACTGTTTTGGGGTGGATATATGAGAAGCTCTAATTTCATGGAAAATCAGGCAAGAATCAACATGATCACTGAACATTCTCCTGAAGGCTGGAGCAGCAGCAGTGGGGGATTTTATGCTAATAGCACCCATAATCCCATGCTAATTTATTTTATCAAATTTAAGCAAAGGCTTCTCTTTGACCCTAGGGACCTTCCATTCTTTCTCTGGGTCCCCACAGTGAGCTCGAATCCATTTAGCAAGAGAGTTTGCCAAGAATATAAATGAATAAAACAGGATTAAAGGGAGACATGATTATAACCAATTCCTTAATCCCAGTGAATAATTAATGATAGTGATTCACAGTTTTGTTGAGTTCTTTTTATATTTGAATAATAAATAGCTTCAAAATAAACTTTCTGTGAAAACCAACTGAGGGAAACTTCTGGTTTAGTGGAGCTTTTCTTGTAGGTATTCATTTTACTGAGGCAGAATCTCGAGAAGCTGCCTTATTTGACATGCTTTTCAATGAATATTTCAGGTTGGAGCAATAATTCCACTAATCATGAAGATCTTACATATTTAATTATCAAGTGTGGGAAGATCATGAGGATGGCAAAGTTTTAAAAAACATTTTTGGAAGTTAAATATGATTTTGGTTTAAAACTCAGATCATTTAAAGCAGATTTTTTGGTTGCAGGATTATTCTGTTTTATAGTGCTAGACTGTGCCACAGACTGAAGTTCCCTGCCCACTAAATGTCCATCATTTTCCACAATCATTGTGACAACCAAAAACACTCCCTCAGAAGATTAAAGAAGTAAAACAGTCACTTCCTAGTCTCATGAAGTTTCCTACTTCAGTTGAGATAAAACTTACATTAAAAACCCTTGTCTCTACAAAAATTCCATCGATTTTAATATGAATCCAAATCTAATAGAATTTCACAGTGGTTGCTCACATGATTTGTCATATAATAGAATAGGTGAACAATTTTGTCCCTGAATTTTCAACATTAGTAAAATTTTTTTCCCTCTCACGGTCACAATATATACAAGACGTAAGAGCTGTTTAGGATTTGTGGGGTCCCAGACAAATTTTTTTCTGAGACCCCATATATGTAAATAATTTGATTTTAAAAATATATTCCAAAATGCATGTACCTACATGAGGTATAGTGGTTGACTAAGAAAGTTTTAGGATAATAAGTAGAAAAGAGGTACTTAAATATTTGCTTCTTGTCCAATCAGTGCATGAGAAGAGTATTTGTATCATTCAGGTGTTATCTCTTTCTGTTCATGTCTAGGAATCATTTCTTTGTGTTCTTTATTGTGAAGTGTGCCCTTCTTAACTATTTTCACATCTACCACCATGAGAAAAATATGAGAGATGTGAATCTTTGAAACCTATTATTCTTGAAGCAATATTGGTCTTCTTGCCTGTACATTTTCCCAATAGAGTACCATTTGTTCAGTATTGGTTACCTCATTATATATGATGCTGCATTGTCCATCATGCCACCTGAAAATACTATTGTATTTCAAAGACTCTCACTCACTGATGGCAACCACAAATGCAAATCTTATTTAGGATATGCAGGAAAATGGGCACAATAATTTTTAAACTTGTCACTCAGAGTTTCTAATTGTATCTATTCTTTTGTGACCCCATGAACTTCAGCCTACCAGGCTCCTCTGTTCATGGGATTTCCCAGGCAAGAATACTGGAGTGGGTAGCCATTTCCTTCTCCAGGGGATCTTCCTAACTCAAGGATCAAACCTGTGTCTCCTGCATTGCATAGATTCTTTACTACTGAAACAGCAGGACATTACTTTTATAACATGAACAGATGTAGCAAACATATGTACTCTTGAATACTTTAGGCAGACGTCACTGTACCCCTAGAATGAGCTCTCTTTCAGTGTTAGCTCTTCTTCTATTTTCCACACATCACCACCTATGGAGAGGAGAACAAAAAGAGTGGCAATATATGCTCAAGGAGTGTCCCCTTCCCCCTTGTCCAGTATTATAGACTGAATAACCATCTGCAAATAGATCATGAAATAGATTACCTACATAGGCTCCAAATGCAATCACAGGTGTTCTTATAAAAGGGAAGCAGAAGAGAATGAACTCAGAAAAGAAGGCACTGTGACCATGGGGGCATAGATTGGGTGATACAGCCACCAGTAGTTGGCAAGTCAAATAATAGACTGTTCCTTAGAGCTTCTGTAAATAGCTTGGCCTGCTGACACCTTGATTTCAGCCCAGTGAAAATTATTTTGTATTTCTGTCCTCAAAAAGTATAAAAGAATGTGTTTTTTTTTTGTCTAATGTCACCAAGTTTGTGGTAATTTGTTATAGCATCCTTAGCCAATACATCCAGCATGGCTTAACACTGACCCAGGAAAGCAGGATGTTACTACATTAATTTGAGCCAATTTAGGATATAGTTTGTGGAGAAGGCGATGGCACCCCACTCCAGTACTCTTGCCTGGCAAATTCCATGGATGGAGGAGCCTGGTAGGCTGCAGTCCATGGGGTCACGAAGAGTCAGACACGACTGAGTGACTTCAATTTAACTTTCATGCATTGGAGAAGAAAATGGCAACCCGCTCCAGTGTTCTTGCCTGGAGAATCCCAGGGATGAGGGAGCCTGGTGGGCTGCCATCTATGGGGCCACACAGAGTCAGACACGACTGAAGTGACTTAGCAGCAGGATATAGTTTGAAAGAATCCATTGGTATTATGGAGCAACTGTCTTGAAAACCCTCAGAGAATTTAAGCACAACCACTTAGGGAATATTGTCTGACCCAAAGATACCACAGGGTTAGTGCCAGTGGTAAGGGGTGTAAGGATAAGAGATTTCTACCATGACTCTCATCTCCCTCTGGTTCTGGATGTCAGAGACAGTACTACTGCCAGAACTAATGCAAGGCCCTTATATGTAGGTAAAGTCCAATGGTCAGAAAGAAAGAACTGGTAGCTCAGATCCTTGAACTTATGTTCCTCTGTGAATGAGTGCCACCCAAAAGTAGTGGGTCAACACCATTCTTACAGTCAATTTCTATACAATACTATAAAAGAAATATCTCATCTGCCAGGAACAGTAATTCACTTGGTGGACCATTATCCTGGAACAAGTTCTTAGACATGGGGCTAATAAAATTCCATAGATATGAGTCCTGGAGCTCTTTGAGACATCTGGTTAACTCCATACAGGGGATAAAGCATCATAGGGTACCTGTACATAAGAGAAAATAGGTCCAGGGACCACTTGTCTTCCAAGTGGGGCACCACTTGGGGCACCTTGTGAGGATGATACTGATGGCCCTAGCCTGTCCCAGACATTGGAAGAGGACTTGGAACATTTCAAGGAAAGCACTCCATAGCTGCAGATGTTGGATCCCTTGAAACATAGAGCTTAGGACAATGGCTCTGCTTGTCTAGGTCTAAAAGGAAGTACTGGAATTCATTAGCACCCTAAAGGGGTAAATTAAATGATATAGAGGAGGATCAATCTTCAGTTTAGATAAAGTTGAAATTGTACATGGCTGCAGCTTGATTCTTTCAAAATGGCCTAATTCAATTTGAATCTGTACTGTGGATCAGTGTTAATTACTTGGGGTTTAATAATCTCCAAATAGATAGAATTTAGAGTTTATTGAAGGCTTTTATATATTGAAACTGCAAATTAACTTCTAGCTCTAATTATTTAATCAAGTGTTTGTTGAGAGAGCATTGCATTTGCAACATTGTGTCAAATTCCCTGATTAAAAACAAGGAAAATATTAAATTCAAATCTTGCTTTCAAGGAACTTATAATCTATGTAGAAAAAATAAGAGGGAAAGGACTAATAAAACATTTAGAAATCCAGCCTTGACTATAAGAAAGACTGTTTCATAAAATTAATTCCTCTGTGTATGTGTGCATATGCATGTATGTGTAAACAATTTAATTTGTCCAGTTGAATCAGTTAAAAGGTAAAATTGTGAAGAAATTTCTTCTTCTTCTTTTTTTTTTTTACTATTAGCTCACATTTGCTCTGAATTATCTGAATCCTCGGGCTACCCTTATAAATGAAATATAATGTATATTTAATCCACAATTCTGTAAATTATAAAAAAGAATGCAGCACTTAAACCCACTTAACAATCATGCCAGGAGAATCTGATGAGCTATCTTAGCATGTGAAAACTTGCTGTTGCCAACTCCCCCTCCATTCCAGAAAAGTACTGTCTATCTTGAAACTGTCAAACACAGGAAGTAACCACTCAGTAGAATTTTTTATTTTGTGCACTCAAGAAGAAATGGGCTCTGAGTATCTTCCTTTACCTGAGAGATAAGACACTGATCATTTTGCTGACTCTCTCAGTTGGAAGGGAGCCAGGGAAATAATGGCTATCTGAGGATCTTCAAAGATTTAATCTTGGAGATGAGTTTTTTGCAGGGCTCAATTCCTTTTGCTTTGCCAACCTGTCTACTTTCTGAAATGGCCATTAGTGTGCAGGTATCTGACAGAGGTATACACCCACTGAAAGCCAAGTTACTGAACTACATTTCTGTAGAGCTCAGCTGTACTTGCTGAACTCTGCTGCCTGGGGTTCCTGCAACCAAGTCCAGACCTAGTGTTGATTCAGTCCGGGCATTTGTACAGCCCATATACACATTGTGGGGCACAGGTGGGAGGGCAGGAGGTATCAAGGGGGCAAGAATAGCAGGTCTGAATGCAGAGCTCCAGTGGGAGTATAGTTTATTCAACATTCATTCATATACTCATCACTCAACCAGACTGGTTTTTGAGTGCTCACGATATGCAGGCCACTACTCTACATGTTTGAACAGAACAAGGAATGACACAAAGATGCTCTCCTCATGGAGCAGCATTTAAGTGAGGAAAACATAAGCAAACAAAACAAAACAAAAACGTATATAATTACCAGGGGGAAGAATGAGGGGAAGGGATAGTTAGGGAGTTTGGGATAAATATGTACACAGTGCTATGTTTAAAATGGATAACCAAGAAAGACTTACTGTAGAGCACAGAGAACTCTACTCAATGTTATATGACAGCCTGGGTGGGAGGGGAGTTTAGGGGAGAGTGGATACATGTATATGTGTATATGTGTGTGTGTGTGTATATATATATATATATATATATATATATGTGTGTGTGTGTGTGTATGTATGTATATATATCTCCACCTGAGTCCCTTTGCTGTCCACCTAAAACTATCACAACGTTGTTAGTTGGCTGTACTCCAAAATAAAAAGTAAAAAAAAAAAACAAACATATAAGATCATGTCAAATAATGATAAGGACTGTGAGGAGAAATGTAGCAAAGCAAGATAAGGTAAGACTAAGCTGCTGTAACGGGGCTTCCAGGTGGTGCTAGTGGTAAAGAACCTGCCTACCAATGCAAGAGATATGAGACTAGGGTTCAGTCCCTGGGTTGGGAAGATCCTCTGGAGAATGGTATGGCAACCCACTCCAATATTCTTGCCTGGAGAATCCCATGGACATAGGAGCCTGGCGGGCTACAGTCCATAGGGTCGCAAAGAGTCCAACACGACTGAAGCAACTTAGCGCGCACGCACACGTTGCTATAGTAAAGAAATCTGATATAAACACAGTGGCTTAGAGAGATAGAAGTTCACTTCTCTCTCACTTAATAGTTTAAGATCAGTGTTCTAGGCTGTTGGAAAACTAGGCTCCACATGCCAGTTAAGAATCTAGGTTTCTTTGTTGCTTCCCAATGCCTGAGTGCCTTGTTGTTATCTGTATAATTTTGATTGGGTGGCCACTGAGACTTAGGTAGAAGGAAGAGGAATGATAGCAAAAAAGTTGGCATTTCCAGGGTGTATGGAGCTGGCTTGGTATGGAGGTACACACCATTTCCATTTACCTTCATTTCAGAAAATCTTAATGAAAGCTCGCCAACTGTAGAGAGGGGAAGATTCTATAGAATAACCGGGCAGGTCTAATTCTACAGGAAAAAGAAAGAATCAGTTTTTGCAAATAGTAGGCTCTTCTGCACAGAGTAAAGGATGGAGTAATGGAGGATGACTTTTAGATAGGATGATAAGGGAAGTTACCTCTGAGGAGATGACTTTTAAAGTGAGATGGAGAGGGATGGTATAGGGAGGGAGGTGGGAGGGGGGTTCAGGATGGGGAACGTGTACACCTGTGGTGGATTCATGTTGATGTATGGCAAAACCAATACAATATTGTAAAGTAATTAGCCTCCAATTAAAATAAATAAATTTATATTTTAAAAAATAAAATAAAGGAAAAAAAAAGAAAAGAAAATGGCTATAAAACCAACAAAAAATAAAAAAATAAAGTGAGACCCAAATTAATTAAAGAAGTGAACCATGTGACTATCTGAAGAAAGAGTATTCTGGACAGAAGGAACCCAAAGTACAAGCAGCCAGAGAAAGAACAAAGCTCAAGAAGCTGACTTTATTGAGGAAGGAGGTTTATGTAGATTTAATTCAGTAAATGAGCAGGAGAATAAGTTGCTTGGCGCCAGATCAAGAAGGGCCTTGGCCTTAATATGGTTTTAGAATTAATTCTCCATTGTCATCACATAAAAGGGAAGGAGAAAAGACCTTGAAGTAATGTTGGCTGAACGTGGAACATAGGTGAGCGGTGGAGAGCAGCTGTGAAAATGTTAAAACCTACTTCTCCATGTGAAATGCACTGACTCTGTGGGCATCAAATGAGGAAAGGTTCGTTTTAAGATCTTCCCTTTCAACTGCTGCCGTCATGTGTTTTCCAAGAAAATAGGTTTTACTTCTCTGGGTTTATGTTGTTCATTACCAAGAACAAGTATTGAAATGTTCTTTTAACTGCCACCATCGTTCAAGAAAAAGATTACGGAAAGTACTTTAGCCTACAGTATTTACAGCAATTCCTCACACTACTTAACATTTTATTTATACTAATGAAAAAGCACTTAAATTCATTTGTATAGGCAGCTCTTTCTGAGAGACTGAGAATAACGAATATGTGCTATAAATATATGAAAATGACTTATTTCATTATTCTTCTAATAGTTGTTCCTGATAAGAATTTAAAATACAGACTGACGTTTTGCCTTAATGTACTACAAAATTCACAATTTATATAGTTTTTCCTTGCTAATGAATGACTTTACCCATTATTATCTAAGCAGTTTGCAAGTGGTAAAAAATTAAAATCTTAATGTTTCTTTTCTTGGACATCACTTTAAGGTAAAGGGCTCACTTCTCACTTTACCAAGCATACAAAAATCAGACCTTCAAGAAATTCTTCTGCTCCATGGTCTTTCCATTGCATCCACCTTGGCAAAACCCCAATTCTAATTAAACGTAATTATCTACACTATCTGAGCCTATATCCCAGGGCCCAGCACTAAGTGCTGCTGGAAAAGAGAGCAACAACAAAAGCAAAAAATCCTGTAGATTGGAGTCACTTTTGGACCTTACACAATTCTGATCCTTAATCAATTTTCCTGTATGATCTAAATCCACATGACTGTTTCCAACTTTCCCCATTTCCTTCAAATATTTCAGCCTTATATATGCTTCCTCACTCTCAATAAAGAACTTATTCCCTCCTGACTAGCATACAGAAAGTCTATATTATCTGACATTAAATTTGCTAGTCTTTGCACATCATCCCACTCTTGGATTCGTTTTCCCCCACTTGTTTGGGTGGAAGAGGTGCCTCTTTTTGTCAAGGACTAATCCTTAACTTATGTGCTAGTTTCCATCCTCTCTAGCCTCCCTAAGAATTGTGCTCATTGATCAATGCCTCTATTTCCAAAAGTTTCAGTCTCTCCCTCTCTGATGGCTTTTTCCTATTAGCTCTTTAGAGTTTGTCCTATTTTTATATCCTATCTCCCCTGCATTTTTAGAGAGTTCATTACTGTCCCCATTTTCTTAACATTCTTTCATTTCTGAGATGGATAATCTGGCATCTGCCTCCATTCTGCCACTGAAACTGCTGTCTTCAAGGTCACCAACGTTAGTTTGCTGCTAAAACTAATGGGCACTTGTGGATAACTTTTAAGTTGCCTAGCGCCTTGCTAGTCACAATAATTCCCTAAGTGTCAGTATCATCACCTGGGAACTCGGAAATGCAGAATTTCAGATCTCACCCCAGAGCCACTATGTCAGATTCAGGAAGCAGAATTTCAGGAGATTATGTTTTAACAAATGCTCCAGGTGATTCTCACCCTCACTGTAGTTTAGAAATTACTGGTCCATATAAATTAAATTTAACAATTCTTCCAAATCCCACACACAATCCAACATTGTTTGTTCAACCCCAGGCACCTGTCACATGACTGAACATTCCTCCAATCCACGTGTTTTTCCCTTGGGATGCATAGGTTGTGTGTAATGGACATCAGCATCCCCTTTTGGACAATACCTGATGACTGTGATTTTCCCTACATATAGGAAGTCTCTTGCTTTTAATAATTCAAGATATAGGTGGGAAGTAGATATCAACCCCAGAAATCCCATAACAAACCAGGACCCACTCTTCTATTGTGTTCTACCCTTTGCTCACTTGTTTTGAAATATAAATAAGTTTTCTCCTCAGTAGTCAAATTTTTACAAATCTATAAATCAGCAATAGGCATTTATCTTCATATGTTATTGGCTTTTGTATGAGTCAGTGTTCTAAGCTGTGAGCAATGAAACAAACTCTGGTTGACTAAGTAGACAAAGAATTAATTAAACTGATAGTGAAAAACTCAATAAATAGATGGAAGGGCTGATCAGAGGCTTATGGAAGCTCCCTGATGGGAGAGACTGACTGAGGGGAAAACGTG
Organism: Bos javanicus; assembly: GCF_032452875.1. NCBI lineage: Eukaryota > Metazoa > Chordata > Mammalia > Artiodactyla > Bovidae > Bos > Bos javanicus. The sequence continues at coordinate 5,253,110 of NC_083870.1, forward strand.
GTCTTGTTCTGATGGGTGGGGCCATGCTCAGTAAATCTTTAATTCAATTTTCTGTTGATGGGTGGATGTATGCTTCCTCACTGCTATTTACCTGGGCTCAAACCACGATGGAGGCAATGAAGACGACGGTGACCCCCTTCAAAGATCCCATGCATGTACTGCTACACTCAGTGCCACCAACCCTGCAGCAGGCCACCACCGACCCACGCCACTGCTGGAGACTTCTGGACACTCACAGGCAAGTCTGGGCCAGTCTCTTGTGGGGTCACTGCTCCTTCCTTCTGGGTCCTGGTGCATAAGGTTCTGTCTGTGCCCTCTAAGAGTCTATTTCCCAGTCCTATGTAAGTTCTGGCAGCTCTATGGTAGGGTTAATGGTGACCTCTTCAAAGAGGGCTTATGCCATACCCAAGTCTGCTGGATTCCAGAGCCCCTGTCCCTGTAGCAGTCCACTGCTGAACTGTACCTCCACAGGAGATACTCAAACACAGTTCTGTCTCTGTCTCTGTGGGGTCCCTGGGTCCTGGTGCACACAAGGTTTGTTTGAGCCATGTTGGCATCTCTGGCAGGAATGGGGTTTGATTCTAAATGTGAATTCGCCCCTCTTACCATATTGCTGGGGCTTCTCCTTTGCCCTTGAACGTGGGGTATCCCCTCACAGGTGCTCCAGCACCTTAGAAACCTCTTACTGAGGTTTCTCTGACCTTGGACGTAGGTTAACATGGACCACAGCCTTGTCTAACTCAATGAAACTATGAGCCATGCCATATAGGACCACCTAAGACGGATGTGTCATGTGGAGAATTCTGACAAAATGTGGTCCACAGGAGAAGGGAGTGGCAAACCACTTCAGTATTCTTGCCTTGAGAACCCCATGAACAGTATGAAAAGGCAAAAAGATAGGACACTGAAAGAGGAACTCCCCAGGTCAGTAGGTGCTCCATATGCTATTGGAGATCAGTGGAGAAATAACTCCAGAAAGAATGAAGAGACAGAGCCAAAGCAAAAACAACACGCAGCTGGTGATGAAAGCAAGGTTGGATGCTGTAAAAAGCAATATTGTATTGGAACCTGGAATATTAGGTCCATGAATCAAGGCAAATTGGAAGTTGTCAAACAGGAGATGGCAAGAGTGAACATTGACATTCTAGGAATCAGTGAACTAAGATGGAATGGAATGGGTGAATTTAACTCAGATGGCCATTATATTTGCTAGTGTGGGCAAGATCCCGTAGAAGAAATGGAATAGCCATTATAGTCAGCAAAAGAATCTGAAATGCAGTACTTGGATGCAATCTCAAAAACAACAGAATGATCTCTATTCATTTCCAAGGCAAACCATTCAATATCACGGCAATCCAAGCTTATGCCTGACCAGTAATGCTGAAGAAACTGATGTTGAATGGTTCTATGAAGACCTACAAGACCTTCTAGAACTAACAGCAAAAAAATATGTCCTTTTCATTATAGGGGGCAGGAATGCAAAAGTAGGAAGTCAAGAAACACCTGGAATGACAGGCAAATTTGGCCTTTGAGTACAGAATGAAGCAGGGCAAAGGCTAATAGAGTTTTGCCAAGAGAACACACTGGTCATAGCAAACACCCTCTTCCAACAACACAAAAGAATACTCTACACATGAACATCAGCAGATGGTCAACATTGAAATCAGATTGATTATATTCTTTGCAGCCAAAGATGGAGAAGCTCTATACAGTCAACAAAAACAAGACTGGGACCTGACTGTGTCTCCGATCATGAACTCCATATTGCCAAATTCATACTTAAAATGAAGAAAGTAGGGAAAACCACTAGACCATTCAGGTATGACCTAAATCAAATCCCTTATGATTATACAGTGGAAGTCAGAAATAGATTTAAGGGACTAGATCTAATAGACGGAGTGCCTGATGAACTATGGATGGACGTTCAGGACATTGTACAGGAGACAGGGATCAAGACCATCCCCAAGAAAAAGAAATGCAAAAAAGCAAAACGGTGTCTGAGGAGGCCTTACAAATAGCTGTGAAAAGAAGAGAAGTGAAAAGCAAAGGAGAAAAGTAAAGATGTATCTATATGAATGCAGAGTTCCAAAGAATAGCAAGGAGAGATAAGAAAGCCTTCCTCAGTGATAAGTGCAAAGAAATGAGGGGAAAAAAACAGAATGGGAAAGACTAGAGATCTCTTCAAGAAAATTAGAGATATCAAGGGAACATTTCATGCAAAGATCGGCTCAATAAAGGATAGAAATGGTATGGACCAAACAGAAGCAGAAGATATTAAGAAGAGATGGCAAGAATATACAGAAGAACTGTACAAAAAAGATCTTCAGAACCGAGAAAATCACGATGGTATGATCACTCAGCTAGAGCCAAACATCCTGGAATGTGAAGTCATGTGGGTCTTAGAAAGCATCCGTATGAACAAAGCTAGTGGAGATGACTGCAGCCATGAAATTAAAAGATGCTTACTCCTTGGAAGTAAAGTTATAACCAACCTAGACAGTGTATTAAAAAGCAGAGACATCACTTTGCCAACAAAGGTCCATCTAGTCAAGGCTATGGTTTCTTCAGTAGTCATGTATGGATGTGAGAGTTGGACTATAAAGAAAGTTGAATGCCAAAGAATTGATGCTTTCAAACTGGTGTTGGAGAAGACTCTTGAGAGTCCCTTGGACTGCATGGAAATCCAACCAGTCCATCCTAGAAGAGATCAGTCCTGGGTGTTCATTGGAAGGACTGATGCTGAAGCTGAAAATCTAATACTTTGGCCACCTGATGTGAAGAACTGACTCATTTGAAAATACCCTGATGCTAGGAAAGATGGAAGGCAGGAGGAGAAGGGGACGGCAGAAGATGAGACGGTTGGATGGCATCATCGATTCAATGGACATGAGTTTAAGTAAACTCCGGGAGTTGGTGATGGACAGGGAGGCCTGGTGTGCTGCAGTCCATGGGGTCACAAAGAGTGAGACACTACTGAGCAACTGAACTGAACCAAACTGAACTCAACTGAGGGCTGATCAGCCAAGCTTAAACCTATGCTTCAGGAACACCCACAATCATGTTGCATTGCTGGTCTGTTGAGGGATACATGGTTCCAGCTCCTGAACACAAGATGTTACAGTGTCAAGTCCACCAATACTGTGCCCCAACCTTGACTTGTGATTTATGATAGCCCCAATCTTGATGCTTCCATGGCTATCTTCACTTGAAGGTGAATTCTACATGATCTCAATCTTTCCTGAGAAAAAGTTGCTCAGCTCTAAGTTAGAATCACTAGCAGGTGTTTTCACCCATCTCCTTAACAGTGTAAGTAGAAATTTTAAGCCTGGAGAAAAGTTTAAATTTAGTTCAATATATTAATATTTTCTACAGGTGCTTTTAAAGGCAGTTCTGTTGTTGTTCTTTAGTTGCTAAGTCCTGTCTGACTCTTTTGAGACCCCATGAACTGTAGCCCACCAGGGTCCTCTGTCCATGGGATTCTCCCGGCAAGACTACTGGAGTGGGTTGCCATTTCCTCCTCCAGAGGATCTTCCAAGCCCAGGGATTGATTAGACCCATGTCTCCTGCATTGGTAAGTGGATTCTTTTCCACTGAGCCACCAAGGAAGCCTTTATTTTAGACAAATACTATATTTGTCTAAAATATAGTATTTTATATACTATATATAGTATATATATGCTATATATAGACTATATATTATAGTCTATAAAAACTATATATTTTGCCTTCTTTCTTGGAAAGGTAGTGGTAAAATATTGCACTTTCTCAAAACAAGGTCAAAGTTTATAGCAGAGAGAAAAACATGACACCTACGTACTACAATTCTGATGATTTGCTCAGAAAAGAAGAGTCATGTTAGGTATTATGTGTGTTGTGTGGGGAGTGTTGCCTAATAAATTTACTCAAAAAGTTAATATGCATACAATGGTAAAACTTTTAGTAATGGTAAAATACTTAATAATATTTAGGAAAACAACCATTTTTATTGCCAGGTCATATTATGTTGTTGTTCAGTTGTTCAGTTGTGTCTGACTCTTTGCAACCCCATGGACTGCAGCATGCCAGGCTTCCCTGTCCTTCACCATCCCCCAGAGTTTGCTCAAACTCATGTTCATTGAGTCAATGATGCCATCTAACCTTCTTATCCTCTGTCGCCTTCTCCTCCTGCCTTCAATTTTTCCCAGCATCAGAGTCTTTTCCAATGAGGGTCATATTGAATCTAAATCTGAACATCTAGTATGGCTTCTATTTGTTTTCATTCTATTTCTCTTTTAATTTTTAATTTTTTAAAAAATTTATTTTATTTTAAAACTTTACATAATTGTATTAGTTTTGCCAAATATCAAAATGAATCCGCCACAGGTATACATGTGTTCCCCATCCTGAACCCTCCTCCCTCCTCCCTCCCCATACCATCCCTCTGGGTCGTCCCAGTGCACTAGCCCCAAGCATCCAGTATTGTGCATCGAACCTGGACTGGCAACTCGTTTCTTACATGATATTTTACATATTTCAATGTCATTCTCCCAAATCTTCCCACCCTCTCCCTCTCCCACAGAGTCCATAAGACTGTTCTATACATCAGTGTCTCTTTTGCTGTCTCGTACACTGGGTTATTGTTACCATCTTTCTAAATTCCATATATATGCGTTAGTATACTGTATTGGTGTTTTTTAAATTATAAAAGTATGATAACGCATTTACAAGAGTCTTGGCAAGTACAGAACAAAGTTGCACATAATTCCACTATATATTACAATTCTTTTTCAAGTAAATAAATTAACATTTTTAGTTGGAATTTCAATATCAAGCTCTCAAAAAAGAATGAATATAGAGAAAAGTAGGATAGAGTAGACCTGAAAAGCATCATGATCCAATTCAACATAATTAAGATTTATACAATTTTCACACAACAGTAGGATACAAATTGTATTCAAGTTCCCATACACTATAACCTAGGAGACACTGGAACATATCCAAGGACATAAAATAAGATGCAAAAATTTCATGGTCTAAAGGTATTGAAATCATACAGAGCCTGTTCTTTTATCACTGTGGAATTATTTTAGAAATCAATATCAAAAGATATTTGAAAATAACACACATGTTTTCAAGTGCAATGTGACATCTACCAAGAGAGATCTTTGACTTTGGCTTCTGCTTCTTTTTTAAGGCAAGATAATTACCCTCTACTTTAGGAAATTCTCTGTACAATGTCTCAGGATTCATTGTTCTCAAACTTCCAGCAGCATTTGTTATTGTCCTATGTTTCTTAGCGCTTATTTTCTCTGTAAGTCTGGAAACATCAAAAGCAATTCTGAGAGAAGTAGATTCTGTTTAATCTCTTCTAGCTGGTACTCAGTAAAGCCTACTGATTATCTGTTCAATAACCGTATCTGTGATTGTTGTTTTTATAAATTTATTACCTGTTCTACGTCAGTAAAACTGTACAGAGAGGCTACCAATTGAATGATAATAGTTTGGATAGAAAGAGGCAAAGAGACTCTGAAGATGAAAGATATTTTTTTGAGTGTATATAAGAACTAATGGGGATTCTCAGATAGCACTAGTAGTAAAGAACCTGCCTGCCAATGCCGGAGACATAAGAAATGCTGGTTTGATCCCTGGGTTGGGAAGATCCCCTGGAGAAGGGCATAGCAATCCACTCCAGTATTCATGCATGGAGAATCACATGGACAGAGGAGCCTGGTGGGCAGCTCTCCACTGGATCACAGAGTCAGACACAACTGAAGCAACTGAGCATGCATGCAAGCACTAGTGAGAATATTTTGTTTGTTTGGCTTACAGTATATGGAAATGGGGGTAGGAGGAAGGGTTCTACCTTTAAGATCACTAAATGCATTATGCCCATTTTTTTCTGATGAGGAAAATGAATTCCAAAGGGGTTAGATTACTTTTTCAAAACAAATCATAGCAGCATGAAACCAGAAATCAAATTTCTAAGTTCTCATGTTATAAATATTTTCTAGTACATAATGCTGCTCTTCTAATTCACACTGTATGAGGCCATAAAGTTTTTCCGATATTTTATCTAAATATGGAATCAAGTATGTTACTTAACCAGAAGATGACATCAACAGGGCAGATGGAGAAAGAGCCTCAAACAAATGCAGGAAGTCTTAAAATATCTTAGGAATCATGTTGACAATTTCTCCCAAGCAAGAATTCTAGCTGCAGCATCCATTATGTATTTGAACACACATAGCCTACTCTTTGGAGAAGGCGATGGCACCCCACGCCAGTACTCTTGCCCAGAAAACCCCATGGATGGAGGAGCCTGGTAGGCTGCAGTCCATGGGGTCACAGAGTTGGACACGACTGAGCAACTTCACTTTCATTTTTCACTTTCATGCATTGGAGAAGGAAATGGCAACCCACTCCAGTGTTCTTGCCTGGAGAATCCCAGAGACGGGGGAGCCTCGTGGGCTGCCATCTATGGGGTTGCACAGAGTCGGACACAACTGAAGAGACTTAGCAGCAGCAGCAGCAGCAGCAGCAGCCTACCCTTGGATCTTCCTTAATGTATTCTCTTTCACATTTACTCCCTGCAAGTTTTAACTACTTCACTTGTTAAACAAGGGCAATAATATTCATCATGGTCACTTAATCTATACTTGTGAATTTTCTTAAAAAAAAGTCTGACTAATGTAAATACAATCCAGAATAGCTACAGAGAGATGTTTTTGAAGGCCTCACCATACAAAAAGGTGACAGCAAGAAAAATCTCTGAATATGTCTAGAACCCTACTCATCGTTGATTTCAATTCCATGGAAACACTGCTTGAAATAAATCTGTATGTATGTTCCCTCCCAAACTCAGTCCTAGGAATGGGGCTTTTGTTAACTCTAGAGCATATGTTTACTTTCCATCACTTAGATTTTCTGATTTGTTCCTTTGCTGTTACTGCACAAGATCCCAAGTATAGATGTTTCTTCTCTGTTCTTGAAGAAGACTTACAAGAGAGTTTCAAAGAAGTGGAAAGCAGTATATATTCTTGGCCTGTAATGGTTGTTTAATAATCCAGTAAACTCTTTGTATGTTTGATTGTGGCATTGCCAGAAAATTTCTGTAACTTATTATAAAGTCCATTTGTGTGGATGAGACAATTGACGCTGTGAGAGCATCACTGACTAGCTCACTGCTGGTAAGTGGGGAAACGAGGATCAGAGCTTGTTTGTCACATTCCAGCCTCTGCTCTTTTCAGGGAATCACACAGTTCCAAAAAGGAAAGAGAATAAACCCCGAGTAAAACCAAGGCTAACAGCCAACTGGGAGAAGAAATAGAGTTCTAACATTTTATAAGACTACTTAAGTTCTGTAGTTAAAAAGGAAAAAGAGATGAAGAAGTAATTTTATGGAGTTTAGGAAAAGAGGAAACAGTTTATAGATCTCTTAGCTTGAGGACTTGAAGAGTTGTTAGTAAGTTTTATTGTTTTAATTTGAGAATGAATCAGCAGTGCCTTGGGCAGCCCAGCTGTCACCATCAGCAAGAGAGTAACACAAGATCAGATTCAGCAGAGAACTTGGGGAAAGAGTGTTTTATTCCTTTTCTCTTTCTAAGTCCCCTTCTGCTCCCCAGTATCCTACACACTTCAGTCCCCTGGAAGGATAATATTTTTAAGGGATAAGAGACTGACTCTGTAAATTGATCTGTGCACTACTTGAAGCTGTAAGAACAAAGTTGCTTTACTAGCTATACCCTTTGCTGTTAATTTTGACTTCTTTTAACGTTGGAATAGATATTATTTCAGATCATAATAACTTAGTGACCTCTGATATAGATGAACACAAACAGTAAAACGGGTTGTTCTCCTCCTGTTTCTTCATTATTTCCCTTTATTGTTAAATAATGTTTTGCCGCGTTACATCACATTCTCACATTAGAGTTTTCAGATAGTGCATGGAAAGTACTAAAACATATGTTGTTTTTCTGAAATTCAAATTTAACAGTGTCCTAAATTTTATGTGGCAATGCTCTCTTATATCCATTTTCTCACTTGAGGTCCAGAACAATTTTTAATGTGGAATTATTATAATTTTCAAATGAATAAACTGATATTCAAGCCCTTTTCCAATGTTCTCCTAGGTCTTTGGCTCTACAGTGGTGCATATTATCACTACCTATGTAAGTCTGGAATAGTTCAGCAGGCCAGGGGTGAGAGACACAGAGAGAATAATGAGTATAATGAATAAGTAGAAGAAATCTCACATATTGGACATCTTGGCAGTAGGTATGGGATGAAAATTCCAAAGAAACATGTTAAGAATGGATTTGATTTAGGTGAGATTAATAATTGAGGCATCCTTCCTGTGAGCAGTCATGATGGCAGAAATTTCCTTAATGGGAGCAGTCAAAGGAAACCTAGGTGTTTAGAGAAACTGATCAGAGTACTATGGATAGCTGCAGGTAGAGGAAGAAAAAGAGGTCAGTGTCTAACCCAGTGATGGCATAGATGGAAGAACACTTGTGCTGGATTTAAGAGGATCAAGGAAGAGAGAGGACAGCCATTCAGGGAAAACAACAACAACAACAACAATAAGGGAAGTTTGATTTTCTCATTTTAACAAAACCTCCAACTAGATTTAAAAATTAAATTTAAAAAATGCAAAATAGAAGAAAAATTAACACACATTTATTTGTGTTCTTCAGAGAAACAAGACCCAGAAGATACATATCTATATGCTGCTGCTGCTACTGCTAAGTCGCTTCGGTCGTGTCTGACTCTGTGCAACCCCATAGATGGCAGCCCACCAGGCTCCGTCTGGTGGGCAAGAATTCCTCCAGGCAAGAACACTGGAGTGGGTTGCCATTCCTTCCTCCAATGCATGAAAGTGAAAAGTGAAAGTGAAGTCACTCAGTCATGTCTGACTCCTAGCGACCCCATGGACTGCAGCCTACCAGGCTCCTCTGTCCATGGGATCTTCCAGGGAAGAGTACTGGAGTGGGTTGCCATTGCTTTCTCCACATTTCTATATATAATCATATAATTTATTAATATACTTATATAAGAAAAAGTATTTATTATAAGGATTTGGCTCAAATGATTGTGGAAATTAACAAGTCTTAAGATCTGTAGTCAGCAAGCTGGAAGCCCAGGAGAACTGATTTTATAGTTCCAAACCAAGTCTGACTGTGAAGGTAGAGAATACCCATGTCCCAGCTTGAAGACAGGCAGAAAGATACAGTTCTCTCTTACTCAGTCCTCAATGTGCTTCTGGTGTTCAACTGATTAGATGTGGCCCACCCGCACCAAGAAGGGCAATCTATTCATTCTACTGCAGTAAATGTTAATCTCATCTAGAAACACCCTCATAGGCACACCCAGAATAATGTTTGACCAAATATCTAGACATCCTGTGACTCAGTCAACATGACATGTAAAATTACATTAAACCGACTTGAAATGGCCACTTTTCTTTTGTTTTTATTTCACTTTATTTTTTTTTCTATTATTTTTCAAATTATTTCCCCATTTAGGTTATTACAGACTAAGAAGAATCCCCTATGCTATACAGCAGGGCCTTGTTGGTTATATATTTTAAATATAGCAGTGTATACATGTCAAATTCAAACTCCTAATCTATCCCTCCCCCTACCCTTTCTTCCTGGTAACCATAAATTCATTCTCAAAGTTTTTGAGTCTGTTTCTATTTTGTAGATAAGTTCATTTGTATCTTTATTTTTAACATTCTGCATATAAGGGATATCATATAATATTTGTCTTTCTCTGGCTGGTTTACTTCACACACTGTGATAATCTCTAGGTCCATCCATGTTGCTGCAAATAGCATTATTTCATCTTTTTACAGCTGAGTAATATCCCATTGTATATATGTACCACATTTTAACCATTCACCTGCTGATGGATATTTTTGTTCCTTCCATGTCTTGACTACTGTAAACAGATCTGCAATGAACATTGGGGTGTATTTATCCTTTCGAACCATGTTTTACTCTGGCTATATGCCCAGGAGTGAGATTGCCAGGCCAGGGAGTTAAACTCAGAGGAAACTATTTCAACCACATAAACATAAGTTTTCCATATCTTAGAAAATCATAAACAAATTTGAGAATCAGTTGTTAAATGAAAGCAATTACAATGCATATAGCAAAGCATAGGTTATCTTTATTACATAAATTTTACAGAACATTAGGAAAAAAGCAGGTATCTCAATAGAAAGAAAAGGGGAGGGAAAAGACAAACAGAGTTAATTTATAGGAAAATAAATATAATGCCTGTTAACATATTCAACTATACTAGAAATCAAAGAAACATGAGTTAAAAAATTTTCGCTTGTTAAATTGGCAAAGTTTAATAGAATAGTTATTAGTGCTAGTGAGAGTGTAGTGTCCATTTATGGCAATTAATTTTGTACAATTTGTTGAGTTAGCGGTTTGCCATTTTACAGAGGTTCAAAAATTCATAACTTGTGATCTAGGAATTATTTCTAAGGAAAATTATCAATTAAAATTTAAATTTTTGTAAAAGATATTCACAGACTATTCATAGAAGCATTTAAAATAAATAACCTAGGTATCTTACAATATGGGATCAATTCAGTTCAGTTCAGTTCAGTCGCTCAGTCGTGTCCGACTCTTTGCAACCCTATGAGGCGCAGCGCGCCAGGCCTCCCTGTCCATCACCAACTCCCGGAGTTCACTCAAACTCACCTCAATCGAGTCGGTGATGCTATCCAGCCATCTCATCCTCTGTCGTCCCCTTCTCCTCCTGCCCCCAATCCCTCCCAGCATCAGAGTCTTTTCCAGTGAGTCAACTCTTCACATGAGGTGGCCAAAGTACTGGAATTCCAGCTTTAGCACCATTCCTTCCAAAGAACACCCAGGACTGATCTCCTTTAGAATGGACTGGTTGCATCTCCTTGCAGTCCAAGGGACTCTCAAAAGTCTTCTCCAACACCACAGTTCAAAAGCATCAATTCTTCGGCACTCAGCTTTCTTCACAGTCCAACTCTCACATCCATACATGACTACTGGAAAAACCATAGCCTTGACTAGATGGACCTTTGTGGGCAAAGTAATGTCTCTGCTTTTAAATATGCTATCTAGGTTGGTTATAACTTTCCTTCCAAGGAGTAAATGCCTTTTAATTTCATGGCTCCAATCACCATCTTCAGTGATTTTGGAGACCCCCCAAATAAAGTCTGACACTGTTTCCACTGTTTCCCCGTCTATTTCCCATGAAGTGATGGGACCAGATGCCATGATCTTCGTTTTCTGAATGTTGAGCTTTAAGCCAACTTTTTCACTTTCCTTTTTCACTTTCATCAAGAGGCTTTTTAGTTCTTCTTCACTTTCTGCCATAAGAGTGGTGTCATCTGTATATCTGAGGTTATTGATATTTCTCCCGGCAATCTTGATTCCAGCTTGTGCTTCTTCCAGCCCAGCGTTTCTCATGACGTACTCTGCATATAAGTTAAATGCGCAGGGTAACAATATACAGCCTTGATGTACTCCTTTTCCTATTTGGAACTAGTCTGTTGTTCCATGTCCAGTTCTAACTGTTGCTTCCTGACCTGCATACAAATTTCTCAAGAGTTAGGCCAGGTGGTCTGGTATTCCCCTCTCTTGAAGAATTTTCCACAATTGATTGTGATCCACACAGTCAAAGGCTTTGGCATAGTCAATAAAGCAGAAATCGATGTTTTTCTGGAACTCTCTTGCTTTTTCGATGATCCAGCGGATGTTGGCAATTTGATTTCTGGTTCCTCTGCCTTTTCTATACCCAGCTTGAACACCTGGAAGTTCATGGTTCATGTATTGCTGAAGCCTGGCTTGGAGAATTTTGAGCATTACTTTACTAGCTTATGAGATGAGTGAAATTGTGTGGTAGTTTGAGCATTCTTTGGCATTGCCTTTCTTTGGGATTGGAATGAAAACTGACCTTTTGCAGTCCTGTGGCCACTGCTGAGTTTTCCAAATTTGCTGGCATATTGAGTGGGATCAATTAAGTCAGTCAATTGCATCTAGAGAAGATAGTATAAGGCAACTTTTAAATGTATTTTGGTGAATATCTACTGAATGGGAAAATTTTCCAGAGTTCCAGTGGGAAAATAAAGGGGGAAAAATGATATTTTTGAAATAGAAATAACAATTAAAATACCCTCATTAAAACAATATTTAGTTTATGAGCTATTTGAATATATTCTATAGGCTTCTTTGCATATTAATTTTGGTAGTCATACATTTAATAATTTGAAATAAATTCTTTAGTAAAGTACAACATGTATACTTAAAAGTGAACAAATAAAAAATGAACACTTCAATTAAATTTTACAGACTTGAACATGCTCTTACAATCACCCCCAGGATCAAGATATAGCAAAATATTAGCACTTACCTGGTAGCTGTCCTGAATTCTATCACAACTGCTTACTTTTATCTGATTTTGAATTTTATATAAATAGAATATACAGTATTGCAGTATTATGTATGGCTCCCTTTGCTCAGTTTTATGGTTGTGAATTTCCTTCTTCTTGTGTGTAGCAGTATTTTGTTTATTTCTTCATTCTTGTATAATGTTCCATTGCATAAATGTACCACTATAAAATTCATATAAATATATTGATATTAATTTATGTTTTATTACTGGTAGAAATTTGGGTTACGTATTTCTATGTGTTGGGTGGATGAACATAAATATATAATTCTGTCATATATTAATATCTTAGAGTATGAGGATATTATTCTAATTATATATGAAGTATGATTGTGTTGTAGCCATTTGTGTGTTTAGCTTTATTAGATACTCCCAAACTGTTTTCCAGTGTGGTTGGACCAATTTACACAAATGTCTATGGTGTATGAGATTTCTAGTTGTTTCACATTTCAGCATTGCCAGATTTTTTTTTTTTTTTAATTAAAGCCTTTCTGCTGTGGACTGAGTTCATTGTGATTTTAATTTGGATTTCCATGATGTTTACTGAGATCAAGCGATTTTTCAAATACTATTAAGTGTTTGGATATTATTTATTGAAACTCTGTACTTCTATTGATTAATAGGAGTCTTACTTATACGGGTTGAGTCTTATTCTGAGCATATCTATGAGCCTCCACTATGGCTCAGTAGTAAAGAATTCACCTGCAATGCGAGAGATGTGGTAGATACAGGTTCCATCCCTGAGTCAAGAAGATCCCCTGGAGGAGGAAATAGCAACATACTCCAGTATTCTGGAGAAGGCAGTGGCAACCCACTCCAGTACTCTTGCCTGGAAAACCCCATGGATGGAGGAGCCTGGTAGGCTGCAATCCATGGGGTCGCAAAGAGTCGGACACGACTGAGCGACTTCACTTTCACTTTTCACTTTCATGCATTGGAGAAGGAAATGGCAACCCACTCCAGTGTTCTTGCCTTGAAAATCCCGGGGATGGGGGAGCCTGGTGGGCTGATGTCTCTGGGGTCGCACAGAGTCGGACACGACTGAAGCGACTTAGCAGCAGCAGCAGCCAGTATTCTAGCCAGGAAAATACCATGGACAGAGAAGCCTGGTGGGTGGCATGAGTGGCAGAGTCACTCTACCATGGATGTCAGAGTCAGACATTACTGAGCACAGCACATGGCAGATTTCTTCTTCTGAAAGGTTGTTTGCCTCTTCACTCTGTTAACACATTACTGACGGGGCATTTTTGTAGAAACAAATGCCCGTGGCTGTAATAAATATCCAATTAATAATGTGTTAATGGTATCTCTCTCTTTTTTAAAATGTAGTAAGAAATCTTAACATGAGACCTACCCTCTTAAACAAACTTTTAAGTATATATTGTATACAGCATTGTCGGGCTTCCCTTGTGGGTCAGCTGGTAAAGACTCTGCTCACAAGATGGGAGACCTGGGTTCAACCCTGGGTCGGGAAGACCCTCTAGAAAAGGGAAAAGCTACCCATCCCAGTATTCTGGCCTGGAGAATTCACAGCATTGTTAACTATTAGCACTATAAGCAGACCTCTAGAAGGTATTCATATTACTTTGTTGTTCAGTCACTCAGTCATGTCCAACTCTTTGTGATCCCATGGACTGTAGCACACCAGGGTTCCCTGTCCTTCACCATCTCCTGGAGTTTGCTCAAACTCATGTCCATTGAGTCAGTGATGCCATCCAACCATCTCTTTCTCTGTAGTTCCCTTCTCCTCCTGCCTTCAGTCTTTCCCAGCGTCAGGATCTCTTCTAATGAGTCAGCTCTTTGCCTCAGGTGGCCAAGTATTGGAGCTTCAGCTTCAGCATCAGTCCTTCCAATGAAAATTCAGGATTGATTTCCTTTAGAAGTAACTGGTTTGATCTCATTACAGTCCAAGGAACTCTTAAGAGTCTTCTCCAACACCACAGTTCAAAAGCATCAATCCTTCGGTGCTCAGCCTTCTTTATGATCCAACTCTCACATCCATACATGACTACTGGAAAAGCAATACCTTTGGCTATATGGATCTTTGTCAGCAAAGTAGTGTCTCTGCTTTTTCATATGCTGTCTTAAGTTTGTCATTCAAAGCTTTTTTTTCAAAGAGCAAGTGTCCTTTTATTTCATGGCTGCACTCACCATCTGCAGTGATTTTTGAGCCAAAAAAAAAAAATAAAGTCTGTCACTGTTCCCATTGTTTCCCCATCTATTTGCCATGAAGTGATGTAACTGGATGCCATGATCTTAGTTTTTTGAGTATTGAGTTATAAGCCAACTTTTTCACTCTCCTCTTTTACCTTCATCAAGAGGCTTTTTAGTTCCTTTTCAATTTCTGCCATAAGAGTGTTGGCATTCACATATCTGAGGTTATTGATATTTCTCCAGCAATCTTGATTCCAGCTTGTGCTTCATCCAGCCCAGCATTTTGCATGCCACAAGTTAAATAAGAAGGGTGACAAATATACAGCCTTGGCATACTCCTTTCCCAACAAGAAACTTTACACCTGTTGAACAATTCCCCATTTTCCCCACTCCTACTTCTGACAATCACTAGTCTACTCCGCTTCTTTGCATCTGACTATTTTAGATACCTCACATAAACGGAATCATGCAATATTTGTTCTGTGACCTGGTTGCTCAACTGGAAAAAAAAATCCTCCTGCTGATACAGGAGATGCAAGAGATGTGGCCTTGTTCCTTGGGGTGGGCGACCCCTTGCAGAAGGAAATGGCAACTCCCTCCAGAATACTTGCCTGGAAAATTTCATGGACAGAGGAGGCTGTTGGGCTACACTCCATGGGGTCACAAAAAGTCAGACATGACTGAGCACTCATGCTCACACATGGCTTATTTTACCTAGCATAATGCCTTCAAGGTCCATCCATTTTCCTGCACACAGCAGATTTTTTTTCTTTTTAGAGGCTGAATAATATTCTGTATACATATACTACACTTTATCCATTCATCCATCAGTGGACATGTTTCAGCTATTTTGAATAATGCTACAATGAATGTAAGAGTGCAGCTATTTCTTTCAGGCACATCTCCTGTGCCTGATATCATCTCCTTTAGCTGCATACCTAGAAATGGAATTGCTAAAATACATGGTAGTTCTATCTTTAGTATTTTGAGGAGTCTTCATATTGTTTCTCATAGTGGTAATCATTTTGCATTTTCACAACAGAGTGCAAGGGTTTCAATTTTTTCACATCCTCACCAACACTCGTGTTTTGTTTTTTATTAATGGCCATCTTAACAAGTGTGACCTCATATATCATTGTGATTTTGGTTTGCATTTCTCTGGTGATTAGTGATGTTGAGCACTTTTTCATTTACCTGTGTCCATTATCCTGTTTTCTTTGGAGAAATATCTATTCAATTTCCTTGACGGTTTTTTGTAAATCAGGTTATTTATTTATTTTACTATTGGGTAATAAGAGTTCCTTGTTTGACTAGATTGTTCATTTTTCTACCTATAAATAATGTTTTAATTCTATTAATTTTTTAGGTCTGATATCAGACAAAGTAAGATCTCTGAACTTTCTTATTCTTCTTCAACATTATCTAGATACTCTTAGATTTTGCATTTTCACTTGTCATTCTACTAAAAATCTGCTAGGAATATGATTGAGGTTATACTGAATGTATTAATAAATATGGGACAGAACTTTCCAATAGTGAGTCGTCCAATTCAGTAGCATAATATTTTCCTCAACTTATTTACATCTTCTTTCATACCAATCAAGAATGTTTTGTAGTTTTTTATCTCTTTATCTTGTGCATATTTTCCTAAATTCAGTTCAGCTCACTCAGTTGTGTCTGATTCTTTGTGATTCCATGGACTTCACTGTCCAACATTCCACACTCCAGGCTTATTTGTACATCATGAACTCTCAGAGCATACTCAAACTCATGTCCATTGAGTTGGTGATGCCATTGAACCATCTCATCCTCTTCCATTCCCTTCTCCTCCTGCCTTCAATGTTTCTTCCCAGCATTAGGGTCTTTTCCAATGAGTGAGTTCTTTGCATCAGGTGGCCAAAGTATTGAAGTTTCAGCTTCAGCATCAATCCTTCCAATGACTATTTAGGACTGATTTCCTTTAGAATTGACTAGTTGGATCTCCTTGCAGTCAAAGGGACTCTAAAGAGTCTTCTGCAATACCACAATTCAAAAGCAATTACTTTGCCATCAAAGGTCCATCTAGTCAAGGCTACGGTTTTTCCAGTAGTCATGTATGGATGTGAGAGTTGGACTATAAAGAAAGCTGAGCACTGAAGAATTGACGCTTTTGAACTGTGGTGTTGTAGAAGACTCTTGAGAGTCCCTTGGACTGCAAGGAGATCTAACCAGTCCACCCTAAAGGAGATCAGTCCTGAGTATTCATTGGAAGGACTAATGTTGAAGCTGAAACTCCAGTACTTTGGCCACCTGATGCGAAGAACTGACTCATTGGAGAAGACCCTCGTGCTTGGAAAGATTGAAGGCAGGAGGAGAAAGGGACGACAGAGGATGAGATGGTTTGATGGCATCACTGACTCAATGGACATGAGTTTGAGTAAACTCTGGGAGTTGATGATGGACAGGGAGGCCTGGTGTGCTGCAGTCCCTGGGGTTGCAAAGAGTCAGACATGACTGAGTGACTGAACTGAATGGAGCAGCATTCTTTATAGTCCAACTCTCACATCCATACATGACTACTGGAAAAACCATAGCCTTGACTAGATGGACCTTTGTTGGCAAAGTAATGACTCTGCTTTTT
Organism: Bos javanicus; assembly: GCF_032452875.1. Taxonomy (NCBI): domain Eukaryota; kingdom Metazoa; phylum Chordata; class Mammalia; order Artiodactyla; family Bovidae; genus Bos; species Bos javanicus. The sequence continues at coordinate 5,270,304 of NC_083870.1, forward strand.
AATATGCTGTCTAGATTAGTCATAGCTTTTCTTCCAAGGAGCAAGTGTCTTAATTTCATGGCTGCAGTCACCATATGCAGTGATTTTGGAGCACCCCCAAAATAAAGTCTGTCATTGTTCCCATTGTTTTCCCATCTATTTGCCATGAAGTGATGGGACTGATCTTAGTTTTTGAATGTTGAGTTTTAAGACAACTTTTTCACTCTCCTCTTTTACCTTCATCAAGAGGCTCTTTAGTTCTTCTTCACTTTCTGCCATAAGGGTGGTGTCATCTGCGTATCTGAGGTTATTAATATTTCTCCTGGAATCCTTGATTCCAGTTTGTGCTTCATCCAGCCCACCATTTCACATGATGTACTCTGCATATAAGCAGGGTGACAAAATACAACCTGGACATACTCCTTTCCCAAATTGGAACCAGTTTTTTGTCCCATGTCTGGTTCTAATTGTTGTTTCTTAACCTGCATACAGATTTCTCTAGAGGCAGGAAAGGTGGTCTGGTATTCCCATCTCTTTATGAATTTTCCACAGTTTGTTGTTATCCACACAGTCAAAGGCTTTGGTGTAGTCAATGAAGTAGAAGTAGATGTTTTTCTGGAACTCTCTTGCTTTTTTCATGAACCAACAGATGTTGGCAATTTGATCTCTGGTTCTTCTGCCTTTTCTAAATCTATCTTGAACATCTGGAAGTTCTCGGTTCACATACTGTTGAAGCCTGGCTTGGAGAATTTTGAGCATTACTTTGCTAGTGTGTGAGATGAGTGAAATTGTGTGGTAGTTTGAACATTCTTTGGCATTGCCTTTTTTTGGGATTGAAATTAAAACTGACTTTTTCCAGTCCTGTGGTCCCTACTGAGTTTTCCAAATTTGCTGGCATATTGAGTGCAACACTTTCACAGCATCATCTTTTAGGATTTGAAATAGCTCAACTGGAATTCTGGCACCTCCACTTGCTTTCTTAATTGTGATGCTTCTTAAGGCCCACTTGACTCCACTGGAGAAGAAAATGGCAAGCCATTTCAGTATTCTTGCCTTGATAACCCTATGAACAGTATGAAAAGATTATGCTTACCTCGTTTAAAAGATTTGAGAGAATTTTCCATCTTTACATTCTTGAAAATATTTTTCTATATTTACATATTTTAGGAACATTTCTATATAGAAGAAAAAATATTCTCAGGATAGAAAAATAAGATTGCCAGTTTTTCTTTCTTAAAATGTTTGAAAATATTCAACATTGAATAAATTTAGGCCTGTAGATTTCATTTTGGGCTATGTTTCAATTGCATGATTATATTAATGACTACAAGATTTTCCAAATTGTCTACCTCTGTTTTGTCAACCTAAAATGTTGTGATTTTTTTAATAGGAACTTTTAACATTTGTAATGCTTCTTTCTGTATTTTCATGTCTGTAGGCTCTTTAGTGATGTTTTCTTTTTCATTTTTGATTTTAATAACCTATGATTTTTCTAGCTTGAATTGACTTTATTTGTTCTTTTTAAAAAAATATTTTGTCCAACAACCAACCTTTGTCTTATTTCTTTTCTTATAGCTTGTTTTTTATTTTATTAATCTCTGATCATATCTTTTCCTTCCTTCTATTTTCTTTGGCATTAATTTGATATTCATTTTCTAATTTCTTGAGGTAGAAAATGTTTCATTGATTTTCAGCCTTTCTCCCTTTCTTTTGATATATAAATTTCAAGCTATAAACTTTTTTAAAGCATTGTTTAACTGAAGTGTAGAAATTTTAGCTTACATTTTAAATTCACTATAATCAGATAAAATTGTCTGAATAAGTTCATTTTTATGAAATATGCTAAACTTTATTTTATGCCCCAGAATGTGTGTGATAAATTATGGTACCACAATATTTCATGTGAGGTTGAAAAGAACAAATTTTACAATTTTACAGTTGTTGGATATAGTGTCTTAAATGTATCTATTAGGTCAAGCTTTTTAATTGTATTATTAAAATAATCTGTATACTTCATGTACTTTTTCTGTTAGTTACTGAGACCTAAGTTAAAGACTCACTCTACAGTTGTAAATTTGTCTATCCCCCTTTAAATCTGCTAATTTTGTTTTATATTTAGAAACATGAATTTATAATTATATCTTCCTGATGCATTGACTATTTTATCATTATGCTCTCTTTATCTCTATTAATGCTTCTTGACTAAAAGCTATTCTTTCTTATGATAGTAAAGCTGAATCAGCTTCTTTTATTTAAAAATTAGACCCCAAAATGAATAATAATCAGAACAATATGGTACAGGCATCAAAACATAGAAAAAATGAGTAGAACTGATAGCCAAGAGGTAAAATCTAAGCAATGGATATTTGACAAGGAAGTCACAAATACTTAATGTGGAAAAAAAAAATAATCTCTTCAATAAATGGTGCTAGGGAAACTGGAAGTCCACATGCTAAATAAATAAATATAATTATATCCTAAAAATCCACTTGAAGTTAATCTTGACAATATTTTTTTTGGAAATGATACCAGAAGCCAAACAACCAATTCAAAAAATAAATAATGGGACTATATCAAGCTAAAAGATTTCTGCACAGCAAAAGAAACAATCAATAAAATGAAAAAGCAATGCATGCAATAGGAGAAAATATTTGTGAACCATATATCTCAATATTTAACATATATAAAGAATTCACATGAGTTAATATCAAAAAGACCCAAACATTCTGTTTAAAAATGGGTAAGGAAAAACATTGGACAAAATTCAACATCATTTCATGATAAAAATTCTCATCAGATTTGTGTAGATGGAGCATATCTCAGCATATTAAAGACTACTTATGATAAACCTATAGTTAACATCATATTCATAGGGAAAAGCTTTCTAAAATCACAAACAAGACAAGGGTGTCACCTCTAATGACTTATAATAAACATTATGTTGAAAATTCTAGCCACAGCAGTCAGAACTAGCTCTATCATTTCTTTTTGATGCCTTCATTGGAATACCTTTGTGAAGAGATATCTTCCCTTTTACTCTTTGGTTACTCAGTGATACTGTTCATACATAAAAAGCAGATAAATGCTATTTTTTATTGGAATATGATTGCTTTACAATGTTGTGTTATTTTCTGCTGTACAATATCATGAATCAAACATGTGTATATACATATACTCCCTCCCTCTTGAGTCTCCATCTCACCCCCCAGCACCCCCCTTCCCCCTCCAGGTCATCACAGTTCAAACTACTGCACAGTTACACTCTTTTCACATGTAAGCAAAGTAATGCTCAAAATTCTCCAAGCCAGGCTTGAACAGTATGTGAACTGAGAACTTCCAGATTTTCAAGCTGGATTTAGAAAAGGCAGAAGAACCAGAGGTCAAATTCCCAACATCTATTGGATCATTGAAAAGGCAATAGAATTCCAGAAAAACACCTACTTCTACCTCATTGACTATGCCAAAGCCTTTGACTGTGTGGATCACAACAAACTGTGGAAAATTCATAAAGAGATGGGAATACCAGACCACCTTTTCTGCCTCCTGAGAAATGTGTATGCAGGTCAAGAAGCAGCAGTTAAAACCGGACCTGGAACAGACTTGTTCCAAATTGGGAAAGAAGTACGTCAAGGCTGTATATTGTAACCCTGCTTATTCTATGCAGAGTACATCATGGGAATTGGTGGGCTGGATGAAGCACAAGCTGGAATCAAGATTGTCAGGAGAAACATCAATAATTTCAGATATGCAAAAAATACCACCCTTATGGCAGAAAGCAAAGAGCCTCCTGATGAAGGTGAAAGAGGAAAGTGAAAAATTTGTCTTAAAACTCAACATTCAAAAAACTAAAATCATGGTATCTGGCCCCATCACTTCATGGCAAATATATGAGGAAATAATGGAAACAGTGACAGACTTTATTTCTGGGCACTCCAAAATCACTGCATATGGTGACTGCAGCCATGAAATTAAAAGACAGTTGCTCCTTGAAAGAAAAGCCGACAAATCTAGACAGCATATTAAAAAGCAGAGAAATCTGCTTTGCTGTCAAAGGTTTGTCTAGTCAAAGCTATGGTTTTACCAGTAGTCATGTATGGATGTGAGAATTAGACCATAAATAAAAATTGATGATTTTGAACTGTTTTGTTGGAGAAGATTCTTGGGAGTCTTCTCAATATTCCTTGAATATTCATTTGAAGGACTGATGCTGGAGCTGAAACTCCAATATTTTGGCCACCTGATGTGTAGAGCTGATTCATTAGAAAAGATCCTAGTGCTGGGAAAGATTGAAGGCAGGAGAAGGGGGTGACAGGAGATGGTTGGATAGCACCACCAACCTGATGGACATGAGCTTAAGCAAGCTCCAGGAGATGGTAAAGGACAGGGATGCCTGGCATGCTGCAGTCCATGGGGTCACAAAGAGTTTGACACGACTGAGCGACTGAACAACAATAAGGTCCTCAGAGTGCCAAGCTGAGCTCCCTGTGCTATACAGCAGCTCTTTTACACATGGTAGTGTATGTGGTCAATGCTACTGCCTCAATTTGTTTCCCCTTCTTTTTCCCCTAGTTCTATTTTTTTGTCTTCTGGTTTTCAAGGTTCACGATCCTTATCATTCGATTTGAACATGGTACATTCATATTTAACTAATATATTTAAATATGCTTCACCAATTTTAATACATTGCCATTATTTTAATTTAAATTCAAATTGTCCAATCTTTAGCCAGTGAGAGCCTTTCCAAGTTAGCTTCTGAGTTCTTTTTTTCTTTTTTTTATTTTTTTTTTTATTCTTCCAATTTTATTTTATTTTTAAACTTTACATAATTGTATTAGTTTTGCCAAATATCAAAATGAATCCACCACAGGTATACATGTGTTCCCCATCCCGAACCCTCCTCCCTCCTCCCTCCCCATACCATCCCTCTGGGCCGTCCCAGTGCACCAGCCCCAAGCATCCAGCATCGTGCATCGAACCTGGACTGGCAACTCGTTTCCTACATAATATTTTACATGTTTCATTGCCATTCTCCCAAATCTTCCCACCCTCTCCCTCTCCCACAGAGTCCATAAGACTGTTCTATACATCAGTGTCTCTTTTGCTGTCTCGTACACCAAGTTAGCTTCTGAGTTCTTTTGACATACTCTAGTGACCTCTGTCTGATAGTGTCCTTGGTATCTGCTGTTAAAAGATACTCCTAGCTCATCTTATACATTTCTATATTGGATTTGGAATTAGCCATTCCTGTAAGAAGTCTTGATTTCTTTTAGTGACAATGGTATTTTAAGTTTTTTTTTTAACCAAACAATTAAAGATGCACTTTAAAGGATGCGCATTACTATCAGGTCGGTCATTGTTAGCTGATCTACCTTTATATCTTTATGAATTATTTTTTTATTCTATTACTTTTAGGTGATATGATAATTTGAAGATGACACCAAATAGATCCTAATTCAGAAGCTTAGAAGTTAGTAAGCAAACAATTAAAATGATAGGTGTATAAAAATGGTTATAATGAGACACTGATAATGAGACTTATTTATATGTATCAGATACTATTCCAGATTTATCCTTAAATTGACTCACTGAATTATCATAAGAATTCTATGAAGTAGACATTATTATTATTACTATTTAATAAAGAAACAACAAAGTAAGTTGCTCAAGGTCACATAACAAGGAATGGGAATTTTCAAAGCCAGACAGTCTGTACCCAAGGCCCATTTTCTCTTTTAAAAGACAGGTTTATTAATATATAGTTTGGATATCTTATAATTAACCCATTTAAAGTATAAAATTAAACAGTTTTTAGTATACTTACAAATATGTACATTAATCACTACATTCAATTTTAGAATACTTAGAACAAATTTAAATCAACCTCAACAGAAGTCTTGTGTACTTTAGTTATTATCACCTTCTACCTCTCTGTCATGACTTCCAAGTTTTAGGTAGCTACTAGTCTGCTTTATAAATTTTCCTATTCTGGACATTTCATTTAAATCAAATTATATGTTTTTTGTAACTGTCTTCTTTAATTTAGTATAAGGTTGTACAATATATCACTATAGTATATGTAATAGGTATTATATATAACACTATTTTAGTATATATAAAATACTTTTATAGAATACTGTTGTGTGAGCAAATATAGGATATATTACATGTAATAGGTAATACATTAAATATATATAACACTGGCTATTGTTTTTAGTACTATCTCCATAAACTATAGTCATATGTCAGTGAAACACACTTGTACCTCATTCTTTTTCTCTGTCATATTTCTTTTTAACTTTTTGCTACCTGTTGGAAAATGGGAGTAAGAACTCCTTAAAAATGATGATACACAAAAATGATGGGATACATTAGCCAGGAAAAGGTGACAAGTAATCATTGAGAACACAATGGATTTGAACGTCTCTGACCACCTCGAATGTGTCCTACTCTGATTGATATTTTTTTCTCCTGAACTTCATCCCCTATTACTCACTACTCTTGATGAAAGAGATAAACGAATTTGCAGTAAATATGATGCTATTTCATTCTGAGGAGCAAGTTAAAGGAGAAATTGATTCTGAAATCTTCTCAATAGGCAATGATTAATGAATCTAATATATATTGTTAATTCACCACCCATTTCCCATCCCCCAACTTCTAACTTCTAATATTCTGATCCAATTGATTAAAGCCAAATTAAAGGAGGCTATAACCACAAATACAGCTTTAATTCTTTATTAATTTTAATCATAAGCAACCTTTCTATTGAAACCATAATGCATTATGAATGTGTTCACAGATCGGGGATAATATGGCAGTGATGACATTTCTTGGACCCTTTTTTTTTTCATTATGGTTTAGCATCAACTTGTTCAAACAGAAAAGAGCGGACACTGATTAAATATCAGAGTTGGACTATAATGAAAGAAAAGTCCATAGCAAATAAGTAGTGATTGTTTTAAATCAAATGTGTGGGAGGGTGGATTTCAAGTGATAGCTCAGCAGTTACACTCCTAATCCCAGCTGAGGCCGCCATGTGATTTTTCATTTGGCTTACAAAACGGAGCTGGATTTCAGCAAGTCCCTGCTGGCTGACCCATGAGCCAAGCACCACATGCCTCTATCTTTGGCATCTGACAATATTGTTATTAATATTACAAGCTTAGGGGGAAAAGCCACTGATGGTAACTTCTGCTTTGTAAAATTATGTTAACTCATTAAAGTCCTGAATCCTTCTAGACTTCTTTTAAGTGGGGAGTTTGAAATAGAGTGGTAAATTTCTCTGTGTATTAAGAAATGCCAGAATTTCAATTTGCAGCATTAATGAAGTCAAGAACAAGAGTTTCTACCTCCAATTCACCTATTACAGCAGGTCAGAAACTTTAAACGTCATCTCATTAAATGCAGACGCAACCAGCATGTTGTTTTATTTGATTTTGTGCTTTAAACCAAGGTAGGTGTACCTCACATTGCCTGACAGGAATGCATAGGAAGGGTATACCAGGCAACACACATTTTATGACCAATGACCACAACTTTTTGCCCGAACTCTGACTTATTTTTACCTTTCACTTAGAGCGTGCCATGTCTGTAGCACTTTCTTATTTCCTGATCTATATGTTTGAGTGAGCTTAGGCCAAAAGTGCATGACAAAGTCACTTAAAATATCAGAATGACCCTACATACTTAAATACTATGTCTGAAAATATGGTTAAACATGCTGACTTAAAAAAAAAAAAAAAGCCAAAATTTAAACTCTACTCGTTGAAAATTCTCATGATCAGTAAGTTCGTGAAAAATTGGGGGGTGAGTTGCATGGAGAATACTATATATTTTGTTTCTCTCATGTTTCTGGAATTATGTTGTATACTTTACAGGCATTATCATATGTGGATGTTGGGACTGTCATTTGTAGTTTCTAATCAGATAATTAAAGTGGAAGGATTTTTTAATTAAGAATCAGATCTGTTTCAAGGTCTATCTCTTCTTATTGTACCTTTTTGTCAAGCTGTTTTGCCTTTCTTTGCTTCTGTGTTCCCACTTCAAAAAATAAGATTAATGATATAATACTGTCAAACATCATTTTCAACTTTCCATTTCTTTAATTCCATCAGCCTCTATAAGATGCATTTCTTAATGATTTTACAGAACCATTTTTTAAAACTTTTTAAATTATGTTTTTAATTTGCCTGCCTTTTCTTTGGCAATATCCTCCCTAATTCCGTATGATCCTAGTGGGATAGAAGGAAGCATATGGCTCAGCCTAGGCTAATCATAAATTGTACTTCCCTGAAACCAGTAATTGGTTCAAGGGGTGCATATGGGTCACATGCAAACCAATAGTCTTTCCAAATAATTTTATGAATTAGAAGTAAAGAATTGCTTCTTTATACTTTTGTAGATTGTAGACTCAGTGCTACTTTAATCTTCCCCATGTATAAACACAAGATATGACTCTAGCAAGAAACAATGAGACATTCGCATAAAGAGACTTAAAAAGAAAGCAAGAGGAGAGAGACAGAGAGATTATAAGCTGATGCTAGTAAAACAGTAAATCCAACCTGCTTCACCCCTCAACCCTCCTGTTATGTTAGTCTTTAAATTGCATTTTTTCCCCTTCCCAGTCCACTTCTTTTCGTCAGGGGAAGTTATATGCTTAAACTATTTTGAGTTGGTTTCTCTCACTTTCTTTTGAATCCATTCTATACAACCATAGCTATATAATCATTCTTCAGAAAATGTGCAATGCAAAAAATGTTATCCATATAATGTATTTCCAGGGTGGGGGTGTGGGGCTTACAGATCATATCATCAGTTTAATAAAACTGCACTTTTATGTAGACCCTTATAAGTTACAAACAAGTTTTCTGCAAAGTCTTATACAACTTTTATGAGAACACTGAAAGTTTTATATTATCATTTCCATTTTGCAGATAAAGGAAGGGAAGCTCAGAGGTGTTAAGAAGTTGCCTATAGTTACATTGCTAGGAAGTAATGACAAAGCCAAGTTCAGGATGACTTCTTCTAGTTTTGCTTCTTAGAGAGAGCTCAGGAAGTAGCACAGACAGGAAAATACTCTTTCTAAGCTCTTCCACTTGCAGAATAGCAGAAGTAAAATTTAAGGTCATGATGAAAATTTACAATAATTCCTCATATTATCCCAGCCAACTTCCCATTTCTAATTGATTTTTCTCATGTTGCTTTTCCAGCTTGTGAGCTCTGCTCAAACTGATGGTTTAAAAACTTTCCCCTTGAAGATTTAATGACTCCAAATCTGCATTTGATTACTTGTTTCCATTGGAGTTTGTGTGTGTGCAATGGCCAAGACAGAAGAGCAAAAAGAAACCTTGTTGGTCATGCATTATGTATCTGCTGCCACTGGATTTGGGCTGAGACTGAGACTGTGACGTCTTCACCAGGCTTAGCATTTACTTTGAGCCGCTTGCTTTGTTTGAATATACATTCTTCAGACAGTGAGGGGTTTAACTCATGAGTCAACCATGTACAATTACTCACACTATAAATTCCAAGAAAAGTCAAGGAGATTTACTTTCTGAGTTTGATCTTTAAGCGGCCAATAGATTTCATCTTCTTGTAAAGGCAGCTAAAATCCTTTGCTTCCCCTTTCCCTGTTTATCCCATTCTACATCAGTTTCTCAGATGAGATCAGGGAAGGCAAGTACCACAAAGCTAATAAATTATATGGTAACATAATTAGGAGAAAAAAATTAAACTAAGTGGGGCAAGGGTGATACATCTGAGTTTTCCATAATTAGTTGTGTAATCCTAGATTAACCACATTGTTCCTCTATCCTCAGTTTGTAAGATGAGTCATTGATACTAGTGATTCAAAAGACTCATCTCTTTTCAAAAATTCTATAAAGTAATAACAACAGAGCCATTTATTTCACATGTAATATAATTTGTGTCCTGCAACGTGGTTTTTGTCTTTGTTTTTTATTTAATTTATTGACTTTTAATTAATTATTCGTTTTTGAGATTGCATCCAAGTACTGCATTTCGGTTTTTCCAGTGGTCATGTATAGATGTGAGAGTTAGACTGTGAACAAAGCTGAGCACCGAAGAATTGATGCTTTTGAACTGTGGTGTTGAAGACTCTTGAGAGTCCCTTGGACTGCAAGGAGATCCAACCAGTCCATTCTAAAGGAGATCAGCCCTGGGATTTCTTTGAAAGAATGATGCTAAAGCTGAAACTCCAGTACTTTGGCCACCTCATGTGAAGAGTTGACTCATTGGAAAAGATTCTGATGCTGGGAGGGATTAGGGGCAGGAGGAGAAGGGGATGACAGAGGATGAGATGGCTGGATGGCATCACTGACTCGATGGGTGTGAGTCTGAGTGAACTCCGGGTGTTGGTGATGGACAGGGAGGCCTGCCATGATGTGATTCATGGAGTTGCAAAGAGTCAGACAGGACTGAGCGACTGAACTGAACTGCATTTCAGACTCTTTTGTTGACTATGATGGCTACTCCATTTCCTCTAAGGGATTCCTGCCCACAGTATTAGATATAATGGTCATCTGAGTTAAATTCACCCATTCCAGTCCATCTTAGTTCGCTGATTCCTAGAATGTTGATGTTCACTCTTGCCATCTCCTGTTTGACCACTTCCAATTTGCCTTGATTCATGGACCTAACATTCCAGGTTCCTATGCAATACCGCTCTTTACAGCGTCGAACTTTGCTTCCATCACCAGTTCCATCCACAACTGGGTGTTGTTTTTGCTTTGGCTCCATCCCTTCATTCTTTCTGGAGTTATTTCTCCACTGATCTCCAGTAGCTTATTGTGCACCCACATGCAGAGTACATCATGAGAAACGCTTGGCTGGAAGAAGCACAAACTGGAATCAAGATTGCCAGGAGAAATATCAATAACCTCAGATATGCAGATGACACCACCCTTATGGCAGAAAGTGAAGAAGAAATGAAGAGCGTCCTGCTGAAAGTGAAAGAAGAGAATGAAAAAGTTGGCTTAAAAGTCAACAGTCAGAAAACTAAGATCATGGCATCCAGTCCCATCACTTCATGGCAAATATTTGGGGAAACAGTGGAAACAGTGTCAGACTTTTTTTTTTTTTTGGTCTCCAAAGTCACTGCAGATGGTGACTGCAGCCATAAAATTAAAAGATTCTTACTCCTTGGAAGGAAAGTTATGACCAACCTAGACAGAATATTGGGATAATGGCATTGAAACATGTATAATATCATATAAGAAACAAATTGCCAGTCCAGGTTCAATGCAGGACACAGGATGCTTGGGGCTGGTGCATTGGGATGACCCAGAAGGATGGTATGGGAAAGGAGGTGGGAGAGGGGTTCAGGATTGGGAACATGTGTACACCCGTGGTGGATTCATGTTGATGTATGGCAAAACCAATACAATATTGTAAAGTAAAAAAATAAAATAAGGAGCACACCACCTCCAAAACAAAAAAAAAAAAAAATGAGGATATGAAAAAAAAAAAAAAAAAGCAGACATATCACTTTGTCAACAAAGTTCCATCTAGTCAAGGCTGTGGTTTTTCCAGTGGCAGAGTATGGATGTGAGAGTTGGACTATAAAGAAAGCTGAGCACCAAAGAATTGAAGTTTTTGAACTGTGGTGTTGGAGAAGACTTGAGAGTCCCTTGGACTGCAAGGAGATCTAACCAGTCCCTCCTAAAGGAGGTCAGTCTTGCGTGTTCATTGGAAGAACTGATGTTGAAGCTGAAACTCCAATACTTTGGCCACCTGATGTGAAGAACTGACTCATTTGAAAAGACCCTGATGCTGGGAAAAATTGAGGGCAGGAGGAAAAGGGGACGACAGAGGTTGAGCTGGTTGGATGGCATCACCGAGTCAATGGACATGGATTTGGGTGGACTCCAGGAGTTGGTGTCGGTCGTGGAGGCCTGGTGTGCTGCAGTTCGTGGGGTCGCAAACAGTTGGGCATAACTGAGCGACTGAAATGAACTAAACTGAACTGAATTAGTATTGAAACAGAGCCCTAGATAAAAAGATTTTTTTTCCAGATTGGGTGAAAATATAATACTTTAAGGATGACATAAATGTAAATTCTTGTTTAAATGGTTTATTTTAACCACCTGGTTCAAATTATCTATGAAACTATTGTGTGAGTATGCATGCCTTTTAACTTTCTGGAGATAGCAAAAAATCTTTCTGAATAAGATTTGAAGTTACTGGAAATTTCAGTTCACAGTTTTATTGGAGATTATTGTTCCTATAGCTTTATTAGGATATTGGTGGATGGCATGTTTGGTGTAATTTAGTTTAAAATACTCCCACTCCTTATTTTCTAGGAGCAGATATAATGTACAGCAAGCAAAGCTACTATTATAAAATTGAAATAGCGTAATTAATTTGGATGTCAGAAACCATGTTTCTTTTATATATGTGTATTTGACTCTTTGTGACCCTTTGGACTAGAGCCTGCAGGCTCCTCCGTCCATGAGATTCTCTAGGCAAGACTACTGGAGTAGGTTGTCATGCCTCCCTCCAAGGGATCTTCCCAACCAAGGGATGGAACCCACATCTCTTACATCTCCTGCATTGGCAGACAGGTTTTTAACCACTTGTGCCACTTGGGAAACCTGGCTCATAATATTCTGTAGATCAAAATTAATTTTCACAAATTTTTAAAAATATATTTAGGCATAAAAAACAAGGTACGATTTGTTGAAGTGTAGTTCTATTACTCTGTTGTTAGGACACAAACACTTTTATGACTCTACATTCTATTCCCTTGTGGTTCAGCTGGTAAAGAATCCGCTGGCAGTGTCGGAGACCTGGGTTCGATCCCTGGGTTGGGAAGATGCCCTGGAGAAGGGAAAGGCTACCCACTTCAGTATTCTGGCCTGAAGAGTTCCATGGACTGTATAGTCCATGGGGTTGAGAAGAGTCAGACAGAACTGAGCTTCTTTCACACTCTATTAATGAAAGTGCAGTTATCTCAGCTTGTCACCCACGATCCGTCATAATCTGACCACCTCTAACATTTAAAACATATTTTAACTAAATTCTAGTAATCTAATAATCTCCAGCCAAATACTACTCCATCATTTATTCAATACTTTCCCATTTATATGCCTTTTGCTCATGTTCTGTTTATTAAAAATCTACACTTGTTAAAGTGTGGGCTAAATGCTACTTCCTTCATGAATCTATCCCAGATATGCCTAATGAAAACTAATTCTTCCTTCCCTCTGTTATCTGTGTTCTCACAATATTCTATTGGTACTATTTTTGGGCATATAACACAACTACTTTATAGAATGTCTAATGTCAGAAAGCTGATATAGAATTGCCATCTGATGAAAGGATGGCCAATATATGAAAACTAAGAACTCATAAAACAGATTTACTAGGAAATTATTATTTTCATAGCAAGAAGACTCTCAGGCTGACAAGATAATTTGCTGTGAAATTCCTTGAATTACAAATGCTTGTAATGTACTGAATATTAACACAGATTTAACTCAATTCTGTACAGCACACACCTATTGCATACATTGTGATAGTAAAAAAAAAAAAAAAAAACAAATGAAATCCATTTTAGTTCATAAAAGTCTATAACCTGGAATCAAAGGGGGTAGTATAGCCACCATTGCTTTTAAATGTGTACAAGAGTTTCATGGAGTCTATTACCACACAGAGTTGAGATTGTCTACATTACAAGGGGATCTCAAATCCTACCTACTATTTGAATCTTTGAGCTGGGTCATTGTCATTTTATTAAACTACAAATAGCCTTGCCTTGCTCAGGAAATATAAACAACAAGAATTCTGTTGGACAGAAGAGTTGGTTGCTTTATGCTGATAGAGTGAGGGAACAAGAAAAATCTTCATCTGCTATCATGAGATATTTGGACACCAAACTTTCCAAATAGTCAAATATATATCTGAACATGATACCAACTGCTATCATGGGATATTTAGACACTAAACTGATCATTTTTTCCCCTCCCGCTCAGATCTGTTTTCCTCCCTTTTCTGTTCCTTTTTGAGACTCAGATGACTACAATCCCTAGTCTCTCTTACTCTCTGACTTCAAGAGTTTACCAAAACAGGTACAAGATTGGAGTGTGGGTGAAAGAAAATATCCAGGGCATCTTGGCTCCTCTCTCTTTACTTCATATGCTATCTCTGGATGTGGCTGTGTCGCCCCTCTGCTTACACAAGAGAACCACTTCATTTCTGATCTTTGCTTCTGTCAGGAAAACATATCACAGTTATAGCTTGATCTAGTGATCCTGGGTCCTGGATGTGGTAACATGTTCTCCCAAATATGTGGCAATGACATCTTGTTTTTCCTAATGTCTTGTTTGCATCACTATATTTTGGCTTCTCAGTTCACTTGTAGAACCAATTTACTATGTTGTATTTCTCCTGTGTGAAATATATAGAGTGGTTTCTGATTTGATCCTAGTTGAAACCTTCAGTTCCAAAACATTGCCACAAATTGCCTCAGAAATGAAACCTATTATGCTCTAGGTGTGTGTGTGCACTTAGTCATGTCCAGATCTTTGGGTCCCATGAGCTGTAGCCATCCAGGCTCCTCTGTCCATGGGATTCTCCAGGCAAGACCACTGGAGCAGGTTGCCATTGCCATTTCCTCCTCCAGGGGATCTTCTCCACCCAGGGATCAAACCCACATCTCTTGCATATCCTGCATGGGAAGTGCATTCTTTACCTGCTAAGCCCTCAGAGTGAGTTTCCCCGAAGACTCAGTAGGTAAAGGGTTTGCCTGCAATGCAGGAGACACAGGAGATGCGGGTTGGATACCTGGGTTGAGAAGATCCCTTGGTGGAGGAAATGGCAGCCCATTCCAGTATTCTTGCCTGGAAAATTCCATGGGCAGAGGAGCCTGGTGGGCTGCAGTCCACGGGGTTGCAAAATGTTGGACACAGCTGAGCATACACATACATTATGCTTTAGGTATATTTACTTATATTATGAGTCTCCCAACAACCCTTTGAGACACATCTCATTGTTCTCATCTTATGATGAGGCTGGAATTTTAAAAGTTACATACCTTATCTGAGAACTGAAAGCTTGTAGTGCCCAAGATAGGATTCATACTTGGCTTTTCTATTTCCATATGTTTCACAAATGGGGAGAGGATAAGAAACTCGGAGTAGATCCATAAATTTTACCTATTTCCAAAGAGAATTGTTTGTAACTCTGAATTAGAAGATGTTTTCACCATCTTCCTACTCCTCATCTTGGAATTAACTTATGGGGATTTTGAGATTGAAATTAGAGTCAAAGAAGCTCTTCCTGAAAAGCCTCTGTGGTTTCAAATATAAGATGGTGTAGGCCAGGGTCATATGAAACACCATCATTAGTGATCCTAAGCTTCAGATTCAACTATTATACTTTTCAAATGCAAGGGTAATTGAGGGAGTTTAAAACTATCCAGTCTTGAAATCAAATATTTTTCTGCAATAAGAAATATAATGTCTGTTATTTGCCCTTGGAATTAGGATTTTGTTAATTTGTTCATTCATTTACTTATTCATTCACTGAGTCTATGAATACTTTTTGAAAACTCCCAGTCAGATGCTGCAAATATTTAGTTCAAAAAGTGGACATAATAATATCATAAATAATGCATGTATACATAAGATCCTTCCTAGAAACAAAAGTCTATCCTCAATTTCCATCTCCTCCCTACATTTTTAAAGCCAAACTGCTGAGACTACTCACTCTCTTGTCTTAGTTCCTTCCTCCTACGTATTGTTTCAGTTCAGTTCAGTTCAGTTCAGTCGCTCAGTCCTGTCTGACTCTTTGCGACCCCATGAATCGCAGTACTCCAGGCCTCCCTCTCAGTCCTTCTAGCCTTGGTTCTATAGGTCTAACTTTCTCCTTGACAAACACTGCATTTCCTTTAATGTTCTCCAAGTTCTGAAAATCCCAATTTCCTCTTGCAATAACACATATGTGTATGCATTTATTTCTCACTTCCAACACAGAAGTTCAGTAACTTCTGGGGTCATGAAGCCTTAAACCTTTTGTTCACTTTTGAAATTGAATATTTGCAGCATCTGACTGAGCAATTCATTATCTGAGAAATCAAAATAAATTCTGTAAAGAAATAGGGTATACACTCATTTCGATTTGTGGCTCAAACTGATCAGGAATTTCAAAGGAGAATCAAGATCCTGGACATTGGTGGAGTGGTGAGGGGGATGTGGTACATGACTATCTGAAAGAGGCTGTGATTATGTTCTTTATGACCCTAGATGGTGGGTGATGGGTGCAAAATTAGTACAAGAAAACCCTTTATGCAACACATAACTTTATAAAAATGGATGGGTACTCTTTGGATCTAGTAACTTTTTTGTGCTGCAAGTCCATATAAGCATAAATGAGATTCCACATGGTAAGACTATCACAGAACAGATTTAAACACTGGGTTTAGCCAGTTGGACTTAATGATGATTAAGTTACCTTGTAACACTAAAATTCTAATCCAAGGCCAACTGCATGCCTATATTTTTTTTTTCTTAGAAACTTTTCCCTCTGCCAGTTTGTCTATGTAATTTTAGAATATATTACTATTCCCCAAAGCTGGCTTTTTGATGTGTCCTAAGTATCTATGGACTTCCCTGGTGGCTCAGTGGTGAAGAATTTGCTGGCAATGCTGGAGACCTGGATTCAGTTTCTGGGTTGGGAAGATCCCCTGAAGGAGGCCATGTCAACTCACTGTAATACTCTTGCCTGAAGAATTCCATGGGCAGAAGAGCCTGGCAGCTACAGGCCATAGGGTCGCACAGAATCAGACAACTGAAATGACTAAGCAGCAGGAGTAGCTGCTGAATATGAATATGGGATATTAACATCAATTATGTGATAGGCTAGAGAAAAATAAGAGGGAAAAAAAAAGATAAATTCCTTTAGCTCAGCTTCATCCTTTTTCACAACCCAGCAAGGGAATCTCCAAGCAAAATATCTACATGTCTCAAGTAGAGTTGTGCCAAGAGTCTTTGTGAAAATCTGTTGCGATAGAAACAAAAAGTCCTGGTTCCTGGAGAGAATTATCAGAGCCTTGCCTGAGTAGTTGTTGATGGAGGCCCATCACCCAGGGCAGCAGATAATATGGTTGCCTGTTGGAGTGAAACCAGCTCATTTGCATGTCACAAAGTTGGCAGCTCTATGTGCACATGGCACATTAAACTTTTACCTTATACATGTCAGGATTGCTTGGGCCACTGCCACCTTCTCCTCCTTTGCTCTCCAGTTTCCATTATCTTTCTTTTTTTTTTTTTTTACATTTTTTTTTAAATTTTATTTTTAAACTTTAAAATATTGTATTAGTTTTGCCAAATATTGAAATCAATCCACCACAGGTATACCTGTGTTCCCCATCCTGAACCCTCCTCCCTCCTCCCTCCCCATACCCTCCCTCTGGGTTGTCCCAGTGCACCAGCCCCAAGCATCCAGTATCGTGCATCGAACCTAGACTGGCGACTCATTTCATACATGATATTATACATGTTTCAATGCCATTCTCCCAAATCTTCCCACCCTCTCCCTCTCCCACAGAGTCCAAAAGACTGATCTATACATCAGTGTCTCTTTTGCTGTCTCGTACACAGGGTTATTGTTACCATCTTTCTAAATTCCATATATATGCGTTAGTATACTGTATTGGTGTTTTTCTTTGTGGCTTACTTCACTCTGCATAATAGGTTCCAGTTTCATCCATCTCATTAGAACTGATTCAAATGTATTCTTTCTAATGGCTGAGTAATACTCCATTGTATATATGTACCACGGCTTTCTTATCGATTCATCTGCTGATGGGCATCTAGGTTGCTTCCATGTCCTGGCTATTATAAACAGTGCTGCGATGAACATTGGGGTACACGTGTCTCTTTCCCTTCTGGTTTCCTCAGTGTGTATGCCCAGCAGTGGGATTGCTGGATCATAAGGCAGTTCTATTTCCAGTTTTTTAAGGAATCTCCACACTGTTCTCCATAGTGGCTGTACTAGTTTGCATTCCCACCAACAGTGTAAGAGGGTTCCCTTTTCTCCACACCCTCTCCAGCATTTATTGCTTGTAGACTTTTGGATCGCAGCCATTCTGACTGGTGTGAAATGGTACCTCATTGTGGTTTTGATTTGCATTTTTCTGATAATGAGTGATGTTGAGCATCTTTTCATGTGTTTGTTAGCCATCTGTATGTCTTCTTTGGAGAAATGTCTATTTAGTTCTTTGGCCCATTTTTTGATTGGGTCATTTATTTTTCTGGAGTTGAGCTGTAGGAGTTCCTTGTATATTTTTGAGATTAGTTGTTTGTCAGTTGCTTCATTTGCTATTATTTTCTCCCATTTGAAGGCTGCCTTTTCACCATGCTAATAGTTTCCTTTGTTGTGCAGAAGCTTTTAAGGTTAATTAGGTCCCATTTGTTTATTTTTGCTTTTATTTCCAATATTCTGGGAGGTGGGTCATAGAGGATCCTGCTGTGATGTATGTCGGAGAGTGTTTTGCCTATGTTCTCCTCTAGGAGTTTTATAGTTTCTGGTCTTAGGTTTAGATCTTTAATGCATTTTGAGTTTATTTTTGTGTATGGTGTTAGAAAGTATTCTAGTTTCATTCTTTTACAAGTGGTTGACCAGATTTCCCAGCACCACTTGTTAAAGAGATTGTCTTTAATCCGTTGTATATTCTTGCCTCCTTTGTCAAAGATAAGGTGTCCATATGTGCGTGGATTTATCTCTGGGCTTTCTATTTTGTTCCATTGATCAATATTCTGTCTTTGTGCCAGTACCATACTGTCTTGATAACTGTGGCTTTGTAATAGAGCCTGAAGTCAGGTAGGTTGATTCCTCAGGTTCCATTCTTCTTTCTCAAGATCGCTTTGGCTATTCGAGGTTTTTTTGTATTTCCATACAAATTGTGAAACTATTTGTTTTAGCTCTGTGAAGAATACCGTTGGTAGCTTGATAGAGATTGCATTGAATCTATAAATTGCTTTGGGTAGTATACTCATTTTCACTATATTGATTCTTCCAATCCATGAACATGGTATATTTCTCCATCTCTTAGTGTCCTCTTTGATTTCTTTCACCAGCGTTTTATAGTTTTCTATATATAGGTCTTTAGTTTCTTTAGGTAGATATATTCATAAGTATTTTATTCTTTCCGTTGCAATGGTGAATGGAATTGTTTCCTTAATTTCTCTTTCTGTTTTCTCATTATTAGTGTATAGGAATGCAAGGGATTTCTGTGTGTTGATTTTATATCCTGCAACTTTACTATAATCATTGATTAGTTCTAGTAATTTTCTGGTGGAGTCTTTAGGGTTTTCTATGTAGAGGATCATATCATCTGCAAACAGTGAGAGTTTTACTTCTTCTTTTCCAATTTGGATTCCGTTTATTTCGTTTTCTGCTCTGATTTCTGTGGCCAAAACTTCCAAAACTATGTTGAATAGTAATGGTGAAAGTGGGCACCCTTGTCTTGTTCCTAACTTTAGAGGAAATGCTTTCAATTTTTCACCATTGAGGATAATGTTTGCTGTGGGTTTCTCATATATAGCTTTTATTATGTTGAGGTATGTTCCTTCTATTCCTGCTTTCTGGAGAGTTCTTATCATAAATGGATGTTGAATTTTGTCAAAGGCTTTCTCTGCATCTATTGAGATAATCATATGGTTTTTATTTTTCAATTTGTTAATGTGGTGTATTACATTGATTGATTTGCGGATATTGAAGAATCCTTGCATCTCTGGGATAAAGCCCACTTGGTCATGGTGTATGATCTTTTTAATGTGTTGTTGGATTCTGATTGCTAGAATTTTGTTAAGGATTTTTGCATCTATGTTCATCAGTGATATTGACCTGTAGTTTTCTTTTTTTGTGGCATCTTTGTCAGGTTTTGGTATTAGGGTGATGGTGGCCTCATAGAATGAGTTTGGAAGTTTACCTTCCTCTGCAATTTTCTGGAAGAGTTTGAGCAGGATAGGTGTTAGCTCTTCTCTAAATTTTTGGTAGAATTCAGCTGTGAAGCCGTCTGGACTTGGGCTTTTGTTTGCTGAAAGATTTTTGATTACAGTTTCAATTTCCGTGCTTGTGATGGGTCTGTTAAGATTTTCTATTTCTTCCTGGTCAAGTTTTGGAAAGTTGTTCTTTTCTAAGAATTTGTCCATTTCTTCCACGTTGTCCATTTTATTGGCATATAATTGTTGATAGTAGTCTCTTATGATCCTTTGTATTTCTGTGTTGTCTGTTGTGATCTCTCCATTTTCATTTCTAATTTTATTGATTTGATTTTTCTCCCTTTGTTTCTTGATGAGTCTGGCTAATGGTTTGTCAATTTTATTTATCCTTTCAAAGAACCAGCTTTTGGCTTTGTTGTATTTTGCTATGGTCTCCTTTGTTTCTTTTGCATTTATTTCTGCCCTAATTTTTAAGATTTCTTTCCTTCTACTAACCCTGAGGTTCTTCATTTCTTCCTTTTCTAGTTGCTTTAGGTGTAGGGTTAGGTTATTTATTTGACTTTTTTCTTGTTTCTTGAGGTATGCCTGTATTGCTATGAACTTTCCCCTTAGGACTGCTTTTACCGTGTCCCACAGGTTTTGGGTTGTTGTGTTTTCATTTTCATTCGTTTCTATGCAAATTTTTATTTATTTTTTGATTTATTCTGTGATTTGTTGGTTATTCAGCAGCGTGTTGTTCAGCCTCCATATGTTGGAATTTTTAATAGGTTTTCTCCTGTAATTGAGATCTAATCTTACTGCATTGTGGTCAGAAAAGATGCTTGGAATGATTTCTATTTTTTTGAATTTACCAAGGCTAGATTTATGGCCCAAGACGTGATCTATCCTGGAGAAGTTTCCATGTGCGCTTGAGAAAAAGGTGAAATTCATTGTTTTGGGATGAAATGTCCTATAGATATCAATTAGGTCTAACTGGTCTATTGTATCATTTAAAGTTTGTGTTTCCTTGTTAATTTTCTGTTTAGTTGATCTATCCATAGGTGTGAGTGGGGTATTAAAGTCTCCCACTATTACTGTGTTATTGTTAATTTCTCCTTTCATACTTGTTAGCATTTGTCTTACATATTGCGGCGCTCCCATGTTGGGTGCATATATATTTATAATTGTTATATCTTCTTCTTGGATTGATCCTTTGATCATTATGTAGTGACCATCTTTGTCTATTTCCACAGCCTTTGTTTTAAAGTCTATTTTATCTGATATAAGTATTGCTACTCCTGCTTTCTTTTGGTCCCTATTTGCATGGAAAATCCTTTTCTAGCCCTTCACTTTCAGTCTGTATGTGTCCCCTGTTTTGAGGTGGGTCTCTTGTAGACAACATATGTAGGGGTCTTGTTTTTGTACCCATTCAGCCAGTCTTTGTCTTTTGGTTGGGGCATTCAACCCATTGACATTTAAGGTAATTACTGATAAGTATGATCCCGTTGCCATTTACTTTATTGTTTGGGGTTCGAGTTTATACACCATTTTTGTGTTTCCTGTCTAGAGAATATCCTTTAGTATTTGTTGGAGAGCTGGTTTGGTGGTGCTGAATTCTCTCAGCTTTTGCTTGTCTGAGAAGCTTTTGATTTCTCCTTCATATTTGAATGAGATCCTTGCTGGGTACAATAATCTGGGCTGTAGGTTATTTTCTTTCATCATTTTAAGTATGTCTTGCCATTCCCTCCTGGCTTGAAGAGTTTCTATTGAAAGAACAGCTGTTATCCTTATGGGAATTCCCTTGTGTGTTATTTGTTGTTTTTCCCTTGCTGCTTTTAATATTTGTTCTTTGTGTTTGATCTTTGTTAATTTGATTAATATGTGTCTTGGGGTGTTTCGCCTTGGGTTTATCCTGTTTGGGACTCTCTGGGTTTCTTGGACTTGGGTGATTATTTCCTTCCCCATTTTAGGGACGTTTTCAACTATTATCTCTTCAAGTATTTTCTCATGGTCTTTCTTTTTGTCTTCTTCTTCTGGGACCCCTATGATTCGGATGTTGGGGTGTTTAATATTGTCCTGGAGGTCTCTGAGATTGTCCTCATTTCTTTTAATTCGTTTTTCTTTTATCCTCTCTGATTCATTTATTTCTACCATTCTATCTTCTAATTCACTAATCCTATCTTTTGCCTCTGTTATTCTACTATTTGTTGCCTCCAGAGTGTTTTTAATTTCATTTATTGCATTATTCATTATATATTGACTCTCTTTTATTTCTTCTAGGTCCTTGTTAAACCTTTCTTGCATCTTCTCAATCCTTGTCTCCAGGCTATTTATCTGTGATTCCATTTTAATTTCAAGATTTTGGATTAATTTCACTATCATTATTCAGAATTCTTTATCAGGTAGATTCCCTATCTCTTCCTCTTTTGTTTGGTTTGGTGGGCATTTATCCTGTTCCTTTATCTGCTGGGTATTCCTCTGTCTCTTCATCTTGTTTAAATTGCTGAGTTTGGGGTGTCCTTTCTGTATTCTGGCAGTTTGTGGAGTTCTCTTTATTGTGGCGTTTCCTCACTCTGTGTGGGTTTGTATAGGTGGCTTGTCAAGGTTTCCTGGTTAGGGAAGCTTGTGTAGGTGTTCTGGTGGGTGGAGCTGTATTTCTTCTCTCTGGAGTGCAATGAAATGTCCAGTAATGAGTTATGGGATGTCTATGGTTTTGGGGTGACTTTGGGCTGCCTGTATTTTGGAGCTCAGGGCTGTGTTCCTTGCTGCTGGAGAATTTGCTTGGTATGTCTTGCCCTGAAACTTGTTGGCCCTTGTGTGGTGCTTGGTTTCAGTGCAGGTATGGAGGCATTTGATGAGCTCCTGTCAATTAATGTTCCTTGGAGTTAGGAGCTCTCTGGAATCAGGGTTTGAACTTAAGCCTCCTGCTTCCAGTTATCGGTCTTATTTTTACAGTAGTTTCAAAGCTTCTCCTTCTATACAGCACCATTGATAAAACATCTACGTTAAAGATGAAAAGTTTCTCTACCGTGAGGGTCACCCAGAGAGGTTTACAGCGTTATATGGAGAAGAGAAGAGTGAGGAGGGAGTTAGAGGTGACCCAAATGAGATGAGGTGGAATCAATAGAGGAGAGAGTGGGCTATTCAGTAATCTCTTCCTTATGTGCACTCCACAACTGGACCGCTCAGAGTTGTTCACAGAGTTATACAGAGAAGAGAAGAAGGAGGGAGGTGACAGAGGTGGCCAGGGGGATAAATGGGGGGAATGAAAAGGAGGGAGACAGATCCAGCCAGTAATCAATTCCCTAAGTATTCTCCACTGTCTGGAACACACAGAAATTCGCAGCGTTGGGTAGAGTAGAGAGGGGTTAGGGAGGAGACACAGGCGACCTGGTGGAGAAAAAGGAGAGTCCAAAGGGAGAGAGAGCAGTTAAGCCAGTAATCTCTCTCCCTAGTGAAAACTGGGTACTGAAGATTGTGTTCTTAAAGGTACAAAATTGGTAACAAATACATAAAAGCAAAAATTAAAAATCTAGACTAGAGTTTGGAATTTCAAAAATACAATGTTAAAGAAAAGAAGAAGGAGAAGAAATAGAGAAAAAACGAACAAACAAAAACAAACAAGGTCGCGAAAATTATAAATAAAATATAGGTACAAAATTGATAACTAATACCAAAAAGCAAAAGTTAAAAATCTAGAGTAGAGTTTGGAATTTGAAAAATACAATGTTAAAAAAAGAAGAAGAAAAAGAAAGAGAGAGAAAAAAACAAACAAACAAGAACAAACAAAGTCGCATAAATTATAAAAAAAAAAATACAGGTACAAATTTGATAACAAATACCAAAAAGCATAAATTAAAAATCTAAATTAGAGTTTGGAATTTCAGATATACAATGTTATTTAAAAGAAGAAGAGAAAGAAACAGAGAAAAAGAAAAAGAAAAAAGAAAAAAAGGGTCATAGAAATTATAAAAAAAAAAAAAAAAAACTATAGGTACAAAATTGATAACAAATACCAAAAAGCTAACATTAAAAATCTAGAGTATAGTTTCGAATTTCAAAAATACAATGTTAAAGAAAAGAAGAAAAAAAAAGTTCAAAAAAATTATAAATATATATATATATGAAGTTTGCTTTAAAAAAAATAGGGTCTTCTTTTTTTTTTTTTTTGCAAAGTAATCGGTTATAAAAGTGGAAATTAAAGGAATAATAGAGGACTTAAAATTTTTTTAATTAATAAAAAATAATTTAAAAAAAAGAAGGAAAGAATGATCGTACAAATAGTAAAAATATATCTAAGACTTTCTCCAGTTTTGTTGTGAGTATTGTGGGTTCAGTTCATTTTTGGCTAGTTCCTTGGTCCGACTTATATTTCTCAAGATCTATAGGCCCCTTCCTATGTAGTTGGTAGTAACCACAGGGTTTTAATCTATTGCCTGTAGCTTCCAAGGCAGTTCCCTCTGTTATAGCTTCTTCTGTTTGCTGGTCTCTTCAGTGTCTGGTTTCCACCCTGACACAATGGGGACAGTGGACACTTTTTTTTTTTTTTTTTAGGCTCACTTGTTCAGTCGGGCTGAGCGGAGGTAGGGAGGGATGCTGCAAACAAATAACACTGGCGTGTGCTCGCAGTGCCTCAGGCACGCTGGGTCTGGCCCCCGTTCACAGCGCGTGTAGCCTCTCTGCCTACGCTGCTCAGGCTCTAGGTTGCTCCGCTGGGAACCATCCGTGGCCGGCCCTGGACTGCCTGTACTTCCCAGGTCCAAGCCGCTCAGGTTCAGGCACTCGGGTAGTCCTCAGAGGCGCAGACTCTCAGTTGGGCCTGAAGTTTGTGCCCTTCCCAGACCCGAGCAGCTCGGGTGATGAGGTGTTTGGCGTGCGCAATTGCTGCAACTTATTGCCTCCCCGCCACTCGGTTATCTAGGTGTGCACCGGCACACCTTCTCAGGCAGATGTTGACCGTCCAGACCCCCAAGAAGTTTTAGTTAGCAAAGAAGCCTGCTTACAGTTTTATAGATAATGTCTCTCTGAGGTTGTGATTGTCCCCTTCCAGCTCTAGCTGCCTATCACCTGAGGGGGATGGTCTGCCGCCGGCTATCTCTGTTCAGTCCTTTGTTCCGTGCGCGGGCCTGGCGGTGTCATAGGTTAGGGCTGGCTTTTTGCTGGTAGATATCCCACAGTCTGGTTTGCTAGCCCAAATTATTTCGCTCAGATAGCGCTCGGGGTACTCAGGCCAGATTCTTGCGATGCAGCCCGTGCCGCGCCTCCCTGCCCAGCCCCCGCTTGCTAATGGCGGATACAGGCGTCTGCGCTGCTTCTCCGCTGGGGGAGTTACCATAGGGCTCACAATGTGCGGGTTTTAATTGTTTATTTATTTTTCCTCCCTGTTATGTTGCCCTCTGTGCTTCCAAGGCTCGGCACAGATTCGGCAGTGAGAAGGTTTCCTAGTGTTTGGAAACTTCTCTCTTTTTAAGACTCCCTTCCTGGGACAGAACTCCGTCCCTCCCTCTTTTGTCCCTTTTTTTGTCTATTATATTTTTTCCTACCTCCTTTCAAAGACTTGGGTTGCTTTTCTGGGTACCTGATGTCCTCTGCCGGCATGCAGAAGTTGTTTTGTGGAATTCACTCGGCGTTTAAATGTTCTTTAGATGAATTTGTGGGGGAGAAAGTGTTCTCCCCGTCCTACTCTTCCGCCATCTTAGCTCCTCCCTTCCAGTTTCCATTTTCTTGCTCTGGTTTTCACATCACTTCTACACAGACCATGGGGAATGGTCTCTGTTTTCTGTCCTTTGTAGAGCCCTTTTAGCTTTCTTTATTTTCACACTACCAACAGAACAAGTTCTTACCCATAAGTCTAACTTACAGGTTTAATCTTATCCCATAAAATCTACCAGGACTCACCACTCTATTTCATGTGCACCATATTCCTTTAGGACCTATGAAATCCCCCAGTTACTCAGTCTGCTTTTGCTTCTCTTCCCTTGCCTAGAATGTCCTATACCCTGCAATCTTTATGTGTCTCACTTCTACCTATTCTTCAAGATTCTGCTCATCTACAGCTTAGAGAACCCACTGTTTATCTAAGCAGCAAGGAATGTGCTGATGAAAAAAAGCACCAGCACCATGGAAAAGGTGTCCTCTACAGGCCAAAGCTGATTGTAAGATATGTCATTTCAGAACAGTACCCCTGATATGAAAAGAATTGCAAAATTTCAAACTAATAGAAGACATGGGATGGTTCTCAATGCAAGTGGAATTATCATGAGGAATGGCAAGATTAGAATTATAGTTGGAGCCAATAAGAGTATTCTTAAGTCTACAAAAACAAATGATATAAAACATGGGTAGTTAAGGGTTTACGGTCAGATATGCCAATAAAATTTCACAGTCCCTTGTCTAATTTCCAGATATGAAACAATATTCAAATTGAGGCTCCACTGACTGGAGGATAAGCAAGGTCCCCAAGAAGGACCCTGGAATATCATGGCAAGGGTATAATGATCCCCAATAATCCGTCCTATCGTACTATCAACAAAACAAGGATCCAGGTCCATTTATTCAGAAGATATAAGCTGGTAAATATTTTAACATTTTGAGGACCATTGAATATAGGGTCCAGAATCACATTAATACTTAGGAACTTGAAGAATGTTTCCTTTAGGCTAAGACATATGGAAACTCAGTCAGTTCAGTCTCTCAGCCATATTTGACTCTTCACAACCCCATGGACTGAAGCATGCCAAGGATTCCCTGTCCATTGCTACTCCTGGAGCTTGCTAAAATTCATGTCCATCGAGTTGGTGATGCCATCCAACTGTCTCATTCTCTGTAGTCCCCTTCTCCTCCTGCCATCATTCTTTCCCAGTATCAAGGTCTTTTCCAATGAGTCAGTTTTTTGCATCAGGTGGTCAAAGTATTTGAGCTTCAGTTTCAGTATCAGTACCTCCAATGAATATTTGGGACTGATCTCCTTTAGGGTTGACTGGTTTGATCTCCTTAACTGTCCAAGGGACTCTCAAGAGTCTTCTCTAAAACCAAAGCTCAAAAGCATGAATTCTTCAGTGCTCAGCTTTCTTTATGGTTCAACTCTCACATCCATTCATGACTACTGGAAAAACCATAGCTTTTATTAGATGGACCTTTGTTGGCAAAGTAAGGTCTCTGCTTTTTAATATGTTGTCTAGATTGGTTATAGCTTTTCTTTCAAGGAGCAAGTGTCTTTTAATGTCATGGCTGCAAGAATCATCTGCAGTGAATTGGGAGCCCAGAAAATAAAGTCTGTCACTATTTCTATTGTTTCCCATCTATTTGCATTAGGTGATGGGACCTGATGCCATGATCTTAGTTTTACGAAAGTTGAGTTTTAAGCCAAATTTTTCACTCTCTTTCATTTTCATCAAGCGGTTCATTAGTTCCTCTTCATTTTCTGCCATAAGGGTGGTGTCATCGGCATATTTGGGGTTATTGATATTTCTCTCAGCAATCTTGCTTCCAGTTTGTGTTTCATCCAGCCCAGCATTTTGCATGATGTACCCTGGATAAAATTTAAATAAGCAGGGTGACAATATACAGCCTTGATGTACTCCTTTCCCAATTTGGAAACAGTCTGTTGTTCCATGTCTGGTTCTAATGGTTGTTTCTAGACCTGCATACAGATTTCTCGGGAGACAGGTAAGGTGTGTCTGCTACTCCCATGTATTTAAGAATTTTCCACAGTTTGTTGTGATCCACTATAGCATAGTCAGTGAAGCAGAAATAGATGCTTTTCTGGAACTCTCTTGCTTTCTCTATGATCCAACAGATGTTGGCAATTTGACCTCTGGTTCCTCTACCTTTTTTAAATCCAGCTTGAATATCTTGAAGTTCTCAGTTCATGTACTGTTGAACGCTGGCTTGGAGAATTTTGAGCATTGCTTTGCTAGTGTGTGAGATGAGTGCAATTATGCAGTAATTGAACATTATTTGGTATTGCCTTTCTTTGGGATTGGAATGAAAACTGACATTTTCCACTTCAGTGGCTACTGCTGACATTTCCAATTTGCCAGCATATCAACTGCAGGACTTTAACAGCACTATCTTTTAGGATTTGAAATAGCTCAACTGGAATTCCATCACTTCTACTAGCTTTGTTTGTAGTGATGCTTCTTAAGGCCCACTTGACTTCGCACTTCAGGATGTATGTCTGTAGGTGAGTTATCACACCACTCTGGTTATTTGGTCATTGAGCTCTTTTTTATCTAGCTCTTCTGTGTATTCTTGCCAACTCTTCTTAACGTCTTTAGCTTCATTTAGGTCCTTATAATTTCTATCTTTTATTGTGCCCATCTTTGCATGAAATATTCCCTTGGTTTCTCTAATTTTTTTGAAGTGATCTCTAGTCTTT
This sequence comes from Bos javanicus, assembly GCF_032452875.1. Taxonomy (NCBI): domain Eukaryota; kingdom Metazoa; phylum Chordata; class Mammalia; order Artiodactyla; family Bovidae; genus Bos; species Bos javanicus. Next base: position 5,298,606 of record NC_083870.1, read on the forward strand.
CCCATTCTATTTTTTTCCCCTCTATTTCTTTGCATTGATCACTGAGAAAAGCTTTCTTTCCTCTCCTTGCTATTCTTTGGAACTCTGCATTCAGATGGGTATATCTTTCCATTTCTCCTATGTCTTTCACTTATCTTTATTAGTAAGCTATTTGTAAGGCCTACTCAGACAATCATTTTGCCCTGTTGCCTATCTTTTTCTTGAGGATGGTTTTGATCACTACCCCTGTACAATGTTATGAACCTCTGTCCATAGTTCTTCAGGCACTCTATCTAGAAGATCTAATCCCTGGAATATATTTGTCACTTCCATTGTGAAATTGTAAGGGATTTGATTTAGGTCATACTTGAATGCTTGGTTTCCATGTCTTTCTTCAATTTAAGCCTGAATTTGGCAATAAGGAGTTCATGATCGGAGTCACAGTCAGCTCCCAGTCTTGTTTTGCTGACTGTGTAGAGCTTCTCCATCTTCGCCTGCAAAGAATATAACCAATCTGATTTCTATGTCTATGTGTAGAGTCATCTCTTGTGTTGTTTGAAGAGGGTATTTGCTGTGACCAGTTCATTCTCTTTGCAAAACTCTGTTAGTCTTTGCCCTGCTTCAAGGCCAAACTTGCCTGTTATTTCAGGTATTTCTGGATTTCCTACTTTTGTATTCCAGTCCCCTACAATGAAAAGGATATCTCTTTTTGGTGTTAGTTCTAGATGGTCTTGTAGGTCATCATAGAACCATTCAACTTCAGCTTCTTCAGCATCAGTGATTGGGGCATAGACTTGGATTACTGTGATATTGAATGGTTTGCCTTGGAAATGAATGGAGGTCATTCTGTCATTTTTGAGATTGCACCCAAATGCTACATTTCAGACTCTTTTGCTGACTATGAGGACTACTCCATTTCTTCTAAGGGATTCTTGCCCACAGTAGTAGATATAAAGGTTATCTGAATTAAATTCGCCCATTCCAGTCCATTTTAGTTCACTAATTCCTAAAATGTCAGTGTTCTCTTTTGTTATCTCCCTTTTGACCACTTCCAATTTGCCCTGAACACGGACCTAACATTCCAGGTTCCTATGCAATATCATTCTTCATAGCATCAGACTTTACTTTCATCACCAGTCACATTCACCACTGGGCACTGTTTTGTTTTTTTTTTTTTTGCCTCAACCTCTTCTTTCTTTCTGGAGTTATTTCTCCACTCTTCTCCAATAGCATACTGGGCATCTACCAATCTGGGAAGTTCATATTTCAGTGTAATATATTTTTTGCCTTTTCATACTGTTCATGGGGTTCTCAAGGCAAGAATACTGAAGTGGTTTGTCATTCCCTTCTCCACTGGACCACATTTTGTCAGAACTTTCCACCATGACCCTTCTGTCTTGGGTGGCCCCACATGGCACAGCTCATAGTTTCATTGAATTAGACAAGGCTGTGATCCATGTGATCAATTTGGTTAGTTTTCTGTCACTGTGGTTTCCATTCTGTCTGCCTTCTGATGAATAAGAATGAGAGGCTTGTGGAAGTTTCTGGATGGGAAAGGCTGGTTGTGGGGGAATCTGGGTTTTGCTCTGATGGGTGGGGCATGCTCAGTAAATCTTTAATCCAATTTTCTATTGATGGATGGGGTAGTGTTACCTCCCTGTAGTTTGGCCTAAGGTCAAACTATGGTAGGGGTAAAGGTCAGTTCAGTTCAGTTCAGTTGCTCATTCTTGCCCAACTCTTTGTGATACCATGGACTGCAGTGCAACATGCTTCCCTGTCCATCACTAACTCCCGGAGCTTACTCAAACTCATGTCCATCAAATCCGTGGTGCCATCCAACCATTTCATCCTCTGTTATCCCCTTCTCCTCCCACTTTCAATCTTTCCTAGCATCAGGGTGTTTTCCAATGGGTCAGTTCTTCTCATCAGGCGGCCAAAGTATTGGAGTTTCAGTTTCAGCATCAATCCTTCCAATGAATATTCAGGACTGATTTCTTTAGGATTGACTGGATGTCCTTGCTGTCCAAGGGACTCTCAAGAGTCTTGTTCAACACCTCTGTTCAAAAGCATCAGTTCTTTGGTGGTCAGCTTTCTTTATAGTCCAATTCTGGTATCCATACATGAATATTGGGAAAAAACATAGCTTTCTCTGATGGATCTTTGTTTGCAAACTAATATCTTGGCTTTTTAATATGCTGTCTAGGTTGGTCATAGCTTTTCTTCCAAGGATCAAGTGTTGAAGCAAGGGTTGAAGGTGGTAATTGCAATTGTGGCCTCCTTCAGGAAGACTTACGCCAGCCCACCATGGCTCATAAAAGTGTTGTATCCAGTGCCCCTTTCCCTAGATAGGCTACTGTTGACCCATGCCTCCCCTGGCAACTCCTGGACACTCACAGACAAGTCTGGCTTCACCTCTTGTGGGGTCACTGCTCCTTTCTCCTGGATCCTGGTGTACCTCAGGTTTTGTTTGTACCTTCCAAGAGGCTGATTCTCCAGTCCTGTGGAAGTTCCACCATCAAATCTCACTGGCCTTCAAAGTCAAATTACTTGGGGGTTCTCAGTCCCTTTGCTTGATCCCCAGTTTTGGAAATCTGTCTTGGGCCCTAGAATTTTTGCAATAGTGCCAGAACTTCTTTGGTATAGTTGTTTTCCAGTTTGTGGGTTGTCTGCTCAGTGACTCTCTGGTGGGGCGAATGACGACCTCCTCCGTGAGGACTTGTGTCACATGCTATGCCTCCCAGGTCTGTGGCAACCAGAGTCTCTGTACCTATGGCAGGCTACTGCGGATGTATGCTTCCTCAGGAGACACTAAAACACTTAAAGGCAGGTATGGCTCAATCTCTTGTGGAGTTCCTGAGTCCTGGTGCACACGAGGTTTTGTTTGCACCCTCCAAGCATCTCTGAGTGTAAGGTGTCTGGTCTAAATGCAATATTGCCCTTCCTACCATCTTTCTGAGGCTTCTCCTTTGCCCTTGGACATGGAACATCTTTTTTGGTGGGATCCAACATTCTCCTGTCAATGGTTGTTCAGCAATTAGTTGCAATTTTAGAGTTTTATGGAGACAAGGCAATTAAATATAGTCTTTGCCCAATCCTGAATTATAGTGGAAGATCCACTGTTATTTATTTCCCTACTTTGGGTTTTTGAATCTGTAATAAAAGTAAGCATACTTGGTACTTATCAAAGCTCTCATATTGGTTCTTTGCTTTGGAATTTAAACTGTCATTTTGAAGAAGACCAAATGAAAGCCTCTAAAACTGCCTCCACCCTACACCAAGAGAGTAAATCTAAAAATCTTAAGAAAGTATTTGTAACAGGTCCAGCCTGTGATTTGAGAACTCCAGTTGATTGGATCATATGACCAGGCAGAGCCTATGATGTTAGAGGAAACAGTAATGAGAAAAGATGCAGCATAAGGTTTATTGCACGTGTTTACAAATGGGTTCAGTTCAGTCGCTCAGTTGTGTCTGACTCTTTGCAACACCATGGACTGCAGCATTCCAGGCCTACTTGTCCATCACCAACTCCCGAAGCTTACTCAGACTCATGTTGATCTAGTCCGTGATGCTATCCAAACATCTCATCCTCTGTGGTCCCCTTCTCGTCCTGCCTTCAGTCTTTCCCAGCATCAGGGTCTTTCGCAATGAGTCAGTTCTTTGCATCAAGTGGCCAAAGTATTAGAGTGTCAGCTTCAGCAACAGTCCTTCCAATGAATATTCAGGACTGATTTCCTTTAGGATTGACTGGTTTGATCTCCTTGCCGTCCAAGGGACTCTCAAGAGTCTTCTCCAACACCACAGTTCAAAAGCATCCATTCTAATGCACTCAGCTTTCTTTATAGTCCAACTCTCACATCCATACATGATTACTGGGAAAACCATAGCTTTGACTAGACGGACCTTTGTTGGCAAAGTAATGTCTCTGCTTTTTAATATACTTCTAGGCTGGTCATAGATTTTCTTCCAAGGAGTAAGCTTCTTTTAATTTCATGGCTGCAGCAATCATCTTCAGTGAACTGGGAGCCCAAGAAAATAAAGTCCGTCACTATTCCGATTGTTTCCACATCTATTTGCCATGAAGTGATGTGACTTGTTGTGGTCCTTTAATGGACCAGAAACTGGTGGTCCAGAGTCGACGATAAGAAAGTAAAGGAGAGAAAGAAGCTGATATTCCTTGGTTTATGCAGAAAGCCAATAAAGCCCCTGGCACAGGGCTTGCTCTGTTCCCGGAGGCCTCAGGTGCCCTCTCGATGAAGTGAAGGCACAGAGCGCCTTCCTGAGAGGGTCTTAGAAGCCCAGGGAGGAAAATGAACTCAGAGGGTCTCTGCACTCCAAAGAAATAGCCTGAGAGAGAAAGAGAAAGAAAGAGAAAGAAAGACACGGGGACCAGAGCTCTGATGGAGCAAAGGTGTTTTAATCAACATGGTGTCGGCATATATACTGTAGTTATTTTCAGCAAAGATAAAGATTAAAATTCCAGACTTACAAAACATAGGCAATCCATATTAAAAAGAGAGAGAGAGTTGTAAATAATCACTTTTGCCATATGGTTCACAAGAAGAGGGTACTTATCACCGTATAGAAAAACTAACAAAGTAAATGCCTGGATCCCTGAGCCCCAGGAGAGGCTTGCCTCTCCTCTTAATTTCTGAATATTCAGGAATGAATAAGGAACAGAGGATTCCTGACAGATCCAAAACAGCACACAGGAAGCCTCCTGTTAAATGCTTCCTGATAGTGACTGAATGCCACGATCTTAGTTTTTCAAATGTTGAGTTTTAAGCCATTTTTTTTTTTCACTCTCCTCTTTCACTTTCATCAAGATGCACTTCGGTTCCTCTTTGTTTTCTGCCATAAAGTGAAAGTGAAACTCACTCAGTTGTGTCTGACTCCTTGCGACACCATGGACTATACAGACCATGAAATTCTCCAGGCCAGAATCCTGGCTTTTCCCTTCTCCAGGGCATCTTCCCAACCCAAGGATCAAATCCAGGTCTCCCGTATTGTAGGCAGATTCTTTTCCAGCTGAGTCACAAGGGAAGCCCCTCTGTCATAAGGGTGGTGTCATCTGCATATCTGAGTTTATTGATATTTCTCCCTGTAATCTTGATTCCAGACTGTGCTTCATTCAGCCGGAATTTCACATAACAATATATAGCCTTGATGTACTCCTTTCCCCAATTTAGAACCAGTCTGTTGTTCTCTGTCCGGTTCTAATGGTTGCTTCTTCTGCTGCATACAGATTTCTCTAGAGGCAGGTAAGGTGGTCTGCTATTTCCATATATTTAAGACCGTTGCACAGTTTGTTGTGATGCACCCAGTCAAAGGCTTTGGCATCATCAGTAAAGCAGAAGTAGATGTTTTTCTGGAACTCTCTTGCTTTTTCCATGATCCAGTGGATATTGGTAACTTTACCTCTGGTTCCTCTGCCTTTTCTAAATCCAACTTGAACACCTGGAAGTTCTTAGATCACTTACTGTTGAAGTCTCACTTGTAGAATTTTGAACATCACTTTACTAGGGTGTGAGATGAGTGCAATTGTGACCTAATTAAAATTAAAATCTTCTGCACAACAAAGGAAACTATAAGCAAGGTGAAAAGACAGCCTTCAGAATGGGAGAAAATAATAGCAAATGAAGCAACTGACAAATAACTAATCTCAAAAATATACAAGCAACTCCTACAGCTCAATTCCAGAAAAATAAACGACCCAATCAAAAAATGGGCCAAAGAACTAAACAGACATTTCTCCAAAGAAGACATACAGATGGCTAACAAACACATGAAAAGATGCTCAACATCACTCATTATCAGAGAAATGCAAGTCAAAACCACAACGAGGTATCATTTCACGCCAGTCAGAATGGCTGCGATCCAAAAATCTACAAGCAATAAATGCTGGAGAGGGTGTGGAGAAAAGGGAACCCTCTTACACTGTTGGTGGGAATGCAAACTAGTACAGCCACTATGGAGAACAGTGTGGAGATTCCTTTAAAAAACTGGAAATAGAACTGCCTTATGATCCAGCAATCCCACTGCTGGGCATACACACTGAGGAAACCAGAAGGGAAAGAGACACGTGTACCCCAATGTTCATCACAGCACTGTTTATAATAGCCAGGACATGGAAGCAACCTAGATGTCCATCGGCAGATGAATGGATAAGAAAGCTGTGGTACATATATACAATGGAATATTACTGAGCCATTAAAAAGAATACATTTGAATCAGTTCTAATGAGGTGGGTGAAACTGGAACCTATTATACAGAGTGAAGTAAGCCAGAAAGAAAAACACTAATACAGTATACTAACGCACATATATGGAATTTAGAAAGGTGGTAATGATAACCCTGTATACAAGACAGCAAAAGAGACACATGTATAGAACAGTCTTTTGGACTCTGTGGGAGAGGGAGAGGGTGGGATGATTTGGGGGAACGGCATGGAAACATGTGTAATATCATATAAGAAATGAATCACCAGTCCAGGTTTGATACAGGATCCTTGGGGCTGGTGCACTGGGATGACCCAGGGGGGGATGGTATGGGGACGGAGGTGGGAGGGGGGTTCAGGATGGGGGACACGTGTACGCCCATGGAGGAGTCATGTTGATGTGTGGCAGAACCAATACAATATTGTAAAGTAATTAGCCTCTAATTAAAATAAATAAATTTAAATTTGTTAAAAAGAGAGAAAACTGACCTTTTCCAGGACTGTGGCCTACTGATGAGTTTTTCAAATTTGCTGGCGTGTTGAGTGCAACACTTTCACAGCATAGTCTTTAAGATTTGAATAGCTCAGCTGGAATTCCATCACTTCTGCAAGCTTTGTTTGTAGTGATGTTTCCTAAGGTCTACTTCACTTCAGATTCCAGGATGTCTGGCTCTAAGTGAGTGATCACACTATCATGGTTATCTGGATCATTAGGATATTTTTTGTATAGTTTTTCTGTGTATTCTTGCCACCTCTTCTTAATATGTCCTGCTTCTGTTAGGTCCATACCATTTCTGTCCTTTATTGTGCTCATCTTTGCATGAAATATTCCCTTGATATCTCTAATTTTCCTGAGGAGATCTCTAATCTTCCATTCTATTGTTTTCCTCTATTTCTTTGCATTGATAACTGAGGAAGGCTTTCTTATCTCTCCTTGCTATGCTTTGGAAATCTGCATTCAGATGGGTATACCTTTTCTTTTCTCCTTTGCCTTTCACTTCTCTTCTTTTCTCAGCTATTTGGAAGGCCTTTTCTAACAACCATTTTGCTTTGTTGCATTTCTTTTTCTTGGGGATGGTCTTGATCACTGCCTCCTATACAATGTCACAAACCTCCATTCATAGTTCTTCAGGCACTCTGTGTATCAGATCGAATCCCTTGAACCTGTATGTCACTTACACTGTATAACTGTAAGTGATTTGATTAAGGTCATACTGGAATTGCCCGGTGGTTTTCTCTACGTTCTTCAGTTTAAGTATGAATTTGGCAATAAGGAGTTCATGATCTGAGCCACAGTCAGCTTCGAGTCTTGTTTTGTTTACTGTATAGAGCTTCTCCATTTTCAGCTGCAAGAAATATGATCAATCTGATTTCGGTGTTGACCATCTGGTCATGTGCAGGTATAGAGTCATCTCTTGTATTTTTGGAAAAGGGTGTTTACTATGACCAGTGCATTCTCTTGGCAAAATTGTTAGTCTTTGCCCTGCTTAATTTTGTACTCCAAGGCCAGAAATGCCTGTTATTGCAGGTATCTCTTGACTTCCTACTTTTGTATTCCAGTCCCTACAATGAAAAGGACATCTTTTTTTGGTGTTAGTTCTAGAAGATCTTGATAGAACCGTTCAACTTCAGCTTCTTCAGCATTACTGGTCAGGACGTAGACTTGGATTAATTTGATATTGAATGGTTTGCCTTGGAAATGAACAGAGATCATTCTGTCATTTTTGAGATTTTGCCCTAGTACTGCATTTTGGACTGTTTTATTGAGTATGAGGGCTACTCCATTTCTTCTAAGGGATTCTTGCCTGCACTAGTAGATATAATGGTCATCTGAATTAAATTCCCCCTTTCCAGTCCATTTTAGTTCACTGATTCCTAAAATGTCAATGTCCACTCTTGCCATCTCCTGTTTGACCACTTCCAATTTACCTTAATTCATGGACCTGACATTCCAGGTTCCTTTGCAATATTGTTCTTTATAGTGTTGGACTTTGCTTCCATCACCAGTCACATTCACCACTGGTCACTGTTTTCACTTTGGCTCTGTCTCTTCATTCTTTTTGGACTTATTTCTCCACTCTTCTCCAATCGCATACTGGGTATCTACCAATCTGGGAAGTTCATGTTTCAGTGTCATATCTTTTTGTCTTTTCATACTGTTCATGGGGTTCTCAAGGCAAGAATACTGAAGTGGTTTGTCATTCCCTTCTCCATTGGACCACATTTTGTCAGAACTCTCCACCATGACCCATCTGTCTTGGGTGGCCTACATGGCACGGCTCATAGTTTCACTGAGTTAGACAAGGCTGTGATCCATGCGATTAGTTTGGTTAATTTTCTTTGAATGTGGTTTTCATTTTGTCTGCCCTCTGATGAATAAGGATAAGAGGCTTGGCAAGCATCCTGATGGGAGAGACTGACAGTTGGGGAAACTGGGTCTTATTCTGATGGGCAGGGCAATGTTCAGTAAATCTTTAATCCAATTTTCTGTTGATTGATGGGGCTTTTTTCCCTCCTTGTTGGTTGGTCTGAGGCCAAACTGTTGACCCATGCCTCCACCAGAGACTCTTGAACACTCACAGGCAAGTCTGGCTCAGTCTCCCACTGGCCTTCAAAGTCAAATTTCCTGGGAGTTTTCAGTCCCTTTGCTGGGTTCCCAGATTGGGAAATCTATTTTGGGTCCTAGAACTTTCTTGACAGTGTGAGCATTTCTTTGCTATAATTGTTCTGCAGTTTGTGGGTCACGTGCTCAGTGGCTCTATGGTGGGACTAATGGTGGTGTCCACCAAGAGGGCTTATGCCACAAGCTAGGTGACCCAGGTCTGCTGTAGCCTGAGTCCCTGTCCCCACACCAGGTCACTGATGACCCATGCCTCCACAGGAGACACTCAAACATTCAAAGGCAGGTCTGGTTCAGTCTCTGTGGGACCTCTGGGAATGGGTAAGGTGTGTATCTTCAAGTCATATATGAACACCCACTAAAGAACATTTAATCCAGAAGAGAGACTAAATAAAAAATAGACAGAATGACTCCAATAGCTGCCCTCAGTCAGTTTGTATCCTTGGTCATCCCAGTGATAGCACAATAGGTGCATAATGGAGTAGCCATGATGGCAGGAATGGAGGTGATGCATGGTCAAGGGGCACGGGCTTCCGCTTACCAAGGCTGATGTAGCTATTGCTACTGGTAGTTGTCCACAATCACCACACAAAACTTATGCTCATCCATGCACATAGCAGCATCTCTCAAAGTGACAATTAGTCACCTGGCAGCAAATTGACTATATTTTACTTCTTTCACCAGAGAAGTGATGATTTTTATTTATCTTGACAGAAATCAACATACATTCTTGGTATGACCTGTACAGCTTCAGGCAGTATGAGTATCAGAGAACTTCTAGAATGTTTAGCTTATTGTCATGGAATCCTGAGTAACACCACATTTGACCAAGGCAACAATTTTAAGGCAAAGGAGACCTGACCATGAGCTCCACCTTCCTATAACATACCTAGAACCACATCCAACAGCAGCCCACAGTTAGAATTAAAAAAAAAAAAAATCTTTCTTTTGTACTTACCTCTAGAATTTTACAAAAAGAAAGCTCACAACTAAATCCTATTTTTATTGTTTATTTTGGACAAACACTGAAAGAAAAGGATGTTAAACAGTAAAGTTTTACCAAGTATGAAGGAATGAGACTGGGTTCTGATATTACATTTGATTCCTTGAAGCTACTGTAGAATCTTCCTCCTTCAAGACATTGTCCTCTTTGGATTCTCTCTGCATCAGTCCACTTCTCTTGGGAATTGTGCATGTGTCATTTTTCATAGGTTATCCATGTTTGCTCCCTGCATACTAGCTTTCTTAATGGTATATTTCTGCACACCTACTTGGGTAAGCTATGAAGTGAAGTTGATTCTTTAAGCATATTAAGGTCTGGGGGCCTTATCGCGCCACTATCTGTTTTTGTAAATACAGTTTTATTGAATCACATTCATGCTCATTCATTTATTTATTGTCTACAATTGAGTTTACACTACAGTGGCTCAGTTGAGTAGTAGCAATGAAGAACTTACCCCATGCAAAGCCTAAAATATTCATTATCTGGACTTTAACAGGAAAAGTTTGTCAATTCCTGCTTTAAACAAATAGTTAAAGATATCAGAACTGATTTTTTGATTCACTGATCTTCATCAGTTTTTAAAGACAGACCTTTGTTTTAGAGAAAAGACACAGACCACTTTGCCCACCCTGAGCAAGCCCAATGATGATGCCATTTTCGTATGTCTCTTTTTCAAAAGTGAATATATTTTTTGAGAGAAAAGGATCTGACAACTTGGTTCTTAAGTGTTTCAAGACTCTATCTCTACCAAGACAGAGACAGGAGAGAAGGACCAGTCTGTAGGCTGAGTTTACTGTAGGCATCTAACAAATCAGGTTTTCTTGAGGTTTGCTATGTCTGGGGTTCAATTTGGGGCGTTTTTTCTATCTTCCTAATACTTGTCTTACAATGAGTGTTCATCCTCTAAAATCACAGCCAGCCACACCCCTCTTTGGGCTGTTTGGAAAGATTCACTGGCAAATGTTTGTCAATATGTCCAGAAGATGGAAGCTCGTTACGTCTGTGTTAAGTATTATTGATTAAGTGGGACTTCTACTCTCTCTTCACAGTCTTCCCACTAATTATGCCTATGTTTCATTTTTCTAAGTGAATATCAATGTCACAGAGAGGATTTCCCATAGAAAAGCTGAAAGTCCAGTACTATCTCTCCTAAAACAAATAGATTTTTCATTGAAATCAACATATCTTTCAGAATCGAATAGGTTTTCATGGGGCCAATAAATTTCTTCAAAACAATGCATTTTTATTACAACATATTTTTGTTCAAACCAATACTTTTTGACAACCAGATATTAATGACCTGGCCAGAACTATAAATTTACCCCAAACTATGTGTTTTCTCAGCAGAAAATAATTTTTCTTATACAAACACATTTTTATTTGAATCAATCCTTTTCTGAAATCAGATACATTTCTGCAGGGGACACTGAGAACCTCTTTACTAAGAAATGTCATTTTGTTTAAAGGAACATGGCCTGAGTTTCGAGCTTCTCCAGTGACCTAACTTAAACATCTTTATTTAAAAATGTGTGAGGCAAAGACTATTAAAGAAAATATACTTTTTTTTTTGTCATCCAGAAATGCACAAAGGTATCAATAGACACTTCTTATACAGCCTCAAGGAAATAGATCTCTAGTTCCATCTATTGTCAGGGCAGACACCAGTCAGCGGTATCTAGCTTCCTTGAGTGTAGCAGAGACAACAATCATGTTTTTCCTTAGAAATGTTCTGTTAATATACTAGCAAATGTACTTAAGAGCTATATTATTAAGGTCCTCTGCAATCAGCAATGCTTGTATTGCTATTTTGTTTTTGTTTTCTTACAAAAATTACCTTGCAATTTTGGATTGTCTTTGTATTTTCCTGAAGACTAGAACAAAGCTACTCTGAGGGGAGCATATTATTAATACCAATAATTTTTATACATTGACCTTTTCTGGAAGTAAGTCCCCATCTTCTTAGATACTGACTTTCTAACCCTTCTCACATGGAAATCAACTATTCAAACAATTGATTTAAAGATTATAGTGATTTTCTTGTCTCTAAATAGTTAAAAAATCATAGAAATAATTCCCAAATATACCTTACTAGTTATATGGAATTATAAAAGGTGTATTTCCAGGGCTTTATTCATTCTTGTATTCTTTTCCTTTGCAAGTCTATGCCCAGTTGATCAGCTTAAGGCTTCAACACAGATTCATCAATTCTAGACTGTCTAGGGACTGCCATCTTTGTCTCAACCACAGTAAATTTATGGGACCTGTGTTTCTTGCTACAAGTATGAGCACATTCATTTTTGTTTCCGTCTCATTTTCATAAAATAATAAAAGAAAAGCACAAAGGGAACGTTCAAATAATTATACAATGCTTTTCTAGACAAAGATAGCTATACAGCTAAAGTTGAAATCTTGGCTAGCTGATTGCATAGTCATTCAAAATAATCAACTCTTACCTAAGGTACAGAAGTCCAGTTTTAGTGTACCAGAGATAATTTAGAGCTAAACAATATATAAGGTAAAAATGCCTGTGTTGTTAAAAAAAAAAAAAAATCAAGACCTCACTGAATGGAAAAAAGCTTTGAAAATGGAACACTCGGGGTCTTATTAATAAGAACAATTACTATTGTTCAGCATTTACTATGTGCAAAAGGCATTGTGATTAGTATTGCTTATCGTTTTTTTATTTCCATTTTAGGAAAAATCCATAAAATAGGTATGTTTCTTCCCATGTTTAGGAGAAGAAATAAAACCAAACAATGCAGAGACCCTCTATGTTCAAACTCACATAGTTAATGGGTAAATAATGAGAAAGCCTGAACACAAATCTTGGATTCAGAGTCAGCATGCTATCTGCTAAGTGACCTGGAGCCATCTCTGCCACAAGGCTTGGTTCCTGTTTGCACAGTGTGTTTAAGGATTCCTTCCCTACCTCCTTGGTTTTTTACTGACAGTCAGGTGAAGACATGAAGGGGAAACTGTTTCAAAACAAAAGATTGTAAACATATAAAGTAACACTTGGTAACTGCAAGTTCATTTCTCAAACATGGATTATGTGAATGTGTTTTGGAGACATGGATGGATTTTTTTCCCCACATTTTTTAATTGATTACTTCACTTCAAATGCCTATGTGGGACAGAAAGTTCCTTACTGGCAGTAGAAGAAAATTGTACATCAAGAAGAGAGTTAAGAGGCAGAAAACAGAGCTGAGAGGGCATGATGTAGAAAAGTAATCATCATGCATTAAGAAACTTTCTAAATTTTAAGTTTTGAAGCATTGTGACAAAACATCTCCTTTGATTTCCACACTAACTTTGAAGTAGGCAGAGCAAGAGGGTAATACCTCACTTAAAAATGAAGACACTGATGTTTAGAAAGATCAAGTACTTTCCCAAGAACACACACCTTAAATAATTGACAAGGTTGGAGCCATTTCCATGTCACTATAGAGAGAAGTATTTAGCTGACAAACAAAAAGAAGCAGAAAAAATAGTACAAGGATAAGAGACAAATGTATGTAGCATTTATTATATAAAGCATTTTCAAATATTTTACCTCTTTTTTTTTCCTTTGAATTTCCCTGATCAGACTCCCAGCTTAGTCTGACCAAGCTACCCAGACTATTGCTGACCAAACCAGGATTGGCATTCATGTTTTCTGACTTCATCTCTAGTATTTATTATAGAATTCTATAATGTGGACGTGGGGTCTGGTTTGAGAGGGCAGAGAATGGGATTTGGGGGAAAGTGGTATTGTACCTGCTGGCCTTCAGGTATGGACTATGCCAAGGAAAGGTAGGGAGACGCCTCCCCTAATGGCCCAGCACCTGGGTGTCTCTAGGAAGACCTGGGAGCTGGGAACTACAGCAGGAGTGGCTGCAGGTATCACAAGCCATGCTTGGCTGAGCCCAACAGCAGACTCACAATCAAATGCTGCCATATGGGCAAGAAATAGGGGCTGGCTATCTGAGCATATGAAGAAAAAATCTGGGAGCATACAGGAACCAAACATATCAGACTGATTTCAAATAACCATCTGATCCTCATGAAAATGAAGCCCATCTTTTGAAAATTCAGCTTAATTTAAGAATCATTATATGTATATATAGCACCTATGATATACTAAGTACTGTGGGAACCAAAAATAATGCATAAAACTCAACTTCTCTGAACCTCAGTTCTCTCATCTGTAAACTAAGTGGATTGAAATACATCATTTTCAGAGGCACTGTCAGTATTTCAGGCTGTGATATAGTCTCTGCTTGATGTTATTTATAGTTTGGTGGTCACAAAGGTAGCATGTCCACAGTTGCCAGGCTTTTAGGACTTACTTGGTTCAAACATGAGAAGTAGGGGAGCTGATTCAGGCTGAGACTAGAGGCTGGGTCTTCTAAGGCCAAATCCTGGCTTCTCCCAACCACAACTCAGAAGCTTCCACTGACTACAATGCATGTAGAATCCCTGTGTTGAAAACAACCTTACCAGCCATGAAGTCCAACTGCTCAACAAGTGCATAAACTACTCTAGGACAGCCTCACCATGTGGACAACTCAGCTGGCTGAACTCCATCACAGAAAATTCATTCAGTGAGGGAGAAAAACTATTCTATTTTTGTAAAACTACACATTTTACTTTTTTCCCTAAATTGAGCTTCCACTTACTGCCTACCATTTTGATCCATAGAGAATATAATTCATGGCCCCTTTTAGATATCTGACTCATTCATATTTCTTGGCACTGGACTACATAACAGGTTGTTCCAGATGGTTTTGGGGATTAAAAAGGAGACAAAATTTGGAAAAAAGCTATGACATCCTTCCTAAGAAACACTATTCTGTGCCAGCTAAGGAGAGAATGTTGTGCTTCACATGGGGCAGAAGATGGTGGTCAGTGTACCTCAAGACACTTACTCGAGTACAGAATCACTTCCTCCACGTTTTCCTTCCCTCTTTTTCCTGGGGATAAACCACATGTCCCTCCCACTGCTTATAGCATCTATACTCCTACCAAACTAAGATAATTAACTAAAGTAGGTTTGTCTGTAAGCCCAAGAAAAGAGACAGCCATTCCTTATAATAACATACTGTTTTTGCCACAGAGGGTGCTCTGGGAAGGGGCCTATTTTTGGTTCTTCTTCCACCCTACATCCTGCACAGGATCTGAGGCTCCCTCACGTCCTGTCAGCTCCATTAAAGGAAAATCTAGACAAGAGCCTGAGAGGAGGTCAAAGCAGACCCAAAGATTGAGTCTGAAAGAGGTGGAGAAGTTTAAAAAACAAAAAGAAAAAAAAATTAAAACAAAGAACAAAAAGCAAGAAGTATATACATTGAGGGAAGGAAAGAGAAGGATAGGAAGCCAAGGAGAAGGGACCCTCCAATTCACACCTCAAGTATCGTCAACACGGACTGAAATGAAAATTGAAGGAAAAAGTAGTGGACTCTTCTGCATTATCCTTTAGGTTTGGTGTGTGCACTTGACTGTCCTAGAATCATGCACTGTGATAATGCATCTGGGGTAACATGGCAACCCTCCAAAAATTATAGGTATAAGGAATCCTGATCTGGAGAGGAAGATGAAGATAAGTCTTTCCATAGGTATCAAAAGTAAGACACATAGTCACTGTGATATGTAAAGACCAGATCATTATTCATTCATTTATTCATTCTTTAAATAATAAATTTGAATACTTACTATGTTCAAGGAACCTTATAGAAGCCATGTTTTATCCTCATACAGACAGCTTATAAGCTATTTGGGAAAATGAGACATTAAATTGCAGCATAAATTAAGAGAAATTTCACAGAGGGATTTAACCTTAAGTAGCAAATGAGTGGTATAAACAATAATTGCTATGAGTTCATGGGAAGATTATACTTTGGAATGATTAGGGAAGGCTATGTTGAGAAGGTTAGGATTCAGCAGGCTTTAATGAATGGGTTGGAACTTAATGAAGAGAGAGAAACATGGAAACATGTCAAAAGTGCAGAGAAAGAAGGAGTGTTTCATATATAAGTAATGAATAGGCCCAGATTCGCTGAAGTCAATTGTTTTGAAAGTAATTAGTTAAATAATAACCTGGAAAGGTAGATTATAGAGGATATGAATATCAGGTGAAGAAAAAAACTGATCAGGAAAGTGACATGCTGGAAATTATATTTTAGAAAGATCATGACATGGGAATAGGAAGCAGTGGCAAAGGATGGGTGGGCAAGCTTGAAGGGAGATGCCCATTAGCAGGACTTCAGAATAAGCCAGGTGGGAGGATTTGGATAGTGAAACTGGGGAAATAAAAAATATATGTTTATAAGTGAATTGTGAAGAGAAAACTAGCGGGATTTGGTGACTGATTGAAACTAAAGGAAGAAGAGACTCAAAGATAATTCAGATTTTGAATTCGTGAATTTTACCATTGATGGAAGCTTTTGGAGACTGACAATGTAAAAGGGTCTGTTGCTGTATAAGAGACTGATGCTGTGTAAGAAATGATGGAGTGACTAGAGAAGAATGCTGCATTGAATTTTTAACAGACTTGTGGAATTATCTTCATGCTGTTAAACCTGATAGTCAAAGACTTTCAATGGAGATAAGGATGTCTTATTATCCTTGTATCAGATCTTACTTTCTTCTTAGACCAGGAGGTCTCAACAATGGCAGTGTTTTACAATCACCTGGAGTGGACGGTAAGCGTCTTTAAAATATTATTATCTTGGGTTATACACTAATCAATTAAATTAGAGTCTCGCTGGAGAAGGGGGGGTTGGAATTTAAGTAAATTCATACATTTACTTTTTAAAAGCTAATTAGTAATGTCATTATTCAGTAAGATGGAGACCATTGTCTTACAGGTATTTACTACTGCTTTCAGTATTTCTTCCCTGGAGATAAACCTTTAAATGGGAAAAGGCATAATAATAAACATTGTCCCATCTCAGTGACCAGCACTATCAACCAACAATCTAGTTACCCAAACCACGAATGTGGGCATATCCTTGGTTCATCTTCTCCCTAAAACATGAATCTAATTACCAAGTTCTGCAATTCTCCTCCTTAAAGACCTTTACAATTTCACTACTTTTCACCTGCTCCATTACCACTTTCTAGCCCAGGTCATTAGTCTTGCAATCCAGATGATGGTAGTTCAGTTCAGTCCAATTCAGTCGCTCAGTCATGTCCGATTCTTTGCAACCCCATGAATCGCAGCACACCAGGCCTCCCTGTCCATCACCAACTGCCAAAGTTTACCCAAACTCATGTCCATCGACTCAGTGATGCCATTCAGCCATCTCATCCTCTGTTTTCCCCTTCTTCTCCTGCCCCCAATCCCTCCCAGCATCAGGGTCTTTTCCAATGAGTCAGCTCTTCGCATGAGGAGGCCAAAGTATTGGAGTTTCAGCTTTAGCATCAGTCCTTCCAGTGAACACTCAGAACTGATCTCCTTTAGGACGGACTGGTTGGATCTCCTTGCAGTCCAAGGGACTCTCAAAAGTCTTCTCCAACACCACAGTTCAAAAGCATCAGTTCTTCGGTGCTCAGCTTTCTTCACAGTCCAATTCTCACATTCATACATGACCAATGGAAAAATCACAGCCTTGACTAGATGGACATTTGTTGGCAAAGTAATGTCTCTGCTTTTTAATATGCTGTCCAGGTTGGTCACAACTTTCCTTCCAAGGAATAAACGTCTTTTAATTTTATGGCTGCAATCACCATCTGCAGTGATTTTGGAGCCCAAAAAATAAAGTCTGGCACTGTTTCCCCATCTATTTCTCATGAAGTGATGGGACCAAATGCCATGATCTTAGTTTTCTAAATGTTGAGCTTTAAGCCAACTTTTTCACTCTCCTCTTTCACTTTCATCAAGAGGTTTTTTAGTTCCTCTTCACTTTGTGCCATAAAGGTAGTGTCATCTGTTTATCTGAGGTTATGGATATTTCTCCCAGCAATCTTGATTCCAGCTTGTGCTTCTTCCAGCCCAGAGTTTCTCATGATGTACTCTGCATAGAAGTTAAATAAGCAGAGTGACAATATAGAGCTTTGACATACTCCTTTTCCTATTTGGAACCAGTCTGTTCTTCCATGTTCAGTTCTAACTGTTGCTTCCTGACCTGCATATAGTTTTCTCAAAGCCAGGGCAGGTGGTCTGGTATTCCCATCTCTTTCAGAATTTTCCACAGTTTATTGTGATCCACACAGTCAAGGCCTTTGGTATAGTCAATAAAGCAGAAATAGATGTTTTTCTGGAACTCCCTTGCTTTTTCAATGATCCAGCGGATGTTGGCAATTTGATCTCTGGTTCCTCTGCCTTTTCTAAAACCAGCCTGAACATCTGGAAGTTCACAGTTCACGTATTGCTGAAGCCTGGCTTGGAGAATTTTGAGCGTTACTTCACAAGCGTGTGAAATGAATGCAACTGTGTGGTAGTTTAAGCATTCTTTGGAATTGTCTTTTTTGGGGATTGGAATAAAAACCGACCTTTTCCAGTCCTGTGGTCACTGCTGAGTTTTCCAAATTTGCAGGCATATTGAGTGCAGCACTTTCACAGCATCATCTTTCAGGATTTGAAATAGCTCAAGTGGAATTCCATCACCTCCACTAGCTTTGTTGGTAGTGATGCTTTCTAAAGCCCACCTGACTTCACATTCCAGGATGTCTGGCTCTAGCTGAGTGATTACACCATCGTGATTATCTGGGTCATGAAGGTCTTTTTTGTGTAGTTCTTCTGTGTATTCTTGCCACCTCTTCTTAATATCTTCTGCTTTTGTTAGGTCCATACAATTTCTGTCCTTTATCGAGCCCATCTTTGCGTGAAATATTCCCTTGGTTTCTCTAGTTTTCTTGAAGAGATCTCTAGTCTTTCCCATTCTGTTGTTTTCCTCTATTTCTTTGCATTGATCGCTGAGAAGGGCTTTGGAACTCTGCATTCAGATGCTTATATCTTTCCTTTTCTCCTTTGCTTTTCGCTTTTCTTCTTTTCACACCTATTTGTAAGGCCTTCTCAGACAGCCATTTTACTTTTTTGCATTTCTTTTCCATGAGGATGGTCTTGATCCCTGTCTCCTGTACAGTGTCACGAACCTCCGTCCATAGTTCATCAGACACTCTGTCTATCAGATCTAGTCCCTTAAATCTACTTCTCATTTCCACTGTATAATCATAAGGGATTTGACTTAGGTCATACCTGAATGATCTAGTGGTTTTCCCTACTTTCTTCAATTTAAGTCTGAATTTGGCAATAAAGAGTTCATGATCTGAGCCACAGTCAGCACCCAGTCTTGTTTTTGTTGACTGTGTAGAGCTTTCTCCATCTTTGGCTGCAAAGAATATAATCAATCTGATTTTGGTGTTGAGTATCTGGTGATGTCCATGTGTAGAGTCTTCTCTTGTGTTGTTGGAAGAGGGTGTTTGGTATGATCAGTGTGTTCTCTTGGCAAAACTCTATTAGCCTTTGCCCTGCTTCATTCCATACTCCAAGGCCAAATTTGCCTGTTACTCCAGGTGTTTTTTGACTTCCTACTTTTGCATTCCAGTCCCCTATAATGAAAAGGACATCTTTTTTGAGTGTTAGTTCTAAAAGGTATTGTAGGTCTTCATAGAACCATTCAACTTCAGCTTCTTCAACCTTACTGGTTGGGCATAGGCTTGGATTACAGTGATATTGAATGGTTTGCCTTGGAAATGAACAGAGATCATTCTGTTGTTTTTGAGATTGCATCCAAGTACTGTATTTTGGACTCTTTTGTTGATCATGATTGCTACTCCATTTCTTCTAAGGGATTCCTGCCCATAGTAGTAGATATAATGGTCATCTGAGTTAAATTCACCCATTGCAGTCCATGTTGGTTCTCTGATTCTTAGAATGTCGACATTCATTCTTGCCATCTCGTGTTTGACCATTTCCAATTTGCCTTGATTCATGGGCCTAACATTCCAGGTTCCTATGCAATATTGCTCTTTACAGCATCAGACCTTGCTTCTATCACCAGTCCTATCCACAGTTGGGTGTTGTTTTTGCTTTGGCTCCATCCCTTCAATCTTTCTTGAGGTATTTCTCCACTGATCTCCAGTAACATACTGGGCACTTACCAACCTGGGGAGTTCCTCTTTCAATATCCTATTATTTTACTTTTTCATACTGTTCATAGTGTTCTCAAGGCAAGAATACTGAAGTTGTTTGCCATTCCCTTCTCCAGTGGACCACATTCTGTCATACCTCTCCACCATGACCCTTCCATCTTGGGTGGCTCCACATGGCATGGCTTAGTTTCATTGAGTTAGACAAGGCTGTGGTCCATGTGATCAGATTGGCTAGTTTTCTGTGATTATGGTTTCAGTGTGTCTGCTCTCTGATGCCCTCTTGCAACACCTACCATCTTACTTGGATTTCTCTTACCTTGGACATGGGATATCTCTTTATGGCTGCTCCAAAAGAGCAGCTGCTGCTCCTTACCTTGGACAAGGTCGCCCCTCCTGACCTTGAATGTGGAGTGGCTCCTCTCGGCCCTCCTGTGCCTGCACAGCTGCTGCTCCTTGGGCGTGGGGTAGCTCCCCTTGGCTGCCACCCCTGACCTCGGACGTGGGATAGCTCCTCTCAGCCGCTCTGTGAGTGTCCAGGAGTCTCCAGCATAGGCATGGGTCAGTGGTGGCCTGCTGCAGGGTTGGGGGTACTGAGTGTAGCAGTACATGCATGGGATCTTTTGAAGGAGGTCACCATTATCTTCATTACCTCAACCATGGTTGAGATGGTAAGTAAAGTGAGATGATGGTAAGTGAAGTGAAGTCGCTCAGTCGTGTCCAAATCTTTGCGACCCTGTGGACTGTAGCACACCAGGCTTCTCCGTCCATGGGATTCTCCAGGCAAGAATACTGGAGTGAGTTGCCATTTCCTTCTCCAGGGGATCTTCCCGACCCAAGGATTGAACCCATGTCTCCTGCATTGCAGGCAGACCCTTTAACCTCTGAGCCACCAGGGAAGCCCTCTCATCACCCTTTAATCCCATATCAGTGTATAACTATAAAGCTTTGTGTAAAATGCAAATCTGGTCATATTGCTTCCCTGCTTCAAACCTCAGTGGTTCCATAAAGCCATTAATCTGACTTAAAAGATATTCCTTGATTTGTCGTTTGATTCCTTGCTTGGTTTTCCATCTCGCCACCCCTCTCCTCCTCAGTGATTCGCTTCTGGGTGTTTGTTCATAGTGGCCCCTAGGCCTGCAGCACTTCCCCCTTTCCTGCTCACCTTCCCCCTTAATACACTTCTGCTCTTTTCTCTTAACCACCCTTCTCCACTTTTCAGTTTAGATGTCAGATATTTTCACTTAAAAACTTTCAGTGGACCTCCAGGTGTGAATTAGGTATTTCTGTTCTGTGCTTTGATCTTATTGTAACATTTATTACCTTATTTACTTACCTCTGATCCCGACTAATGTATTAATTTTGTAAATACAAGGACTATGTCAATTCTGTTCACTATTTTATCACTAGCAAAATGCCTAGAACATAGTAGGTATTCAGTAAATAATTTGAGTCACCAAGAGATGAATCTCCTATTATTATATTACAGACACAATAACTAATACACATTTGTTCTCACACAGTGAACATGGAGCAAAGAAATAACTGCAAACAATGTTTGTTCATTTTTCATTCTGGTGTCCATACAGGAAACTAACGGAAAAACCAAACATTGTAGTTTTATTTACTTGTGCCTAAAAGCAGAAAAAATAAGAGGATTATTCAAACATTTTTTTTAATTGGCATATAGTTGCTTTACAATATTGTGCTAGTTTCTGCTGGACAATGAAGTGAATCAGCTTTACGTATGCATATATCCCCTCCCTCTTGGGCCTTCCACCCTCTAGATCATTACAGAGCACCTAACTGAGCTTTCTCTTCTTTGTAGCAGATTTCCACTAGCTATTCTACACAAGGTATTGTATATACGTCAGTTCCAATCTCCTAGTTCATCCCACACCCTCCTTCCCAACCCTTGTATCCACACAACTCTTCTCTACATCTGTGTCTCTATACCTGCCCTGCAATAGGTTTATCTGTACCATTTGTCTAGATTACACATACGTGTTAATATACAATATTTGTTTTCCTCTTTCTAACTTACTTCACTCTGTATTTAAGTGTTTATCTCTTTGAAAGAACATTATTAGTATAAGAAATAGGAAATTCTCATCTTTTGGATGAGAAACAATAGACAATGGAAGAAAAGTAATTAAAAGTGTTGGTAAGGCAGTGACCATGAGAATTTAGCTGGAATAAATGAAATACCAAAATCAAATGGTTATACCTATTATAGTTTACCAGTCCTATACATTTACTGAGCCCCCATTTTTGCCACTCCGAATGTTTCTGGAATTTAGATATCCAAATAAGAGTCATTACATTTTCTTATAAGAGAAGATTAAGATGAAATTCTGCTGCTTCTATGCTTAAAGATTAAACTCCTTCAGGAATATGGGAGGGGAATTAAATGGTTTAGATTTCTTATCATTCATTTTCCTGTTCCTCTGGAACCCAAAGAAGTGTCTGACAATCGGGGTCAAGTGGCCATACGCCATCAGGGCTGAGCATGTCGCTTTTGTTCGTTTCTCCGTGGGAGGACATTTTAGTCATGCAGCCACGCCCTCTGAGACACAAGAGTGAATTAAAAGTGGATTTAGAGAGCACTCAGTGATGATAAACTGCAGTTCTGCGAGGAATAAATTCACAGCCCAGACTCCTGTCAGGCTGCTGAGGGAGGGACTGAGGAAAGGCGTAGAATTCACCTATACTGGGAAACAAACCCACAATAACCCTGATGTTTTCTTATTCTTAGAGTAGGAGTAAAGACCTGGCTTATAGATCTTAGGTTCTAATGATAACAAAATGCTGAATTAGAATAAAACCACAAAAAGAGTTCTCTGGAAATTTAATTCTAAGCCACTGAACGGCAAGCATTCTTAGAAGTATGGATGAAAGAGACCAAAAGCACCTGATGTTTGAATCTCTTCTGCACCACTTGGGCTGCCTAGCATGTGCTCTCTGTTGATAGAAGAGTCTTTGACAACCAAGGAGGGGTCACTGAGGGTGATCATCAAAGTCCTGCTTTCCTCCTGATCAACATCATTGGCAGCTCTTTGTCAGCAAGAATTCCACTGCTTCTTCCCAGGACTCAGAACAGCATAAGCATATAATAAATGTCACTCTGAGATCCATAGTCTAACCAGCACAGAAGTCTCTGACTATGCAACTCTGATTGTGGAACCATCTGGTGAGAAAATAGAAAGCTTGTCCTTCACAACATCCTTTGAGGGGCTGGGGATTATGAGGGGGCATCACGCATTTCTTCATTCCAGACTTCTCACTGCCACACTTCACCTCTTTTTACCATGGACTCAACTCACATTTCTTGAATTCCAACTGTGAACCAGCATAATCTAAATGTTCTCTCCTCTTGAACATATATATTGAATTCTGTTTTGGTGTCTTCTTAGGTTTCCCATTTAGTCTCTGTATATTTCGTAGGGTGGCCTTCCTTGGAGTCCTTCACTTGAGTGAAAGAATAACAATAAAATTAAGTTTATGAGCTTCTCTCCCCATTAGGTAAAGTATAACCCATCATTACTCCATTGATTGTGGATTTATTGCTGTTTTTTATCTTTGCTTTTCACTTTTTCTTGTTTTGATCCATTATTTCTCAATATTTCCACTGAAGTCCTTGAATAAGATAGTGACCCTCCCCACTCAAATTTGGGACTATTTTCAGAGAGAGATATATGCTTTATGTTTATACTTGACCTGAATTTTGCATTCTATGTCATTAAATATGTATTCATTTTAATAAAGCATATTTTATGTGAATATTAATTAAAGTCAATGTTTTTGATTTCACAATTCTTTTAGAAGATCAAGAGAAAGTTAGGGGGCAGGTACCTTCTATATATATTTTTTAAAGGCTGAAATTCCATTCCTGTAGTTTCCTCTGGTATTTCACAATTTTTCCTTACCTTCTCTGGTACAATCCCCAAACCTGGATGTTTTGGTCCCTCTGTTGATTCCAAGGCCCAGGAGAGTATTTTCTCCAAAGGCCCATCCGATGCTCAGTTGTTTTGCAACCACATTCCATCTAATAAATATTTCTTGGGCACCCATATAGATGCTCTCCAACCATCCATTTACCTTTCTATCTCAGTCCCACATCATACAGCCTTGTACTCCCATGAATGTGGAAAACAAGAAAACACTTCAAAGAATGTCTGACCTTGCATGAGTGTGCCAAATGACTCAGTGTTACAACTTCTCTGAATCTTCTTTTTTTTTGTTGATGAACTTCGACCAAAGAATCCTAATTTTTATGACTGGATCTTCTTGAGCTTCCCATGTACTTGGTTCATCTGCCTCTTTCCTTATTTCCATACATGAGGTAGGTTACAAAAACTATAGGTAATAGAAACTTTGCCTTGCAATTAAGTGTTAAAAAGTAATACTCTTTCCCAAACACATCTCTACCTGCTCAGATTCTTCCTCAAAAAAAGTGTGACAGTGATGATGAAAGTTCTCTGACTTACCAGATAACAGGTATTGAGTACCTCCTGTATATTATGCATCGTTTCATTTACATCTTACCAGTATCCCAATCTTAGCACATGAAGAAATGGATGCTAATGGATGTAATCCATGTGCCATGAGCTATAAAGCTACTTGGGTGGTGAACTGGGATTTGAAGCTTAGCCTTTCTGATTCTACAGCCTGAGTGCTCCAATCCAATCCTAATTACACAGTGCAAATGGTACTTTCCAAGGCAGTTTGTATTAATACCATTTAAGACATTATTTTTCTACATTCTTCCTTCCACTGGAAAGTTATATGGATAAAGAAATAAGTAGTGATGAAGAAAGTGAAGTCAGAAGACAAATGGGTAGGACAAAAGATTACACAACCTCAGAAAGAATTTGCAAAATGAAACAACAGAGCTAACCCCTGCCACAAAGAGATGCCAGGAGGACTGATGAAGTAACTGGTGTGAGTTGTTCTGTGTTCCTTAGAAGATGGAGCTTTATAAATAACTGAGGCTACTTTTTTTTCTCTAAAAGAGAGTTAAATGAATGTTGATTATTTGCTTAACTAGCACAACTTGACCTTTCTTGCTAGTGAATTTCTTTTCTTCTCATAAAAGGCAAGGCCCTTGAGATCACAGGACATCTTCAACATGTGGAGTTGCCAATAATTCACATTGAGGGTCCCCAGAAAACCATCTTTGTCCCAGACAGCCTTGCCCAGGCAAGCATGTGGAGTGCATGGGATAAGCAAAGGGCTGGGTGCCATGGCATTTGTTTTCCATTGAATAGGATTAGGGATTCTGACATGAATGATTAATCACCACATTGCAGACGGCTGATGAACACAGGAAAGAGTCCACTCAGAATGGATGGTGCACGCAATCTATTCCAAACAGCTGCTGGGTGTTCCTGTCTCTTCCACCCTCCCTACTCTTGCCTCAGATTCCTTATTCCTGGTGTCTCTCTTTCTCTCCTTTCTTTTTTAACTCAATTATCTTTCTCTCTCTCTCCTTTTTTTTTTCTTTTATAATCCTTTCCCCACCCCAGTTCATCTTTGTCATTGTTGGTTCTCTCTCTCTTCCTTCCCATCTTAAATCCCCTTTTTGTCTTACTTATATTCCAAGCTAGTCTTTAGGTATGCAGTCCTGAGTAGGAACACTCTGGGGGTTTTGTAAGGGAGGTACGGGAGAGCAGATCTGAAATCTATGGGGGTAAGTTATAGCCTTTACCACCACAACCCCATAGACAAGGGCAATGAAGAGGAAAGTGTCCTTCCAAGGACCAAAATGAAACATATGAACAGAATTATACCAAACCACATACACAATATAAAACAGGAGTTGCATTTCCAGCTATCTCAAGTTCTAGAGATTTTAACTTCCTTTGGATGGGAGTATATTTGGAGGGAGGCTATTTCCTCCATGTTTGCTCTAGCTTTGTTAAACTTTGCAATGATGTTTCCATTTTAGCCACTTGGGTTTTGGAAAGCTGTGTTTGCTGTGTCTCCCATCACTTAGGAGATGATACCTTCACAACTCCTTGAGCATTGGTGTCCCAGAGCAAGAACTCTGATACTTTTGTTTGATTCCTGGCCTTTCATCCGCCTTTATCACAAATCAGAAGCACCAGGAAAATTTGTGAAAATGCAAACTTCTGCTTCCCATCCCCAGAGTTTCTGATTCAGTAAGTCTAGAATGGGGACCAAAATTTTGCATTTCTAATAACCTTCTAGGTGATCCTGATCCTGCTGGTCTGGAAATCCCACTTTGAGAATCAGTTCCCCTAATAGCTTCCTAGACCTGCCATTCTTCTACATTTATAAATGCATGTGGGGCCTGTGGCCTAGCCTTTATAGCTTGGAAAATTTAGAATTACTTTTCAAGGAAAGAAGTGCTACTAACCAAGTTGACCAAATATCAGAAATAAGTAAATTTTGACCAAGAAAGTCATCTAACACAAAGGTATGAGCTAACAAACAGTCATCTTCCAACTTTTCAGAATCTTTTCCCATATATATCCATTGATAGAGATCCTTCTTCCCTACACTGTACCTAATGAGCATCTCCCTCTGCAACCTCCCCTCAAGGTCTTCATTTTTACTCCATCACACCCAACATGGTGGTGTGTAAGGAAATGTGACCTGCACATTTTTGAGGTATTGCCAACTACCTAAGATTTTAAAGTAATACATACTAGCTGGCCAAACAAATTAGCAAACTGGCAGGACTTCCATCTGCCCAAATTGCAGTGTGACTGCCTGCCACCAGGGGACCTCTGAGCAGGCTAGGATCAATTAGTGACTGTAATTGAAACAGAATGTCATTATTATATAACTTTGGGCTATTCAAATTTGATTTCACTAAAATTAAATCATGGAACTAGGAGAACTACAAAAAATGGCTGACCAAAAAAAAATAAATAAATAAATAAAAGAATAAAAAACCTAAGCTAAAAACAACTAGAGTGAACAAATAATCCATAAGCACTTGATTCAAGTTGGATACTATAGGTAGGTCCCCCTCTACGTACTTTTATTATTCATTTATCACTTTACCTAGATGTGGATTTCTGTACATGTGGTTATAACTGCAAGAGTTTTGAATGGCCTGATTTACAATAAAGTGAAATGTCTTCAAGTCTTGCCCTCTCTGGGGTATTAGATTTATAAATGCTGTTAGCTCCTTGAAACAAATGATTCTAAATCAAAGACTGACTTTTCAGACACTGGTCCAACAGGCCAAAAAGCTATTGAAGGTGCTGGTTTCTTACAAACTCACACCAAGCAACCTTGTTTATACTGCTGACCCTACCCACTGTAGATAGCCTGGTGGGAGGAACTGTCTCAATGCATTTGAGAATCTACCTCAAGTGTAAGCCTAGAAGGGAAAATGAAGGACATTTGCCTTTGATGAGGAAATATGATCTTACAGCCTGTGGATAGGTGATTGCTGTAATACACGTGGTCCCAAAAAGCTGAGCTGTCACATTTAGCTAATGGATGGAAGCATGAAAAACTTTGGAAATATCAAAGCTTAACATTTTTCCAGTAACATTAATTCACTTACACTGTACATAATTTTTTTAGATTACTCATTAAATTGTTAAAACAGCTTTATATAGAATATGAGAAATATGGTGGCTTGTACGTGACTAAGAGTCTCTCAGGCTTTGTATCTCCTAACATTTTTTTAAGTATAAATTTGTATCTGAGTGCTTTATTAACATAGCTTTTTGCATATAATTTCCCTAGTGGTTTTTTGTTTTAAGAGAAAAGATGACTAGAGCAAAGGAACTGCCATATTTAATAATGTTTGCATTTAAATATTCTACATAGCTTTTGAGGTTAGCACAGTGATGGGGTGTCTGGGTGAGGGGAAGGTGAAGTTCCCAATTGTGTTCCTGCTGTTATATATTTGGAGGCTTCTTTTTAACCAGACAAACCTGAGCAGACAGAAGAAAAAAATCTTGGAGCTCTCCCACTCTCAACCAGGCACCAAATGATTCCTTTTTACAAAGTGTTGATAGTTTACCAGAAACTTCCCTGGATGAAATCCTTAGACTGGACACAACTTTCTTCATCAGAGAATGGACTTGCGGACATAGGAGGGGAAGGAGAGTAAGGGATGAACTGAGACAGTAGCGTTAACGTATACACACTAACGTGTAAAATGATGCTAGTGGGAAGCTGCTGTATAGCACAGGGGGATCAGCTTGAGGCTCAGTGATGACCTAAAGAGGTGAGACGAGGATGGGGTGGGAGGGAGGCTCAAGAAGGAGGATAAATACATATACCTATAGCTGATTCCCCTATGAGGGGGCTTCCCTCGTAGCTCAGTTGGTAAAGAATCTGCCTGCTACACAGGAGACCAGGGTTTGATCTCTGGGTCAGGAAGATCCCCTGGAGAAGGAAATGGCAAACCACTCCAGTATTCTTGCCCAGAGAATCCCGTGGACAGAGGAGCCTGGCAGGTTGCAGTCCATGGGGTCGCAAGAGTCGGACATGACTTAGCAATTAAAACCACCAACCAACCATAGCTGATTCACATTGTTGTACAGCAAAAACTAAGACAACATTGTAAACAATTGTATTCCAATTAAAAAATAAAAAAATACATAGAAGCCCTAAAAAATTAAAAAACTATTTAAAATAAACTGGCCCTATTACAAACCTTTAACATAAATGTTATGTTCTCCATCATGTAACTATAGTAGATCAATGGATTAATCTGTGAGTGGGTGGGAATTGAGCTGTAGTAGAATTTCACTGGAACTTACGTATTTCACGAAAACTCTATTATATAGTTCCACTCATATGTAGATTTGGGACATATGCCTTAAAGTCACAGAATTCTGTTAAATAATTAAAATTGAGTAACAGTTATTTGGAAGTACCTGTAACATTGTTTGCTTTGTGTCCTATATCTTCACCCTTCTGTCCCCATACACATCAAGAAATTCCAGAGGAGAATCTCAGTCTTAGGAAGAATGTCAGCAATGATTTTTGTTCATGGTGCACTGGACATACACATTTTTTCATTGTGCATTGTAGTGTGAAGCCTCCCAACACTGCTCCAATAGTTTGGGATGCAGGGAATTTTAACAAGCCTCATGAAAAGTTGAAATTTAATGAAGGAACAACACTTTTGTTATCACAAAGCATGATGTAGTGTTCATTGTAATTGGATAGAATCTCACTTTGGGGAAGCAGGGTCTGAAAACCTCTCATCTGCTGTCATGAGAGCTTGAGATTCCAGTATCTTTAACACACACAGTGAATAGCTGGAGCACAGACTGAGGTTCTCTGAAGCCTAGGAAGGGCCCCTTATGCTAGCCTAAGGGCCAGTTCAGGTTCAGGGTGCCTGACAACTGAAGTCTCCAAGAGGAACGCTGTTAGAAAGCTGGCTTGTCCTCTGTCAGGCCAAATATGGACATTAGCCTTAGCAAAGATGGGGGCCAATTGCTGAAGTACAATTTAAAAAGATACTCAGGACATAGGAAATCTGCCCACTCTGTCAGTTACTGGTGAGCCTCAACTTTCATGAACAGTTTAAAATACTCACTGTGTTCCCTCCTCCACAAACAAAAATAGGGGTCACAAGAGAGTAGAGTTAAATTAAATCATGAAAAAAAAATAGTTCTAATTTTTAAAGTAAACACTGATTTAAGCTTTTCCAGTTCTCTTCCCTAACAACAGAGACAACATTCACTGGCAGTGTGTGCTCTGGAAAGCTGAAATTCTACAGCTCTTCAGGCAGGTTTGGGAATGAATTTGAAACACTGATAGACTCTCATCTTTATTTTTTTTCTTCATATCAAGACTTTGTAGGAAGTATTCTTTAATCTTGGAATTTCGAGTATGCAGTGCAGTGCCAAGCACAGAGTATTTGCTTGATAATTTTTTTTTTGGTGAAGAAATGGATAAAATACAAAAGTGAGTAATCTTTAAAAAAATGTGAGTTACTATATTGTACACCCACAACATATAAAATTATACAACTGTGCTTCACTAATAAATAATAAAAAAGAAATATATATGTGTGAGTCACTTGCCAACCTCAGTTCTTTACTTGGTTTTGCTTAAATATGTGCACTAAAAGGCATTTGTGTATATGTGAGGGAGTGGCCTTTGTGTTTAATACAAGCTATTATTATTATATTTGTGTATAAGATAGAGACGCATCTTAATGCTTGTCTGGCAAATTAAGTTTACTTGATCATATATACATTTTTCACTGTGTCCCTTCACTGAAAATTATGATGTGAACCATTGTTTTTATGCCACATGTTTGAAAAGTAAGCTTTTCTTATTTCTCACTATTTTCTTGTTTTTCACAGCAAAACGTGTTGATCTACATGTGATGTGTGATAAACTGCAGTATATATGCTGTAATAAATGCTCCTTTTTAAATTTAAATGTTTCATTTTATACTGGAGTACAGCTGATTGACAATTTATGACAGTTTCAGGTGCACAGCAGAGCAACTCAGCCACACACACACATGTAACCATTCTCCCCCAGACTTCCGTCCTATCCAGGTTGCCACATAACACTGAGCAGAGTTCCTTGTGCTATGCAGTAGGTCTTTGTTGGTAATCCATTTTAAATATATCAGTGTGTACCTATAGACCCCAAAATATATACTCCTTACATGTAAAATTCATTTCGATTGATATTTATTTCTATAAGATCTGATGAAAGACAAAAGTGTTATACAGCACAGTCCCAATCCAAGACTACCTCCAAGAAGCAATGACTTTCAACTTCTTCGCAATTTCTTTTGGAACTGATTTCCATTCAGTCGATAGCCTGCCTGTACTGGTATTTCTTTTCCTCCCCTCCCCCCCACTCCTAGGCATTACCTTTGACTTCATCATGTGTGGGTTTCCCAGGTGGCACCAGTGATAAAGAATCTGCCTGCCAATGCAGGAAACACCAGAGATGCCAATTTGACTCCTGAGTTGGGAAGAACCTCTGGAAAAGGAAATGGCAACCCACTCTAGTATTCTTACCTGGAAAATTTCATAGACAGGGGAGCCTGGCAAGCTACAGTCCATGCAGTCACAAAGAGTTGAACATGACTGAGGACACATTCATGCACACTGTGTATAAAGTGGAAACTGAGTTCACTTGCTTAGACCCCACATTGACATACCTATATCCCATTCTCCATCTTTCCCAATATGAGCATTTCAAATTTTAGTAAAATCTATTGGAAGTGTTCATGAAGATGATGTAATTACTGCTTAGCCACAGATTGCATTGGGAATACACTTTCTCTTGGTATAGTATTTTAATTCTTAATGAGCATTGCCTTGTTTTTCGTCTATGATCGTATGACAGATTTGTCTTGAAACCTCTGACAGTTAAAACTACCCCCAGAATGGTCAAATGCCACAAGTAACCTATATGTTCTGATTTGTTTTGTCTTTGTTTGGGGGACATTCTTAGTAAGACATGCCACCCCTGGTTCTCATAGAAAGATTACTCTCCTGGACTAGCACACCAGCATCACCCCAGATGATTGCTTCCTGCCCTGTGTTAAATGTCCATTTCCTTGGTTGTCATATATTCTTTTTTAGTTTCCCTCTTGTGTTGGAGTAGGGTATCTTCCAGAAGCTTCTGAGAAAGTGTATATGGGACATAAAATATTGAGACCTTCTGCTCATAACAGGATCTTTATTCTTCCTTAGCAGCTTATCAGTTCAGCTGAGTAAAAAGTCTAGGTGGATATTTAAGGACATTTCTCTTTTGTCTTTTAACTTCTCCATTGGTGTCTGACTTTTAATAGGATATAAAAATGCCACCTTGATTCTCAACCTCTTGTATGAGACCTATTTTTGTCTCTCCAAAAACTGTAGGGTCATTTCTGGTGTTCTCAGCTTCACCATAGTGGACATTAATGGAAATCTGTTTCCTTCTCCTGTGATAGGTTCCTAATTAGCCCTTTCAAAGTTTAGACTTATCTCCTTGACTTTGGGGAAATATATTATATTAGAATTTTGGTGATGTCTTCTTTTTCTCTTGTTCTCTTTCTACAACTCCTATTATTCAGATGTTAGATTCTAGGTATTGATCTTCAAATTTTATAAATTCTCTCTGATTTTTATTCCTTTGTCATTTTTCTTTTATTTATTTAATTTATTTTTTCCGATTTCTGGGGGCTTTTTATTCTTTGAAAGTTCCTGTACATAAAATTATGTTCTTACTTTATTCACAGAATCGTTGTCTATTTAGATATGAATTACACTATTTTTTTCTTCTGTCCTCTGTGATTTTCCCTGTTTTCCTCCAAGTTACTTTCTCTCTCTCTCCCTCCCTTCTTTCCTTCCTCTCTTTCTTCTTTTGTCTTTCTTTTCTGTTTGTATGTACTGGTCACTAACTTACCTGTTAAGGGCTTTCCTCAAATGTCTAGTGATTCTGGATTCTGCTGAGCCATTCATTTTCAAGACTAAAATCCAAAAAAAAATCTATTTGTGGATAAAGCTGATAGACTAGTGGCCCTCACAGAGGTGCTATTGGTTGTGGCCTGGTTACCTGTCTTCAGAATGGAGTTCCGCATGTCTCATTTCTTGCCTTCATTTCCTCAGAAACTCGACAGAGTTCTTGACAATAAAACAAAGTTGGCATCTATAAATAATGTATTTTTGTTGTTTAATTTTTACTCTCACACATAAAAGTAATAGGTCTTTATAAATTCGGTTTTGGAATTTTGATGGGAAATATCTAAAGGCAAAACTGGAAGAGAATAGTTATAATCTGTCATAATCTTCATGACAGAAACTTAGCAAAAAGTGCTGCTTATAAGGCAGTAACAACTGAATTCTTACATGAGATAACTAGTTGGTTTTTGTCTTCACAGTTTTCTCATTTGATCTATGGGAGCTAATATGAAGCAATACTTTCACGATTTTTAAAATAACCAAAATGTGGGGGACCTCTATGAGTCTAGGACAGGCTGTACTCAGGTAACTCACTTACAATTGCACACACATCTATTTCCTAGTGACTTGGTGATGGCAGGAGAAAAGAAAACAAACAAAAATCCAGCATCTTCTTCAGTACATGAGAATCTTCAGAGTTTAGATGTCAAGACCACTCAGAGTTCTAATTCTAGTAATGTATTAAATTGAACTGCCCTTGTGACCTCAAACAGGGAGTGCCCTGATTTTTTTAATAAATGAGAAATTTTGCACCCTCTTTTCATCCCTAACAGCTGTTCTGAGATTGATATCTGCCATTTCTGCCTTCATTAGGGTATCGAGTAATGAGAGCTGGTAGAAGATTTGGTGAAGTTTTAATAAAAGCCTTTATAATACTAGGAACTGTCAGAGCATTTAAAAAATTGACCATTGTATATTGTTGCCAGTAATAATCTCTTTGTAGAATGTGATTAACAGGTGGATATCAACTCATATTGACACCATGAAACACTGCATTGTTGGTCACCAAAGTGGCAATACAGCACGTCAGAGATGGATGAAGTCATCGTGCCATTCACAATGCCAAGGATACAGAGAGTGTGACTATGACCCTGACTTCAAAGCTGTAAACCTTGCGTCTTTGTCCCCAGTGGAATATACTCTAAATTGGCCAGGATCAAAAAGGATTAAAATACATGAATAAATGGAAAACAAAAAACAAAAAAAAAAAACATTCCCAGATGAGTGCTGGACACACACACACACACATATGCACATATACATACTTGAGTGTTAACAGAGAAGGAATTCAAGGTAAGTGGCACAGGAGTTAACAGGCAACAGGCCAACTAACAACTGATTTCAAAATATAATCCAAGATAAAGGAGCTTTCTACAAGATAACTGATATTTATAAACAAAGTGAACAAATGAAAGATGACTTAAAAAGATTCTCTGCTCTACAGAAGGATCAGTCTTGAAACTCCTTTCTTGGGTTGCTTTTCTTAAGGCTTGTGACATGTTTTAGATTATTAATGGATGCAATTGTTAAAGAGCTGGGTTGAGGGAAGAAGAGTATGGGCAGCTACTGCCAGGTGGAGATTAATCAGAAAAAAAAAAAAAAGAGTCTTTGAATTGATAATTTAGGAAACTGGGAAATAGGACATATTGGCAACAGTTTGATTTTTTTTTAAATAGTTGTTTTTATTTATTTATTTAGCTATGCCAATCCTAAGTTGCAGCATGCAGGATCTTTACTTGTGGCATGTGGAACCCAATTCCTTGACCAGGGATTAAACCTAGACCCCCTGCACTGGGACTGTGAGGTCTGAGCCATTGGACTCAAGGGAAGTCTCAAAAATTTGATTTTTAAGTGACCTTTAAAAAATATGATATTTGGTAATTGGCAAACTACATTCACAAAAAACGCATAAAATCAATATTTCTCAAAGCTTATCCATTGTGAACATGAATGATACTTTGTTAAAGAAAGTCCTTATTTTCTTCCTTCATTTACACCAAGTTCTAACACTTTTAAATTACATAATCATAATAAAATTAAGACAGCTAGCAAGAAAAGATTTGTGTGCAGGTGGGTAGTGGGAGCAGACACAGGGTCACCAACTTTCCTTTTTTCACAATGGAGACTTTAAACAAAGCAAAATGTACTATCTTAATAATTTATTTCATTTCACATAATGAAATATGAAAAAAATAAGTACAGTCTCAAATAAAAGGCAGTCCTCTATTAGCTTAAAATAAATTGAATCAAAGATTTTAAGCCACAGTCTTTAGGTTTTTCATCTTGGAACATGCAGGTTAACATTTGTGCATACTACAGCAATGGTTATTGGGGAAAGCTCGTGAACTACCGATTCAGACATTACCAGATCCCTGAAAGTCTGTTGGATCCTGATACAACTAAGTACTGGAGCTGGAAAGGGGCTCAGAAATTACTTTGCTAAATTATTCGTTTTATAGTTAATAAAGGAAAGCTTTGTGTGGCCTAGGGTAGCCAGTGAACTGCGGCTGGAATGGGGTTTCAGTCAGCTCTCCTGGCCAATGACTGTACGGTGCTCCTATCACGCATCTCTTTGCCTGAGATGCTAACATTTTGGCACAGCTCTGGAGGATGTGGGGGCTCTTAAGAAAGGACTCCTTTCAGTTAAAAGGGTTTCACTATCAAGAAGTATTTATTGGGTACCTGCTCAGAGCAAATCTCAGAAGAGAAGAAGAGTTTTTTGTTGCTGTTGTTGTTTTTTTTTCCCTCCAGTTGAGCATGATGCAGTCTGGAAGCGAGGTCAAGTGCATGAAAATAAACCTAACAATGTGTGACAACACAGGGCTGAACACATCATGAGTAGGCAGACAGCAAGTAGCAACAGGGCATGGGGGTATGGAATAGTCGTGTGTTTCTGAAAAAACATTTATAGGGAGAAGTATTGCTACTTGAGGTTTGGCTTTTAGGCCCAGAATGTGCATCTGGCCGTCTGAGCACTAAGAAGGTGGAGCCTGCTGGACCTCTCACCAGGGCTTTGGGCATCTTTACTCTCTATCGTTTTAGTTCTGACAAGACAAAGAACTCAGGAAGGAGGGAGTTTTGAAGATGGCAGGAGGACAAGCAATGAAACATGCAACACCCCTTTTTCACTCTCATTAAATGCCACAACCTTCACTATTAAATATGCTCTTGACCTTGCGGGACAAACTCTGGAAGCAAATTTCTCATTTGCTGGCCTCTCCCTGGGCCTTCTGCGACATACTGTCGCTCAGACAAGGACTGTTCTTAATGGGTTTATGGGAAAGGCTTGGCCTGCCTTTCCATCTGCACCTTCTGCCGGCTCCCTCTGAAAAGCGCTAGCTTGCCATACGACATTGTCTTGAATTATTTAGATTGGTAAATCTTTCTGCATCTCACATCTTTAGTCCATCTGTTAGCCGGAGCTTTTCCTTTATAGGAAGTGTCCTTTATGCATGCTGGCATCTGTCAGCAGTACACTTCCCTCTTTTATTCATGATCTTCTATGGGAGAGGGTACAAGCTGCAGAAACGTCGCATGCCTGGTATGCATTTCATTTTAATGGAAGATTACATGACTGGGGTGCTGGTTTATTACCTCGCTCCGCACGCATCCATTCATCACCTGGCAGCCCCCTCACCCGGCCTGTTAGAAGGTGCTGGCCCTTCTGCAGCCCTTGGGTCCCAGCTTTATGCAGGAAGTGGGCTTGGTGGGGGAGAGAAAACTGATCCTTTAAACAAAGATGAAAGATCATGAGAAAGAAAAATATATAGTGGAGAATCAAGGGCTGGGGGAGAAGGAAGAGGTCTTGACCTCAGCCAAATACCCAGATACAGACATGGAATTATTTATACAAATCACTAGATGTGTTGAGGAAAATGTTATCTTGAACACCATATCTTAGCTGAGTATATTCTTAAAAAATTGTGCTCCTAAATTTATTCAAGTATTTTTTATTTTTCACTCACAGGATAATTAAATCTCAGAATTTCTCATCCACTTTTTTTTTAATGCTGCAATAACCTCTATAATGCTGTTTGCCAAATGTAGATTTTTTTCTGTAAGAATCTTCCACAAGAATTTTTAAATATTTTTATGCTATTATTTTGATGTCAATCTAAAAATAGTCAATATAAAGATAACCTAAATAGGATGACCATATATGTTGGTCACGGACTTCTGAAGTGGCTTAGCAGATGAAGAACACATTTGCAATGCAGGACCTGTAGGTTCAATCCCTGGATTGGGAAGATCACCTGGAGGAGGGCATGGAAAGCCACTCCAGTATTCTTGCTGGGAGAATTTCATGGACAGAGGAGACTGGTGGGCTACAGTCCATAGGGTCACAAGGGATTGGACAAAACTGAAGTGACTGATCATGCACACACCCAATATGATTTCAGTGCCCATATTAGCAATTCTATTGACTTTCTCCCTGGTACCATGTCAAGCTACTATGGACCCGATGGGGATGAGTCCAGTGAGGAAGAGACCAATATCTATATTTGGAAGATGACTTCTGTCTTACCTCCTGCAATACGGGGAGAAAGCCATCACCTACCTAACAGGGGTAGAAGAGAGCATGGGGGATCAGTTGGACTTTAAATATGCTTTCAAGCAACCTTCCTGTTTCAGTCCCTTTGCATCTCTTCCTCTTCTCCTCTTCAGAGATATCAGGTGCCTTTCCAGAGTTCTAAAACTTGAATTAGGTTGCTTTTCCTTGGTCCTTGCTCTGAAGGCTTGAGTTTGTATATTTTTGCTCTGTTAAGTAAGTTACATACAGTCCATATCCATGCTTTTTCCAAAATGCTATCTCTATCTGCTTACCATGTTCTCTCTTCTTTTGAATTTATCAACATATCTTATTAAAAATTATTCCACAGAATTATAGCAAAGTTTCATGAGGGAACAGAAATCATCTGCAATCCATCTTCCAGCTATTTTTGGAGATCCATATATCTGTTTTCCATGGTAGAGTTTTTTTTTTTTTTTGAGATTTCTGATAATGTGAAAAGCTACTGAGCTCTTCCACTATACTGAATGTCTTTTCATAGCACAGCTCACTGTTCTCTGGCTTATTTCAGATCCCAATTATTATAACAAATGTAAAATATGAGATCCATAGAATTAAGTCTTTTTTAAAATGTTGCTACTAAAATGACAAAAAGAAGTGATGTAGAAGACACAGTCTTTGTCTTTTCAATGATGATAATCTATTTAGGGTTTTGGTCTCAAGAAATCAGGAGGTTTGCCAGAAATCATTGGAAATACAGATTGCTGCTCTTATTTTCCCTAGCAAGTGAAATCTCAGTTCACCAAATTTGTCCAGTCTTCTGGATAGATAAAATATGGGTAACAGCACCAATTTTCTCCCATTCTATGACCACTCCATTTGAGCTGGAGTGACTAGGTGGTGGAGAAGTCTTGGTTTGCTGGAAAATGTAAACTGAGAATGTTCTCTTAGCCCTGAGCATAAAGACTAGCTTCATGGGTTTCAAATGTGGACAGAGAGTTTCCCACAGTTAGAAGTACCCACTACTTCATTTAATGCTCTGTGGAAATTCTTAATAATTTTTGAACAAGGAATCCCATATTTTCATTTTGTCCTAAGCCCTGTAAATCATGTCATCTGTCCTGCCTGACACACTTCATGAATCCTTTGCAGCTGAGAGATTGGAGGGTGACTTGAACCAGTCTGGCCTCCCTCTGGTGTGACAACAGTTGGGAATGATCAAGAAGCTGTTCAAGTTCACAGATGATAAATAACAGGGCAACAGAAGATACAGTATAGATTGGAACTGCAGTTGCAAACACATGTATCCAGGTTCCAGGAAGTCAACCCAAATGTGGGAGAGAGTTGATGTAACAGGATAAAGCTAGTTACTGGCAAACAGAAAGAGCATGCCCTGTCTAAAGACATTCAAATTCAGTTTTTAAAACACTGGGTTGTACTGGACAGAAAAAAAAAAAGAAAAAGTGGGTCACCAATCTGCAACCTGTGCTTTGCAAATTTGAGGCAATTACATATCCATGGTTATTCCCCAAGACATCTGCTTATCTTGTACATTTTTTCTTTTCAGGACTAAGATGTTTCTCAGTAAACGAGGATGTCAAACCCATTTTTATATTGTTTTTTTTTATTATTATTCCATTGTTTTCCATAGATATATGTGTGTATTTTACACTTAGGACACTTATTTGGCACGAAGCCTGTGCCGAATCCTCCTGTTTCCTTTTAGTTGAGCAGCCTCACCCTTGTCATTCATGTTGTATTTGATATTTTCTGTAACATGATTAGATAATTGTGGTGAAAGCATCATTCCCTGAGCAGATGGGCTGAACATTTAGGGTGAGCCCTGTAGCATGGTGCATGAGAGCACTAGGAACCTGCCAGAAACTGAACAGAGGATGTGTGTGTGTATATTTGTGTATGTGTGTGCACGTGCTCACCAAAAACAAGAGCAACCCCAAATAGCTGGCAAAGTGGCACCGTCCTGACTGTTGCTGCTGCAGGGACTCCTGAGGGACCAGAGAGTTAAAATTTTAACAGCTGATCATAGTTCCCTTTAATTTCCGAATAGTATCCAGGCTGAAGGAAGCACATTAGTCTGTATGCCACTCCTTTCCCAATATTAAGTTGATTTGTTAGCTTTCTCTCAGCATGTTTAAACACATGCATCAGAATTGAAATATTGTATCTTGATTCTCAAACTCTCAGGGGAAAAAAAGGTGACTTTTGAGTATCTAAATATATTTATGATACACGCTGCTGCTGCTGCTAAGTCGCTTCAGTCGTGTCCGACTCTGTGCGACCCCATAGACGGTAGCCCACCAGGCTCCCCCGTCCCCGGGATTCTCCAGGCAAGAACGCTGGAGTGGGTTGCCATTTCCTTCTCCAATGCATGAAAGTGCGAAGCGAAAGTGAAGTCCCTCAGTCGTGTCTGACTCTTAGCAACCCCATGGACTGCAGCCCACCAGGCTCCTCCATCCATGGGATTTTCCAGGCAAGAGTACTGGAGTGGGGTGTCATTGCCTTCTCTGTATGATACATGAGATATAACCAAAAAAGTGAAAGACCAAAATTCAAGTTCTTATTCTTCTGTGGCCTAGACTTGCATTAATCACTTAACTTCTCTAACCCTCCATTTCCTTATCTGTAAAATGGGATTATAATTATTGTTGCAAGGATCAGATGTTAAAGGCTCTCCTTGTCACCCAGACTCTTGAGGCATTTATAGTTCAGCAACACATTTATAGAATACAGATTGGTAAACTCTGTGAAATCCAGATACATGTGAAATCCAGTAAGGAATCTTCTCTGGTAAAATAAGAATAGCTCTCATGAATTAAGCAGGAAATCTACTTTTATCCAAATAAATTCATCTTGTATAAAAATGCGTAATACACCTAAAATTGTACAATTTTGGAGGAAAGAGAATATCAGTTGCTTTGGATGGGGTTTAAAGATAAGAAAGAAAAATAAACTTTATAATCATTGTAGGTTCTCTTAAGATCAAAGATCTAGGATTTAGAGATATAAGTTACATTAGTAGACACTGAATTACTGGAACAACACCCAGAGTCCTGTGAATTATCTCTATTCTTTTCAAACGATACTGATGATGTCATTTGGATCATATAAAACCAAAACCAACCTGTGGCAAGGGCATTCCTGCTCTCTAAACTTACACTGTGTGATAGATGGTGGTGGTGGTGGCTTAGTCGCTAAGTCATGCCTGACTCTTTCGACACCATGGACTGTAGCCTTCCAGGCTCCTCTGTCCGTGGGCATTCTCTAGGCAAGAATATTGGAGTGGGTTGCAATTTCCTTCTCCCGGGGATCTTCCCCACCCAGGAATTGAACCAAGGTCTCCTGCATTGCAGACAGATTACTGACTGAGCTATGAGGGAAGCCCACGTGATAGATAAGGTCTATGAAATTCTACCTGCTCCAGTTATTTCTCTAAGATGTCAGTGAACTTTATCTTTAAGAAATGAACTGCTCTGAAAAGACCAGGGCACCTGGGAACCTCCTAAGAAATTACATGGGGTTGAGTAGGTTTGTATGTGAAGTAGAGTTGCACACCACCTCCCATTTTATCTTCCTCAATTAAAACTATATGATAGAATGAATAATAACCCCCCAAATAACAGGCAACAATTTCTGAAACCCATGAATATTACCTTATATTACAAAAGAAAATTTTAAGTATGACTTATTTATGAGTTTTGATATAGACACAATGCCCTGGATGATTTGGATGGACCCTGAATATCTTTAAAAGGAAGTTGGATATGTAATGACAAAGGAAGCAAGAGGTTGGAGTGATGTAAGGAAAAGACCAGAATTCAAGGAATATAGGCAGTTTCCAGACCCTAGAAATGCAAGGAAATGGAAATCCCCCAGACCCTCAAGAAAGAACAAGAACTGCCAACACCTTGACTTTAGCCCAGTGAAACTGACTTTGCTCTGCTAAACTGTAAAACTGTAAGATAAGTTTGTGTTAAGTCACCACATATGTGATAAATTGCCCAGCATCAATAGGAAACATATATATACTGGTCTCATCAATTTTTACTCTCTTAAAAATTATCAACAGGTAACTTATAATAATATCTAAAATATATTGAGCACTTACTGTGTGCTAGGCACTAAATTCAGTATAATATTTACATATGATTATTATTATCTGCCTGATAAAGCCTCAGCATTGATATTAGTACTATTAACATTTTATAGAAGAGGAAAACAAGGCTAATAAAAGCTAGGAAACTTCTCCAAGGCCAACAGATAATAACATTTCTGGTTTTATTTATTTATTTTTTTTGTATCTGTCTTACCCCAACTATTAGGTTGTAGCCTTCTTGAAGGCAAAGTTTGTATCTTAACCTCCTTCATTCCAATCACTTCTTATCAGAGTCTCTAAATTCAAATGAAAATAAAAATGAAACCCACCTGAAACCATGATGTTAGCTAATAAGAAAATAATTTTATATGTAGAAATTTAATCCACACCCATCTGTTCAGAATTCTGCTCATTACATAAAAGAAAGTGCATCTGATTTCCCTTATCAGTCATCTCCACTATGTTTTCTTCTGTTTTGTGACTATGACCATAGAAGCATCTCATCTTTAAAACTGTATTCACTTATTCACTTATTCTTCTTGTTGGCTGCCCTCCCTGCTCCCACTTTCTTTTTGTGATTCAGTCAGAGGAAGTAGATTTCTTGCAAGAGATATGTCATGCAGAAGCCAAGTGCTTCTGGTTTTTCATTAGATGCTGATGGTGTTAGATTTAAAGTTGACACCAAAGCCTAATTAAACATTATGCCAGTGCACATATTCTGCAAATTAAGACACAACACATTACCGAGCCCAGAAGAGGAAGGATAAGTTAAAAAGGAAGCTGTCAACATGCAAAGGACCCTGTTAAGTGCTTTAAATACAAATTTTGAATTTAAAATGCAAATGGATTGAAACCTCTTTTCCTTTCAACTTGGAAAGGAAGATTAGTGGAGTAGAGAGAGTTTTACTTCAGTTTTGGCTAATTATTGAGTTTTGACTCAGTGGCAATCAGAGTACATTACAGTAGTCTTAGAAATGGCAAGAGGAACTAGCCCACAGCTACAACTCACTTACAGCTCCTGGTTAGCTGAATGAAGAGCAGGAAGCACACCAACCCCATCAATGTTGACAAGTCAACACATGCACTGAAAAAGAAAATAAGTTTTCAGATCGAAACAGGGAGGGCCACTGGCACTCTTCAGATCTGCACAGCTGTGGAAAAGTTCTAAACCTGACTTCATCAAATTGGGATGGGTGGAGTATTGGGAAAAGCCAGAGAGATTTTGAAATCTGAGATGATGAACTCCAGAGCAACAGGGCCAGGATCAGAGCTGGGTATATTGGCTGTGACAATCTGAGTTTTAGGAGAGCAATGGGAAGGAATGATGTAAGAGATGGAGAGACTGGGGCACTCTGCTCTGCTTCACTGGATCCCACCTCCATGCCTACTCCCATTTTTCTCAATCATGTATGAAGAGACAGTAACCAATAAAAAGCTGAGATGAGGTTCCTCTATATACACCAGCATGTAGTTATTGCTCTACATTTACTATTTTTCAGTCTTTGAGGTGTTACTTAAATTCATCCAGCAAATACCAAGTCTTGAGTACATTTATGTTATGGATAAAATAGAAAGTGTTTGTTCTGCTGAAAGAACTTGCATTTGAGAAGTGAAAGACATCTACCTTACAAATTGTCCTTCGAAGCGATAAATGCTTCAGTAGAGAGTGACAGAAAGTGATCCCGTCTAGCATAGAGACGAAAAATTCCTCTGAAGTAGGTTAGGAAAACCTCAAAAGGACCAAATATTTGAGCTAGATCTTAAAAAAAAAAAAGTAGAATTTGAGCTGTTAGACCTGATGGAGAGAGAAAAGCAGACTGAGGTACTTTGAAAATAATGTTTAAAAGTAAAATCACTGAAAAAACTAAAAGGGGTAATGCAAAAGACAGGTTTATTAAACTCACCCAAAAGAATCATGACTTGGTTCCTTTCTTTTCCAAGTTGTTCATTCTATTGTATCTGACTGTAAGCCATTCATATATCCTTTCAAGGGACTTCAATCGCAGGATTGACTATTTCAATTTTCAATTACTTTCTTCTTAAAAAATAAAATAGACTTTGGAGGCAGAAATCTGATTGAACAACTAATCCAAAAAGTAGAATATAGTTGCTTTTATAATCTTTATTAAAGGATCATTAAGATTCAGCTGTTTCAGAAAGAACTCCATAAGCCTTGCCCTCAATCTTGCTGGGAAAGATTGAAGCTGGGAGGAGAAGAGGATGACAGAAGATGAGATGATTGGATGGCATCACCGACTCGATAGACATGAGTTTGAGTAAGCTCTGGGAGTTGGTGATGGACAAGGAATACTGGCATTCTGCAGGCCATGGGGTCACAAAGAGTCGGATATGACTAAGTGACTGAACTGAATTGACTGAAGTCTTGGCCAAAACTCCATGCCCATAATCAACCCAATTAATTTTGTTTCCACTAAATTCAGTTCTCATCATATGGGCAATAATCTGTTAAATAAATGGAAAACACATACTTGTATGTACACA
Source organism: Bos javanicus (assembly GCF_032452875.1). Lineage (NCBI taxonomy): Eukaryota > Metazoa > Chordata > Mammalia > Artiodactyla > Bovidae > Bos > Bos javanicus. The sequence goes on from NC_083870.1 coordinate 5,342,035, forward strand.
CACACACATACACACACACAGTTTTCTACTCTTAAGGAAGTTAATGTTCTGATAGAAGGGTTTGAATACATGAGAAAATTACGGAGTATTATATGATAAAATATTAAATTGAATGAAATCAGTGCCAAAATGTATAGCAAAAGACAAATTCTGTGGGTGGCAGAGATAGAAGAAATCAAAATTGGAAAAGCTTAATTGCAATTGGCTCAAGTTAATTTTTTTTTAATGCATAAACACCATCATTTCAAAGAAGATTTGATATTTTATTGTGGTTACTATATGAAAAGTGCAAAATGACATAATTTTTTAAATGCCAAATTTTACCTTATTTGAAGTTCCAATCTTTAAAAACTGTTAACATATTTAACTGTTTAATTTTCTTATGATTATGCTGGGAAAACCGATTTTTCAAATTCATCTTGATTTCTAAGGTGACTTAAATATAATTTACTAAATAACATAATAGTAGGAAAATTGAATGGTACTTAATGGATTTTGCTAACTGAAATAATTAAATGATAATTGCTTAATAATGTCAAATTATTTTCTGCTGTACAGTTATTAATTATATGCAAAGATGAATAGTTTATGTTTTTTTGGCAACTACAATGATTCAATAAATTATTTAAGTGTCCAACTAATTGTATTGTATTCAATAATAAGATAATAACTGATTGAAAAGTAACAGATGAACTTCACACTCAGCAAGCAATACTACATGGGATAAAAATCTATATTAAATCAAGAAAATGAATAAATCGTATATAACAATAGTCTGTTAAAAGTAATTTCTTTTTTACTTAAAAAAATGAATTAGAATGCAGCTTTGTGTCTGTAAACATTTTTTTTCCTGGGGTGGGGGAGGAGGGGTGGAGTTTGAAAGATATTACATAAACCCTGCCTGCCTTCTGTCAATGCAGTAAAGCAGGGGTCCTTCCCCATCACGTAGGGATGCAAGCAAGACAATGACATGTAACCTGAATTCCTTTGTGAGTCTGGTGAAGGCTAATAAATAATGGGATTTACAATTAATTATTACTGATGAGCCAGACAGGCTGAGACATAATTCCCTTAAGCATTTCCCAGTCACAAGAACTATTTTCATGGGCAAATTCTCATTTTCCACGTTGGGAAAACTTTCCATCTTTCCTTCACTAGTGGTTCTATCCTTGATAACAGTAGTCCTTAGAGAATCATAGACACTGGAATTGGACTGGATCTTAAAATTCATCTAGCTGCAGTGTCTCCCAAGGGCAAGACAGCATCTCCTCTTGGTGCTGTCAGTACACTGCATGACCATCATGTGGGACAGGCCTGTGCATCCATGTGGGAGAAGAAACCTCAGACAGACGTCCATGCTCTCCTCTGGCAGCAAGGCTTGCCACAGAATCTTCTCCACTCAGTACAGTGAGTACAGTCTCAAAGTATGACTGATGAAAATGTCCTAGAGGAGAGAGTAGAAAGAGAGAGAGGAGGAAGAAGAAGGCAAATTATAAATGGAGGAGTGGAAGGTAAACACAAACCCTGTACAGAGGGAGCAAATTCTGGTCATGTGAGGAAAATTAACTCTATTATACATAGATACTGGAGAAGGAAATGGCAACCCACTCCAGTATTCTTGCCTGGAGAATCCCATGGACAGAGGAGCCTGACAGGCTACAGTCCATGGGGTCTTAAGAGTCGGACACAACTTAGCAACTAAACCACCACTACCATATATAGATATGATAGATTAGACAGACGATAGATCTTTCTAAGGAATTAATCTTCCTTAGAATTCTTTAGTCATATGATAAAACACTGTCTTTATCTATGCCTGCCATTATTATGAAGGCCAAATGCAAATTTCATATTTTATAGGCCTAAACTCATTTTCTTCTGTAAAGCTTCTGAATTTTTAATTAATATTTCAGTATAAAATTAAGGGTATTCTTGGGTTTCCCAGTTGGCCACAGTGGTAAGGAATTCAACTGTCAGTGCAGAAGACACCAGAGATGTGAGTTTGATCCCTGGGTTGGTAAGATCCCTTGCAGTAGGAAATGGCAAGCCATTGCAATATTCTTGCCTGGAAAATTCCATGAACAGATGAGCCTGGCGGACTATAGTCCAGAGGGTCACAAAGAGTCAGACACACATTGAGCACACACTGCACCTGGAAAGAAATCAAAATATGAATAATCTTTTATAATGAGATAATGTATCTTTACCAAGTCCTACTCTCCAGAAGTACAGATTAACAAATTTTAATCTGCATTCTTGAATTTGGAGTGGGGTGGGGTTGGGGGGAGGACAGGGGCAGGAGAAGGCTATAAAAGCAGTTGAAGAAAATTTATACATGGGACTCCCTGGTGGTCCAGTGGCTAAGACACTGTACTCTCAAATCAGGGGGCCCAGGTTTGAGCCATTATCAGGGAGCCAGACTCCACATACCACAAATGAATTTGCATGTTGCCACTAAGACCCAGTACAGTCAAATTTTAAAAATAAATTACACAAAAGAATTATCAATAAGATATTCTGAAATTTTTTCAAACCCTAAAAATGCAGCTTCCTTACTTAACTATTTTTTTTAATAGCAGCATAATATTCTGTTTTGAATTTGCACCATTTAACTAACTTGCAGGTGATTGATGCTTATAGTGTTTTCAGTTTTTTTATAATACAAGCCAGTTGAATTTTTAAAATATTCAGAATGCTGAATCGAGAGTCAGACAGTACAGACACTATTTGCTAAATAATAGGCCAGAGCTATGTGATAATAAGGGCTTCCCTGGTGGCTCAGATGGTGAAGAATCCGCCTGTAAGACGAGAGACATGGGCTTGATTCCTGGGTTGGGAAGATCCCCTGGAGGAGAGAATGGCAACTCACTCCAGCATTCTTGCCTGGAGAAGCCCCATGGACAGAGAAGCCTGGCAGACTGCAGTTCATAGGGTTGCAGAGTCGGACACAACTGAGCGACTAAGCACAGCACAGCACAGCACATGTAATAATAAACACAAGTGTGAAAACAAGAGAATTAATGTTCTTTGTTTGCCTAGCAGTCAATTAAGACAGCAACAGAGGTGATTCAACTGATTGCAACATTTAAGGTTAATTGGAAAAAAAATTCAAAAATGGTAACTCTGCTTCCTTTGCCATTCCACAAAGGCAATGTTCCTTTGTGACCTTGGCGAGGCTTTGCCTCTTTCTACTCCCTTCTGGAAAGTGATAATAAATCACATCATCTTAGAAACATCACTGTGTGACGTTTTACACAGTTTGCATTCATAATACATCATTTATATTAAAGAGAATAACTAAGATGAACTTGTATGATATTAAATGGACAGTGTCATTGCACCAATTTCTGAAGCTTGTTATACACATTACCTAGTATTGAGATGAAAAACAACTACTTATTCCTAGATTCTATACTTTGAAATTAAGGTTCCTTACACAATTCTTTTCTTATTCTTATTTACCTTGAAATTTCACTGGCTAATTCACTCAGTCATTCACTAGATATGTTTTTAATGCTAACTATGGGCCAATCACCATGTCAAGGGTAGAAATATAAAGATTAACAGTTCTTAAATAGTCTGTATCTCCACATCGTTCAAAAAACATTCCAAAAAGGCGAGCTAGTATTTATTCTCTTTGCCATTTTACACAATTAATCCTGATTTATTTATTTATTTTTTTTTAGATTATTCTGCCTCACACTTTTCAACCATGCTCTTATCTTTACGATTTCAGTTTTAAGAGGTAGCAGATAGTTCAAGGAAGATGGGGACTGGAAAGGGCTTCACCAAAGAAATTGAAATATATATTATAAGTGCAAAGGGTTTAAACATGGCAGTGATGTGATGATACCAGGGACTTATGAACTGGCAGTAGAGAAGACTGGAGAAAGAATTTCTTTATAAAACAAAAGAGAGATGATGGAGAGCCTGAAATGATGAAGGCTGGTGAAAATGGAAAGGAGAAATAATTGTAGAGGTATTTCAGAATAAGAATCAGACAGACATGGAGACAACTGAACGTAGGAGTGAGAGGAAAGGGCACACAGATTTTTTAAAAGCCCATTCCTGTTTTCTTTTCTTTTTTTTTTTTTCCTTTTATCACCTCAGGAGGGGAAAGGGTGTTCTTTATCTGTGAATTGTGTCACTCTCACCACAGAGCCTGGTGTTATGTGTGTCCCCGTAAAACATCCCAGCTTCCATTAAACAAAGTGCTCTTCTTAAATGCCTTCCTTGTAAGACCTGGCTGCCCTACCCCAAGCCATTAGTGGGAACAGAACGTTAATAAGGAGGGACTGTGGTATCTCTAAGAGACGTTGACCTCCTTCAACGGAAGCAGGGCACCCATTACAGTGTAATGATAAATCACAAGCTTTTCCCTTCCATTATTTTCCTAGAAGACTCGTCTCTGAATGCATAAACATACTGAAGGGAGGAAGGAAAAAAAAAAACACACACAAAAAACACAAGCAACAGATTAATAGAAAGGTGAAAATAAAAGAGAGGGAGCAGACAATCAGCAGACTCCCAGTGGGATTTAAAACAATAAATGCACCGTACACATCCACATATATATGCATATAGTGAAACTTTAACATAGCCTTGTAACAAAAAAAAATCTCCAGAAAACTGTACAAATGTACTCTAAGATATAAAGGTCTCACACAGAATTATAAATATAAGTGACATCTCTAGGGTACTTATTGTATTTAATATTATGGTGCTTTTCTCTTTATTGCTGTAAATTCAAAGGCAATCTAAACCAAAGGGTGGGAGAAAGCATAAATAATCAATAAATTAAAACTAACCAGTCTTTAGGCTCTATCAGTGATATCCTCACATTGAATAAGAATCCGCTTTCAGGGGAAAACATTTTCTAGGTTCTCCTCTCTTAATGCATTGACCAAGAACCTATATTGAAGTGTAGACCACTCTTGCTGACCATACAATGCTATCAGTTCAGTTCAGTTCAGTCACTCAGTCGTGTCTGACTCTTTGTGACCCCATGAACCGCAGCACACCAGGCCTCCCTGTCCATCACCAACTCCTGGAGCTCACTCAGACTCACGTCCATCGAGTCAGTGATGCCATCCAGCCATTTCATCCTCTGTCATCCCCTTTTCCTCCTGCCCCCAATCCCTCCGCGCATTAGAGTCTTTTCCAATGACTCAACTCTTCACATGAGGTGGCCAAAGTACTGGAGTTTCAGCTTTAGCATCAGTCCTTCCAAAGAAATCCCAGGGCTGATCTCCTTTAAAATGGACTGGTTGGATCTCCTTGCAGTCCAAGGGACTCTCAGGAATCTTCTCCAACACCACAGTTCAAAAGCATCAATTCTTTGGCACTCAGCTTTCTTCACAGTCCAACTCTCACATCCATACATGACCACTGGAAAAACCATAGCCTTGACTAGACGGACCTTTGTTGGCAAAGTAATGTCTCTGATTTTGAATATGCTATCTAGATTGGTCATAACTTTCCTTCCAAGGAGTAAGCGTCTTTTAATTTCATGGCTGCAGTCACCATCTGCAGTGATTTTGGAGCCCAAACAAATAAAGTCTGACACTGTTTCCACTGCTTCCCCATCTATTTCCCATGAAGTGGTGGGACCGGATGCCATGATCTTCGTTTTCTGAATGTTGAGCTTTAAGCCAACTTTTTCACTCTCCTCTTTCACTTTCATCAAGAGGCTTTTGAGTTCCTCTTCACTTTCTGCTATAAGGGTGGTGTCATCTGCATATCTGAGGTTATTGATATTTCTCCCAGCAATCTTGATTCTAGCTTGTGCTTCTTCCAGCCCAGCGTTTCTCATGATGTACTCTGCATATAAGTTAAATAAGCAGGGTGACAATATACAGCCTTGATGTCTTCCTTTTCCTATTTGGAACCAGTCTGTTGTTCCATGATAAGATCCCTTAGTAATTATTGCTAACAACATGCTGTTTTATCAGCCACAGCATGTGCCTCTCACGTGACTTTTGCCTCTGTTGCCAAGTTGCTACAGTCATGTCTGACTCTTTGTGACTTTATGGACTGTAGCCCACCAGGCTCCTCTGTCCATGGAATTCTCTAAGGCAAGAATAATGAAGCGGGTTTCCATGCCCTCCTCCAGGAGATCTTCCTGACCCAGGGATTGAACTTGCTTCTCTTATATATCCTGCATTAGCAGCCAGGTTCTTTACCACTAGCATCACCTGGGAAGTCCTTTGCCTCTAGAGCCTAGGATATACCAGCCAAACACTAAAACAATTTTCAGAGGTCTAAGAAGATGACTACTGTTCTGTGGAAACAAGATCAATTAAGAAGCATGATTAGAGTGAATAAAACAGGTTCCAAGGTGACTGATATGAATAATAAGAATGTTTATAGTTGTTTATGTAAATTGAAGAACTCACTGTGAGTGTATGGATTAGTTGGACTGTCCCCACCTAGCTCAGGACATCAGTCTCCACCTAGCTCAGGACATCAGTCTCTACCTTTGACTTTTACTTCCTCTGCCTCTGATAGCAAGAGTTTCTTGTTTAGACTAGACTGCTCTATATTTGGAGAAGGCAATGGCAACCCACTCCAGTACTCTTGCCTGGAAAACCCCATGGACAGAGGAGCCTGGTGGGCTGCCGTCTCTGAGGTCGCACAAACGCACACGACTGAAGCGACTTCACTTTCACTTTCATGCAATGGAGAAGGAAATGGCAACCCACTCCAGTGTTCTTGCCTGGAGAATCCCAGAAATGGGGGAGCCTGGTGGGCTGCCATCTCTGGGGTCCCACAGAGTCGGACACGACTGAAGTGACTTAGCAGCAGCAGCTCTATATATTCCAACCTATCTTCCATCGATGACGGTGGCATGACTGGAATGACTCTTCTCAAGTTTTGGAATTTCATTTCCCCTTCCAGTTATATCTAGTATAAATCCTTTAGTCTGGTTTGTTTATCGAGTCCCAGGGCTCTTATAATAGAGACATTCACATAGATGAACGATTGGAAGTTGGACTTCAAGACATTGGGATCAAAGGAAGCCTAGTTGCTCACAGCTTTTTGTACTTCTAGATATATGTTCCTCTGTTTCGTCTCCTAGTAGATATCTGGCTGCAGGTCAGGAAGCAACAGTTAGAACTGGACATGGAACAACAGACTGGTTCCAAATAGGAAAAGGAGTACGTCAAGGCTGTATATTGTCACCCTGCTTATTTAACTTATATGCAGAGTACATCATGAGAAACGCCGGGCTGGAAGAAACACAAGCTGGAATCAAGATTGCTGGGAGAAATATCAATAACCTCAGATATGCAGATGACACCACCCTTATGGCAGAAAGTGAAGAGGAACTCAAAAGCCTCTTGATGAAAGTGAAAGAGGAAAGTGAAAAAGTTGACTTAAAGCTCAACATTCAGAAAACGAAGATCATGGCATCTGGTCCCATCACTTCATGGGGAATAGATGGGGAAACAGTGAAAACAGTGTCAGACTTTATTTTTGGGGGCTCCAAAATCACTGCAGATGGCGACTGCAGCCATGAAATTAAAAGACATTTACTCCTTGGAAGGAAAGTTATGACCAACCTAGATAGCATATTCAAAATCAGAGACATTACTTTGCCAACAAAGGTCCATCTAGTCAAGGCTATGGTTTTTCCAGTGGTCATGTATGGATGTGAGAGTTGGACTATGAAGAAAGCTGAATGCCAAAGAATTGATACTTTTGAACTGTGGTGTTGGAGAAGACTCCTGAGAGTTTCTTGGACTGCAAGGAGATCCAACCAGTCCATTCTGAAGGAGATTAGCCCTAGGATTTCTTTGGAAGGAATGATGCTAAAGCTGAAACTCCAGTACTTTGGCCACCTCATGCAAAGAGTTGAGTCATTGGAAAAGATTCTGATTCTGGGAGGGATTGGGGCCTGGAGCAGAAGGGGATGACAGAGGATGAGATGGCTGGATGGTATCACTGACTCGATGGACTTGAGTCTGAGTAATCTCTGGGAGTTGGTGATGGACAGGGAGGCCTGGCGTGCTGTGATTCATGGGGTGGCAAAGAGTTGGACGTGACTGAGTGACTGAACTGAACTATCTGGCAGTTGTTTCCAACAACTCCCCTGAACCCCTTGTTTGCCCCATCTAAAGTACCTCTGTTAGCTTTGGAGATCCAGATCCACATAGATGTGGGGAGTTTGGACTGACCTCTGGCTGCAGAAATGAAGTGCATGACCTAGGTGAGTCAGTTAGTACATCCCACTGCTTTACCCTCATATCCTGGCCAGAGAGATACTTTTAGGACTAGGGATGTACCCTAAAGCAGTTCAGTCAGAATGAATTTCAGGACTTCTTCTGGGGATGTTGGGATGAAGGTATCATCTCTCTTCTGCTGATGTGAAGAGGGATGCCTCCAGCTGCTCTGTTGCATCTCTCTTGGAGCGACAAGCAAGTCAGGCATGTGACGCATCCCCCAGCAGGTAAGACAGAGCAAAGAAATTGAAACAAAATAGGACTCTACCCCTACTTCTGGAACTTTCATTCATTTAGGGCATTAAGTTAAATTTGAACCTAATTTGAATCAGGTTTTTTGCCATTCACATTCAAATAAACAAAAATTGACTTGACTTGTGAGGGTAAGTTTGTGCTTGTGGCTACAATATAGGTTTTGGTCAATATCTTTCATAAGATTTGTGTATGATTTGGAAATAGTAAGTACATTTCCAGTGTGTTCTACCTTTAAACAAAAAGGAACTGACACATTGAAGTGCATATTCCAAAGTTATTGGTCAATTTCTTTTTTTTTTTCCTCTAAAAGACATCTATCTTAAAAATTATTGTTTAAAATTATTCTTCCAACATATTAGGTGTACCCTATTTCCATGACACCAACCTTTTACAATTTTATCAAAAAATTGTTCCCCATCTCCACTCTCTTTACTTCATGATTGCTTTTTGGTTTTGGGTCCATAGCTCTTATCATGACAGTTACCGATACCCCCTCACTTTCTTTTAGTAAGAATTGCAGTTAGCATCACTTGCATGGTAAAGGACCATATCATCTTTGGCTTGAGCCGAGGAATATTTCCTCACAGACTATTGATTTATGCCTCAGATTTTTCAAATATTCTCTAATAGAGCTTTCCATCAATAGCTGTTTTATATGTACAAACTATTCATTACTTTCTAATAATTCAGACTCCTTTTCCTTAGCTTTGTTGCTAACATCTATTTTTTTGACCATACGTCAGTTCAGTAACTCAGTCATTTTTAAGCTATCATGATTTTCATCCCTTTTCTGATTTATTAGCAGGCTACTCTCTCTCTAGTATGCCTTTCTTCCTTAATATATTTGAGAAAGACTCTTTGACCCCAACTGTCCTGAATGTTTTACGTGCTTGCTGGCCAAGGCTTTTGCAATGGGTGCAGTTTTATGAATCTCGATATAAGCTTTGCTTTTTAAAGATGCCCTTTCAGTTCATTTAAATAAAATGTCTCCAGCTGTATTTATGCTATGAAACCATTTGTAACCCTCTCCTCCACTTTGGCCCCAAACATTTTTTATTCTCAGACCTCTAGATTGCAGCCCCAAATGGCTCTTGTATTTGTACTTTTCTGTGAACCTATAATAGCACTATTTTCAAGAACTGTCAATTGCTTATTTTGGATCTTTCCTCTATTCTGAGTTGTTAGATCAAAACACTGGCGTCATAAGCAGCCACCCCGTGGTAAACCCTCTGCCCCAAAGCCCAGACAGTATCTCCCACCACCAATTTTCAGTTTATGGTGACCAGAGAGAAACCTACTTAGTATGCATCAGGGGTCTTAGTATGCATCAGGCATCACCAGAAGCTGTTGTGACTGCCAAAAGGGCTACTTTGGGGCTAAGGTATGCGGCCCAGAAGACTTATGGCTGGCTGATTTAAGGGCTGAGGGACTTGTCCCACAAGAGCTAAAAAGCAAGAGACTATTTTTTAAAACTATATTTTCAATATGGGAATGACCAAATTAATCAAGTCCCTTCCTAGGTAAACTGTTGATTCCTTATTTTGTCTTTTCTCCACTATTTTGCTTTATTTTCCACTTTCTTTTTCTATTCTTCCGTGACGCTGTTAGAATACTCATCCACTTTTACAAACGGGTAGAGGATACCAGTTTGAATATCTTCTCACCTGCAACAGAGCATGTACCATGCTCATGAAACTGACAAACACTGTGTGGTTAGGTTGGATTAGGTAAGAAGTGCTGTCAGTTCCGGTAATTACTCTAGGAACTCATTATGCTAGGCAGCATTATATTTTAGGTTATCAAATAGCAACATGGAGCATCATTTGTTTGATCATGAAATGGAGAAAATTCAGTTCAGTTCAGTTCAGTCACTTAGTCCTGTCCAACTCTTTGCAACGCTATGGACTGCAGCACACCAGGCCTTCCTGTCCATCACAACTCCTGGAGCTTGCTCAAACTCATGTACATGGCATCAGTGATGCCATCCAACCATCTCATCCTCTGTTATCCCCTTCTCTTCCTGCCTTCAATGTTTCCCAGCAACAGGGTCTTTTTATTGGAGCTTCAGCTTCAGCATCAGTTCTTCCAATGAATATTCAGGATTGATTTCCTTTAGATTGACTAATTTGATCTCCTTGCAGTCCAAGGGACTCTCAAGAGTCTTCTCCAACACCACAGTTCAAAAGCATCAATTCTTCAGTGCTCAACTTTTGTTATAGTCCAACTCTCACCATGCATAACTATTAAAGAAACCAAAGCCTTGACTAGATGGACCTTTGTTGGCAAAGTAATGTCTCTGCTTTTTCATATGCTGTCTAGGTTGGTCATAGCTTTTCTTCCAAGGAGCAAGCATCCTTTAATTCCATGGCTGCAGTCACCATCTGCAGTGATTTTGGAGCCCAAGAAAATAAAGTCTGTCACTGTTTCCATTGTTTCCCCATATATTTACCATGATGTGATGGGACCAGAGCCATGATCTTAGTTTTCTGAATGCTGAGTTTTAAGCCAGCTTTTTCACTCTCCTCTTCACTTTCATCACGAGGCTCTTTAGTTCTTCTTTGCTTTCTGCCGTAAGGGTGGTGTCACCTGCATATATGAGGTTATTGATATTTCTCCCAGCAATCTTGATTCCAGCTTGTGCTTCTTCCAGCCCAGCGTTTCTCATGATGTACTCTGCATATAAGTTAAATAAGCAGGGTGACAATATGCAGCCTTGACCTACTCCTTTTCCAATTTGGAACCAGTTTGTTGTCCCATGTCCAGTTCTAACTGTTGCTTCTAGACCTGCATACAGATTTCTCAGGAGGCAGGTAAGGTGGTCTGATATTCCCATCTTTTTAAGAATTTTCCACAGTTGTGATCCACCCAGTCATATACATGTAACTCCTGGCAGGGAAAAAAAAAAAAAAAAAAAGTGATCCAGAGCCAAGTCCTTCAGAGAAATCTTACGATCAAGCTGGGAATAAAGATACCAACACTGAGTTCAGAGAGACAAGAAAAATATTTTATTTTGGAAGTAGAGCCAAAAGTAAGAAGTTAGAGTTTTAAAAATGGAAAGAAAGTTGTTATGGGATCAAAAGAAGAAGGTTGTCCTTAGGGTAATAAATGGAATCATATATATGATACTAAATATTATTAGATAAATCCTATAAATTTATGAGATTATAGTAGTTGATCAACAGAAAGAAAGTTTATAAATGCCTTGGATTAATAAGTTTAGGGATAAAAATATTTCCATAGGTTTTACAGTAACCTATATGTAGCCATCACTCTGTGGTATTGATTTCTCTGGCTAATGACACCATTTAAACTTCTTAAAAAATATTTCTGAAATATGTGCTAGCCTTCTTGGTTCAATGTTTTAATTTCTTACAAAGTAACACATGAATGTGCCTTACAGTAGCTACCAATGATACCAGGAAAATTTTGACTTTTCCTTGACCAAGGGCAGAAGAATAACACAATTACATTTAAACTAGAATTTATCTGTACCCATATGGTAATTTTACAAGACAATCTTTGTGCTTAATTGCTCAGTGGTGTCTGACTCTTTGCAACCCCATGGACTGTAACCTACCAGGCTCCTCTGTCCATGGGGATTCTCCAGGAAAGAAAACTGGAGTGAGTTTCCATGCCCTCCTCTAGGAGATCTTCTCAACCCCAGGATCGAACCCAGTTCTCCAGCATTGCAGGCAAATTCTTCACTGTCTGAGCCACCAGGGAAGCGCAAGATAACTTTAAGTCGTAAACACAGTTTCTTGTCCATTTGTGCTCTAAGAGCATGATTACCAATACCATAGTTTTTAAATGACTAAGTGTTCCCTGCTATAGAAATTATTTTCTTTTTTTAGTAGATCATGATGACCTATTGGCCAATAGATGATAAATTGGCAATAATCTAATAAGCTTGTCCGTGGTTAATTTGTTGATTCTATCTTAGATAGAAAGAAATTTTCAACTGAAATTAAGCGTAAGTCACTTAAATGTTTGAGCTCATGGGATGTCAGAAATCTAAATTTAATAATTAACAATATTAATCATAATTTTAAAGCACATGGTGTCCTAATTGCAACTTGATATGCTAGATTGGATCCTGGAATCAAAAAAAAAAAAAAAGTGGAAAACTGGTGAAAAAAATAAAGCCTGTAGTTTAGTTAATAGTAAGGTATCATTGTTAAATTCTTAGTTTTGAGATATGCACTGTGGTTATGTAAGATATTAACATAAGGGAAACTGAATAAAGAATATATGGGAACTCTTTGTACCATCTTTGCAACTTCTCTGTAAATCTAAAAGTACTCAAAAATAAAAAGGGTTTTTTTTTTTTTTTTAATCAAATGATCAATGTAAAGCAGAGAACATAATGTGATTGCTGTCATCACTTCTTTGTTATTTCCCCTTGGCAACATTCATCCCCTCTTTTTAAATGGTTTAATTTGATTCTTTCTTTTCCCAAAGGCAGAAATTAATAATAAAAAAATTAGGCAGTCAGTTCTGTAGATATCAATAATATATGTATAGGAGACATTTGTATTAAAACAAAAAGCAAACAAAACAAAGAAAGAAAAAAAGCAATAAAGCAAACTACAAAAGCTCAGATTTAGCTCCCCTTCCTCTTGCTATCTAAACCAAATTCTTGGAAAGGTCAAGGACATTGGTTCTTGAGTGAGGTCAGGATTCATTAAAGCCATTTGTCAGGCTCCCCTTGTACCTGACCTAGAATCCTCTTCGTGTTTCCTCCATGGAGTAGCTACAGGTGCTGTCTAGGTCTTGGTCTGGACACCTAGTTCTTTTGACAGCTGCAGACTACTTTGGTAAGAACAAGCTTCAGTGGAATTCAAACTTGAGCCCACCTTAAAGACCTGGGAAATTGTGGTTGCTCAATAATGTTCCCAGATGAATAAATTAGATTGAACAGTGAGCTGAGAGTAGAAGAAGAGACCAAAGGCCTCTGCCGCTCTGATCTGCCAAACACCCTGTCCCTGACCCAGACCTGATCCCTGCACATTGTGCTATGCTCACAGAACTATGACTCATCACTGGATATTGTCTTGCACAAGGAACTGAATTTTCTTTACCCATGAACTTCCTAAGAGGCAAGTTTTTTGCTTTTTTTTTTCCAAGACAGAATAATAATACTTTGGGGTTAGAAAGGAAGAATTTCACAAGGACCTTGATTCTTGCCTTAAATTGGAGAAAGTCAATTGGCTGATGAAAGTTTGATTTGGTATTAATAACACAACTTTACATATGCATATGTGTCATGAAGCATAGTGACAAAGTACCATAATTCTAGGATGAAATTCCTTTGGAACTAACAAATGTCAAATTGCTGTATGGGCCTATTTCCTGACATCTTTGCAGTTAAAAAAGCTATTGAAGAAAATAATTCTGTGACAACCTATAATCTATGACAATTTCTGCCATTGCTGTTTGTAGCTCTGTCCTTTGAAGCTACTCTTTTGTATGGTCAGCAGTAAGAATCTCTACATTTCTGTGCAAGGAGAAAAAGGAAAAGAATTGAGTGACTGAGGACTTCCCTGGTGGTCTAGTAGTTAATTAAGATCCCATGCTTCCAAAGCAAGGGGCACAGGTTCAATCCCTGATCAGGGAACTAGGATCCCACATACTGTGGGTATGGCCAATAAGTTAATAAAACAATTTGAAAAAGAACTGTGAGACTTAAGAATCCAAATGAAGGAGCCACGGTTAGGCATTTGTTAAATATCTCTACTTTTCTGCTTGGCCTATCTAGGTGATAGTTGTTGCTACATTATGTTTGATAAAAACAACAAAAAGTTTTCAAAGTTTTGAGATTCATTGTGGACCTGCTATCTATGCATGAATGAAAAAGAGCACCTATTTCTTGGAAAGATTTCAAAGTAGAGACCTCTCTGCACACCCCAGCAATAAATTTAATCCCATAATTAACAACGCATTTTTGTCCTAAAGCATTCTAGTCTGTTAAAATACAACTGCCCTTGGGAGAAGTGGCATATTAAACTTTAGAAGCCATGTGGATTAGTTTAGCAGACATTTTTGGAGGGTTTGACGAAAAACGAAAAATGAGATAACAGTCAAGGAAGATGCATTCTCAATGCATTTGACATGTTTTCATGTTTAATCTTCACATGACCCTAGCTTCATTTTTTCAGATGTGGACATGGTAACTCACAAATATTAGGCAAATTGCCCAAGGACACTCAACTGGTATAAAGGAGTCTGGGATTTAATTTGGTGCATCTGACTCCCAAGTCTGGGCTGTTCAGGTTAGAGCAAGCTTAGACTATGCAGAGTTGCAAGTCAAATGGAGGATAGTGAATGCAGTGGGGCAGGAGGGATGGGGCTGGAAAACAAAGAGTGGTCTTTTGTAAACAAAGGTTGCTGGCTCTCAAAGTCCTTACTGGGTTTATTTCAGCAAAATCTCTCTCTTTTCATTTCCTAAGGTTTTTTGTTTGTTTTGCAGTCTTTTATGGAGCCAGATTAGTGCCGTGATTTAGTTGATGGGCTCTGGAGTCAGACTGAGACCAGGGTTTTCATGCAGTGCCTGCATACTCAGTGTGTAACTTGGAAAATATATCTACTTCTTTCTTTTTTTGTTCCCACATTTGTAAAGTGCAAATATTAATCAAAACTTTTTTCACAGAATTACTGTAATGATTAAAAAAAATATTGCTTAAATGTAAAATGCTTAACACCAAGATTGAGACAGAGTAAGTGCATGATCAATGTTTGCTGTTATTTCCTCAGGGAAAGAAAGATAGGTGAGTCATATCCATAAGGATCAGATCAGATCAGATCAGTGCTGAGTCGTGTCCGACTCTTTGCGACCCCATGAACCGCAGCACACCAGGCCTCTCTGTCCATCACCAACTCCCGGAGTTCACTCAGACTCACGTCCATCGAGTCAGTGGTGCCATCCAGCCATCTCATCCTCTGTCATCCCCTTCTCCTCTTGCCCCCAATCCCTCCCAGCATCAGAGTCTTTTCCAATGAGTCAACTCTTCCCAGGAGGTGGCCAAAGTACTGGGGTTTCAGCTTTAGCATCATTCCTTCCAAAGAAATCCCAGGGCTGATCTCCTTCAGAATGGACTGGTTGGATCTCCTGGCAGTCCAAGGGACTCTCAAGAGTCTTCTCCAACACCACAGTTAAAAAGCATCAATTCTTTGGTGCTCAGCCTTCTTCACAGTCCAACTCTCACATCCATACATGACCACTGGAAAAACCACAGCCTTGACTAGACAAACCTTTGTTGGCTAAGTAATGTTTCTGCTTTTCAATATGCCATCTAGGTTGGTCATAACTTTCCTTCCAAGGAGCAAGCATCTTTTAATTTCATGGCTGCAGTCACCATCTGCAATGACTTTGGAGCCCAGAAAAATAAAGTCTGACACTGTTTCCACTGTTTCCTCATCTATTTACCATGAAGTGGTGGGACCAGATGCCATGATCTTCGTTTTCTGAATGTTGAGCTTTAAGCCAACTTTTTCACTCTCCTCTTTCACTTTCATCAAGAGGCTTTTGAGTTCCTCTTCACTTTCTGCCATAAGGGTGGTGTCATCTGCATATCTGAGGTTACTGATATTTCTCCCGGCAATCTTGATTCCAGCTTGTGTTTCTTCCAGTCCAGCATTTTCATGATGTACTCTGCATATAAGTTAAATAAACAGGGTGACAGTATACAGCCTTGACGTACTCCATTTCCTATTTGGAACCAGTCTGTTGTTCCATGCCCAGTTCTAACTGTTGCTTCCTGACCTGCATACAAATTTCTCAAGAGGCAGATCAGATGGTCTGGTATTCCCATCTCTTTCAGAATTTTCCACAGTTTATTGTGATTCACACAGTCAAAGGCTTTGGCATAGTCAATAAGGCAGAAATAGATGTTTTTCTGGAACTCTCTTGCTTTTTCCATGATCCTACAGATGTTGGCAATTTGATCTCTGGTTCCTCTGCCTTTTCTAAAACCAGCTTGAACATCAGAAAGTTCACGGTTCACGTATTGCTGAAGCCTGGCTTGGAGAATTTTGAGCATTACTCTACTAGCGTGTGAGATGAGTGCAATTGTGTGGTAGTTTAAACATTCTTTGGCATTGCCTTTCTTTGGGATTGGAATGAAAACTTACCTTTTCTAGTCCTGTGGCCACTGCTGAGTTTTCCAAATTTGCTGGCATATTGAGTGCAGCACTTTCACAGCATCATCTTTCAGGATTTGGAATAGCTCAACTGGAATTCTATCACCTCCACTAGCTTTGTTCATAGTGATGCTTTCTAAGGCCCACTTGACTTCACATTCCAGGATGTCTGGCTCTAGGTCAGTGACCACACCATCGTGATTATGTCGGTCGTGAAGATCTTTTTTGTACAGTTCTTCTGTGTATTCTTGCCACCTCTTCTTAATATCTTCTGCTTCTGTTAGGTCCATACCATTTCTGTCCTTTATCGAGCCCATCTTTGCATGAAATGTTCCTTTGGTATCTCTGATTTTCTTGAAGAGATCGCTAGTCTTTCCCATTCTGTTGTTTTCCTCTATTTCTTTGCATTGATCACTGAAGAAGGCTTTCTTATCTCTTCTTGCTATTCTTTGATAGATCCTTCCAATCTTTATCAGCCAAGGACCTGTCCCAGACTCTAGGACAATAAGGCTTGATTTTATGGTGGTTTGAAATTTCCTTTGTTTTGGGTGGCTTCCCCTTAACCACACCCCCTCCCCCCACCGCCATATAAGGCTTCTCACATCTTATTACAGTCCTAGTACCTTCCTACCCATGAATATGAAGCAGAAAAACACCTTATTTGAGAAAATTTGCAATTTTCTCAGAGAGAGGCAAAGGGAGACAGGCAGGGAAGAGGTCTGTAACCCCTGAAGTATCTGGAAGGAAGTTTATTTCAAATGCTGCCTTTTCTTCATGGATGATCAAATATTTCCAATTTCCCCTTGCCATTCTACTTTCTTGTACTGTAAAGGGTATGGGAAGGAGGAGTTAGTAAATGGTAAACAGTAAGCAGGAGGTTTTCCAAAAGTACTAGAAACATAATTTATCTGTGAAAAAGTGAGGTTATATGACATAGAGAAGGTAAAACTTTTCACTGTCAGTCAGAAAACTGTGGTCACACTAAGGCATACCATTCTTTTAGAGTTTACAATTTTAAATAGAGGGAAAGGTCTTTTGCGGTACTTGAATATTGCCGCTGAAAATGGATTGGATTGGTTTGGGGGTGGCTGGGAGGAGAAGAGGGGAGAGAGAGCTGAAATACAAAATAAAACAAAGCTGAAACACCCAGGAGAGTCCCAGCCCTTTAGCTTGTAATAAGTCAGCTTTTGTTAGCTTGGCTTTTCAGTATTAAGCACTCAGTTCATCTCCATTGATTTGTAATGAGGCTGGGAGGCTCACAAAGCCTTAATCAAGCCAGGATCCCTTTAAAATGGACTCTTCAGTGAAGAGAGCTGGCAGATAGCATCTGCTGAGGAGCTGTGTTGGAGAGAGCTCACTGTCTCCATTGTGAGGCTTACACCAGGCTAGAGAATGGTGTAGGGGCTTCATTAGTCTGATAAAAACAGACAGGCCAACTTTTCATTAGAAGGATGCACAAATCCACTTTACTTGGCTTTCCTCCTTTACATTATAAGAGCATTATCAGGCTCAAGCTTATGGGACTCATTATTCCATACAAACACCAGAAAGGGAGGTGGGGAAGCTGAGCCCTCCCTCTTCGACTGGCATAGAGGGCTCTGCGAACTTTTTAAAGCAAAAACCTTGAGTTAACCAGAGGCCAAGGTTTCTAACCCCATGAAATAAAGATCCATGAGATCATTTTCTATCATTTTCCTGCTGTCAAACAAAAGAAAATGGTAGAACTTTTGACCATTTTCAGTAAGGGTCATTATTTTAAGATTTGTGCTTCAGAATTTGGGATTATAGAGATATTCTAATGCTGATATGTTTCATGCACTCTGCTCTAGTTCTAGTAAGATGGTTGAAAGCAAGTTAAATATATTGCTGTTTTTTTGTGTGTCATATTACATTATGAAATCACAAATAATATAAAATTTCATAGTAGATTTAAACTACACTTTGAGGGTGGAGGCAGTTAAATAGTGACTTGGATCAATGTACCTCCTTTAACTTTTGTTAACACTTTTTTTTTTTTAGTTTTGACTCTGCCTTCTGCTAACTCTATCTCTCTATTTTATTCACCTTTTCCCCCTTGTTGTTTGAACGCTTTGCTGTCTACTAAGCTGAGAATTGACACTGCCTGTGTGCTCCTGTCACCTAACTGAAAAATCCTGGATCTTCTTTTCCCTCACCCCTTTGTATATAATGACGTATATTGTTTAATGCTGTATTTTTTCAGGTGCCTCTATTTTAAGCCATATGCTGCCTTACTTTCTTGTTTTGTTCTTAGACTAAGGCTCTGTATTTTGTAAAATAATTATAATAATAATATGCTTTATCAGCATGGTATAATCCAACTTTTGCAAGGTACATTTATCCAAAATAAATACTGTCTGAATAAATTTCCCATTTGCAAAAATAGTAGCACTCTGATTTACTTTTTAAAAATTACATTGAAATCTCTACAGGAGATAGCTGATACAGTCAAGGTAAAGTGTTGGCTGTAATCCAGGGGGTCCCTAATCTCCAGGCCATGGACTGGTACCTCCTGTCAGGTCAGCAACAATATTAGATTAGAAATAAAGTGCATAATATAACACAGGGAGCTCAGCCTTGTGCTTTGTGATGACCAAGAAGAGTGAGATGGGTGTGGGGGAGGGGAAAGCAAAGAGGGATGGGATAGGTGTATACTTACAACTGATTCGTGCTGTTGTAAGGCAGAAACCAACACAGCATTGTAAAGCAATTATTCTCTAATTAAAAATTAAAAAAAAAAATACATGTAATGCATTTGAATCATCCTGAAAGCATTCTTCCTACTACTTCTAGTCTGTGGAAAAATTGTCTTCCATAAAACATGTCTCTGGTGCCAAAAAGTTTTGGGACCTCTGCTCTAATCTACTTCTCTAGATTAAACAGATGCCTTGATTCCTAGGCCAAGAATGACCCATTGCTTCATGGGAAAAAATTCAGGTTGAACTTGGGGGAAGCTGGCATCTACATAGAAAAATGAGGATTTATTGCATTTCATGCCACATCTGAGGCTTCACCTGGAACTTCCTGGTGTCATCATGCATTCATCTGTGTGCTGCGGGCTTCCCTGACGGCTCAGACGGTAAAGGATCTGCCTGTGATGCAGGAGACCCTGGTTGGATACTGGGTTGAGAAGATCCTCTGGAGAAGGGAATGGCAAGCCACTCCACTATTCCTGCCTGGAGAATTCCATGAACAGAGGTGATTAGTGGATTACAGTCCATGGGGTTGTAGAGACTGAGTGACTAACGCACACCAAAAATGGCAAGGCTCTGGGCCTGCTTTTAAGGAATTTTAGCTTCACCACAGATGTAGGCGTCACTATTTCATCATATATGTTAACAATGGGGGCTTCCTGGTGGCTTAGACGGTAAAGAATCTGCCCACAGTGATGAAGATTCAAGTTTGATCCCTGGGTCCAGAAGATCCCCTGGAGAAGGGGATGGCTACCCACTCCAGTATTCTTGCCTGGAGAATTCCATGAACAGAGGAGCCTGGTGGACAACAATCTATGTGGTCACAAAGAGTCAGACATGACTGAGTAACACACACACACATTGATAATAATACTCCTTTATCTGGTCCTCCTTTTAGTCCTGTAAGGGAGGAAAACAAATTAATTTTTTCTCTACTCCCTTAGATTCAAAAGATGGACTGTGTAA
Organism: Bos javanicus; assembly: GCF_032452875.1. Classification (NCBI taxonomy): domain Eukaryota; kingdom Metazoa; phylum Chordata; class Mammalia; order Artiodactyla; family Bovidae; genus Bos; species Bos javanicus. Next base: position 5,362,325 of record NC_083870.1, read on the forward strand.
ATTAGACCCACAAAAGACAGATTTAACAGGAGGGGAAAATAAAAGAGAGTTTATGTACACATACAATGTGATACTTGCAGGAGAATTCAGCAACGAGTAATTTAAAGAGCTGTTGAGAATTTGGGGCCCATGTGCTGTTTTAGTAAAAGGAGATAAATTTGTGGAGAAGTGACTAGATGAAGGAAAAGGGGTTTGTGTTTCAAGGGATGGTAACTTGGGGGAAGGTAAATATGTGGGGGAAATTAATAGAAAATGAAGATGATTTTAATAATAAGTTTTTATGTGTGTGTGCAAACCCATCTTGATTCTTACTTTCAATTTCCAGTGGTAAGTTTGTTCTCCTCTTAGAGGAGAAGGGAGAAGAATCAACTTCACAAAAGGAAATTTGTGTTCTGCTTTTAGGCAGATAAGTGGAGCCCAAGAAGATCATTTTGCTCCTGTGCCTGCTTAAATCCCTTTAGCCCCAAATAATCCTTATGCCAAAGTGGTGTATTCTGGAGTGGTATATTCTGATCTGCTGTCATGCCTTTTAAGATGGGACCTGTGCTTTAGATAGGCCAATGTTTAACACAGTGTTTCATGTTGAAGTTACATAATCAACTCACATTTGCAACAGCTGTGATGATAATGATGACGATGATGATGGTAAAGCAACTCAATCCATTCTCATCTGTCTTGCATTTTCAACTTCTGACTTGAATATGACAAAAGCTGAGGGGCCAAGATGTCAGCTCTATCCATTGTCAGAGATGAGGTGACTCGGCACTTCGGGGCAAATTTATCCAGCTCCCTAGAGGATGCCTCTTTGATCTCAGGACATTTCCTGAATCGGGCACTAGGATCACTCAGCCCCAGAAATACCAAACTGTGAGGTGCACGGTTCTCCAAACTGGGATGTGACAAGTTGGAAAGCAGACATTGTGCCCTGTTTTTTTTTTTTTTTTAGAAATGTCTGACTGAGTTTACTAGACAAAGCCCTCATTTTACTTCTAAAGGTGTAGAATTTGGGGCACTTCCTGGTATAAACAGATAATAACCTGCTTGATGAAGGAAGAACCTACCTTCCTTAACCTGTGTAAATATTTGTGAAAGCCTATCAATTTCTGCTATCTGAATTCTTATCTGAGATGAGGGTTCCCTATGTTTAAAAAAGAATATAAAACCCTCACCCTTCCTTAAACTTTTTCTGAGCTGGAACTGCCATAAATTTTTATTACAAATCCATATGCTAATCAGACGTAAGCCTGGGCCTGAACCAGTGGGAAATTAGTAGAGATTTACAACATCTTCTTGAGACCATACCTGGTACAAACCTACTCAAGACAAGTTAGTTGGTCTGAATGTTAGTTTTCTTTTCTCAATCAAGAGTTAAATTCCCTTTCTTTTATGTAACTGGCACTGCATGGCCTGAGGTTCTTTGTTTCTTGTATTGATAAAGTTAATTGGCTCTCAATCCTGAAAACAACCTCTGATTTGGCATTTATCCAATGAGAAATGGAATGTGGTATGGAGATCAACAGGTGATAAATTGAGAAATTATGGATCATACCTTCAGCTTTGTTATTTTAATTGCTTTTAACGTCATTGTGAAGGGAGACCAATCCAGCAATGGTCAAGTACTCAACAAAAAAGTGAGAACTGAGGGTATGCCTCCCAGAATAGGTGAGCTCTGGTATGAAGTTTATTGCGGTCAAATCATGTGTAACTCCAGCTTTTTCAAATATTAGCTATGAAATGAGTAAAAGCATTGTGGTCTTGAAGATGCCAGGTCTCTTAAAGTAGCTCTGATTCTAATGCAAGATGTGAATGGATGAATATCAATACCTGGGGAAGGTCTAGATGGATGGGCAATTTCACAGACTGCTTTATACTCTAGCATGGGATTGGTAAGCAAACAAACAGTGCTCCCAAGACTGTACAGAAATGGCTGAGAACAGTTTGATTATTCTCTAAGGATTTCTCAGTTTGGACAAAGAGACCCCAGAAACTTGGACCTTGACCATGGTGGAACTCAGATATTTCAAATCACCTAAAATCACCTAAAATCAAAACATGCTGAGACCCATCAAACCAGATATCCTTTTCCCTGATGTTATTATTATTCTGGTGAAAAGAACAGGGAAAAAAGCAAAGAAAAGAATACAAGAAACAAGAAATGCAGTTAACCAATTCAATTTTAAATCAAAAAGGATGGTTTATACAAATTGATAAATTTTAGTTCTCTGCCACAGGAGAAAGGTATTTATCTGCACACCTAAATCTTGTGACTATAAGAACTCCTATAAGATCAAAAAGGTGAGTATGTTGTGGAAGAAAAATGAGCAATCCAGTAAAGCAAGAATTGAGAAGGAGGCTCAGAAAGTGTCACCATGATGATTTTTTAGGATACTGTTGAGAGATTTTCAACATATTGGTAGGAATAAAGAGCATGCTGAGAGTGAACAGGGAATGAGGACCTGAAGATAACTAACTAGGATTGGAAGAAAAGAAATAAAATTGGAGAATATCTGTAATAGGACTTGGGGTCAAATAGAGTGTGAGACTAATTGAATGTTTATACATTAAGGACAAAGCCAATAGAGAGATAAAAGAATCCATAGGAAAAAAAGAGAAGATATCTTAAAGGAGGTAAGGGATATGGGATGGAGTGACATATAGATTGGTTATGGAGAATGGGAAGAGATTGGTTTTATTTCCTCAGACAGGAACTTTATATAAAGGAGAGTGAGATATTGAGGGAGTTAATGGTTAACTGCATTTCCAGCAGCAAAAACTTTCAACATCTAAACTAGACACCCTTGCATGGTATCTATCTCATTTTGGTGAATACTTTTTTAAAAATATATATTTATTTTATTTATTTGTTTGGCTTCCCTTGTAGCTCAGTCGGTGAAGTGTCTGACCACAATGCAGAAGACCTGGGTTCAATTCCTGGGTTTGGAAGATCTCCTGGAAAAGGAAATGGTAGCCCACTCCAGTATTCTTGCTTGGAGAATGACATGGACAGAGAAGCCTGGCAGGCTACTGTCTGTGGCGTCGCAAGAGGAGGACACAACCAAGCACACAGCACTAGATCTTAGTCGTGCTGCACAGGATCTTTAGTTGCACCATGTCGAATCTTTTTTAGCTGAGGTGTGTGGGATCCTTGAGTTGAGGTATGTGAACTCTTAGCTGTGACATGTGTAATATATTTCCCTGACCAGGGATCGAACCCAAGCCCCCTGCATTGAGAGTATGAAGTCTTAGCCACTTGATCATGAGGGAAGTCCCCTTTGGCAAATACTTTCAATGTCTTTCTCTCTTCTAGCATCTGAGTTCATGACATCTTATAAAAAGTTTCTGAAACCTCTCCTATAGCTTCTTACTCTCTCTTTCAATCTTCTCTGTCTTTCGTATTCTCCTCTGACCTCTCATGGATTCACACCTCATTTCCACTGCTCTGCTGGAATCTTCAGTTATTGTCCATCAACTGTCCATCAAGTTTTCACCTGGGTAATTTCCTGCTATTCTACCATAGTGAAGGTCACAGACAAGGCACACTACACCACATGTCCCAGGATTCTAGTCCCACTCCGGGACTCCACTTATATCAGAGGGGTAGAGGCACAAGGAAACCCTCTTGCTGATATTTTGTTTAAAAAAACAACAAAAATAAAAACAAACACTCATACTTTCTTTTTTCCTTTATCTTCCTATTTTCTTAGCATAATGAAAGTTTTTACTATTAACTACTGATTACCTTGGGACTTTTGGGGGCATACAAAATATTCAGGAAATTATAAATAATAGAAAATCTGAGATTGAGCCTATGACACTCTATTTCCTTCCCTGGAATGAAAGAGATGCTGTTGCTTCTCTTTACCTCTTCTAGAAGTTGTGGTCCTTCAAAGAACCACAAAGAAAGCTTCAATAAAAGAGGACTGTATCAAAAGCTTGACAGCAGTCACTCAATGTAATGACCAGGAGACGTTTTTTTTTGTTTGTTTGTTTGTTTGTTTTAAGGTGGAGACTCTGCATCATAATAGTGTTGAATTTCATGGCAAGAGAAGCACCCTGGTCTATATTATAGCTTAAAATCTAGGAGAGTTTCATAGGATACTTGTTGGTTGTTCATAAATGAAAAAAAAAAAAATTAACGTATGGGGGTCACATTTCCTCACCTGAACAGTTTAGGCACCGAAGAACTGATGCTTTTGAACTGCAGTGTTGGAGAGTCCCTTGGACTGCAATGAGATCAAACCAGTCCATCCTAATGGAAATATATCCTGAATGTTCATTGGAAGGACTGATGCTGAAGCTAAAGTTCCAGTACTTTGGCCACCTGATGCAAAGAGCCAACTCATTAGAAAAAAACCCTGATGTTGAGAAAAATTGAAAGCAGAAAGAGAGGGGGATGATAGAGGATGAAATGGTTGGATGGCATCATTGACTCAATGGACATGAGTTTCAGCAAGCTCCAGGAGATGGTGAAGGACAGGGAAGGTTGCAAAGAGTTGGACACACCTGAGTGACTGAGCAACAACAACAACCTCTTATTTTGTCATCAGTTCAGTTCAGTTCAGTCGCTCAGTCTTGTCTGACTCTTTGTGACCCCATGAATCGCAGCACGCCAGGCTTCCCTATCCATCACCAACACCCAGAGTTCACTCAAATTCACATCCATCGAGTCGGTGATGCCATCCAGCCATCTCATCCTCTGTCATCCCCTTCTCCTCCTGCCCCTAATCCCTCCCAGCATCAGAGTCTTCTCCAATGAGTCAACTCTTCACATGAGGTGGCCAAAGTACTGGAGTTTCAGCTTTAGCATCATTCCTTCCAAAGAACACCCAGGGCTGATCTCCTTTAGAATGGACTGGTTGGATCTCCTTGCAGTCCAAGGGACTCTCAAGAGTCTTCTCCAACACCACAGTTCAAAAGCATCAATTCTTCGGCACTCAGCTTTCTTCACAGTCCAACTCTCACATCCATACATGACCACTGGAAAAACCATAGCCTTGACTAGACTGACCTTTGTTGGCAAAGTAATGTCTCTGCTTTTCAATATGCTATCTAGGTTGGTCATTACTTTCCTTCCAAGGAGTAAGCGTCTTTTAATTTCATGGCTGCAGTCACCATCTGCAGTGATTTTGGAGACCTAAAAAATAAAGTCTGACACTGTTTCCACTGTTTCCCTATGTTTTTACCATGAAGTGATGGGACCAGATGCCATGATCTTCGTTTGTCATCAGTGGGCTATAAACCACAGAATATTCTGCAATCTAATAACATTATTTGTGGCTGGCTGGTACTCATGCCATGCCATATTCAGTCACTAAGTCATGTCTGATTCTTCACAACCCCATGGACTGTAGCCTGCCAAACTTCTCTGTCCATGGGTTGTACAGGTAGGAATACTGGAGTGGATTGCCATTTCCTCTTTAGGGAATCTTCCTGACCCAGAGATCAAAACTGCATCTCCCATGTCTCCTTCATTGGCAGGCCAATTCTTTACCACTGAGCCACCAGAGAAGCCCATAGCTGATTGGCACTTTAGCCTTAAATTTATGAATAATTATTATGGAAATTTGTCTTCCTATTCCCCTAATATTTAAAGCAGAGGCAGTTCTGATTGGTCAGCTTTGGACCTTCTTTTTCTGTGGTCATCCTGGTCCTTCAGGACCTCCTAAGAGTGAGGGGCCAAATTCCAGTTTGGAGATTTCCTCCATACCCACCTTATCAAATAAGCTGGAGGAGAGGGGAAAGGAAAAAAAGAGAAATTTATAAAAGTTATTTGTATAAATTCAACTCCACTTATAAGCCCTCATGCCTTCCACTGTGATTTATCTCATACTACAGATCCTCTAGTCATTCAAGGGGAAATGTTTAACACTGAGATTGGAATTTGGTAGGTAATCAATGGTGGCAATTTTTTTGTCATCACTCTTAATATTCATTAACTTGGCCATTATTATTAGAAAATAAGGTAAATAGGTCCTTCTCAAATAAAAGCCCAACATGTCAAATCAAAGATTTTTATTTACATTGATTTGTCTCAACTTACAACAGGATTACTTACCCATAAACCTATCAGAAGTTGAAAGATCACAAGTAAAAATGCATTAATACACCTAAATTACCAAACATCATAGTTTATCCTTTTTTACCTTAAAGGTGTTTGGAGCCCTTACATTAGCCCCTAATTGAGCAAAATCATATAACACAAAGCCTATTTCATAACAAAGTGCTGAATTGCTGACTGCAGCCATGAAATTAAAAGATGCTTGCTTCTCAGATGAAAAGCTGTAACAAACCTAGACAGCATATTAAAAAACAGAGGAACAAAATGGCTGCGAGCAGGTGGACATAGAGTACATCTCTCTCCATGGATACATCAGGAATGCACTTTCAGACACAGAAGTACATGCAGAAAACCAGCTGAGAGCAGACAGGAGTATACCTGACCGGTGGAAAAGAATATATAGACCCACACAAAACTCGGTAGGACAAAGGAACAGGGGGTAAAACAGGAGTGTTAGTAGGACTGGACCTGCCCTTGGTGGGTGTGGGAATTGAAGCAGGAGTCCAATCCCCATATTGGGGCAATTGTCTGAATCAGAGAAGTATTTAAGGCTGAGAGTGAAACAGCTGATCTGTGGTAGCCTAAATGGAATGGGAATAAGACAGTTCTTGCTGCAGCCTACACATCCCAGACAGGGACATAGGCCTCCTGGAAGGCGCAGAGGCTGGGAGCTGGAGTTTAGGGATTGTGGAGCAAGCAGTTTAGGTGATTGCAGGCTGCTGTTGACTGCAGAGAGACAGATTGAGGGGATGTGAAGGAGGAGATCATGGTGGGAATTGCCAGTGGAGGAAAGCCAGGGAACCACAGAAGCAAGGCGATACTGCTGAGTCATGCATAGTGGATGGAGCCATCGCCATAGCCTCTCTCTCCTCACACACCAGCATTGGCAGCTGAACAATAGAGGCTGGTCCATCAAACGCCCAATGCACTGAACTACAGAGTAGGACCCCAGCCAGGGGGATTCCTCTATGGGCCTGATGCACTGAACAACAGAGAAGGACTCCAGACAAGGGAAACCTTTAAGTGCCTGAATGGGCGGAGATATGGAGCAAGATTGTCCAAAGAGGCCTTCTGATTGCCAGCTACAAGAGGCTCGAAAAAAATTGATAGGGCCCTAATTCCTGTGGTGTCCCTGCACAATTGGTGCCCCCATGTTCCCTGCAAGTCAAGCAGCTGTGCCACCTTCACGTTCAACTCTCATTGGGACAGAGCTGCCACAGGAAAAAAGGTCTTGTGTCTATGTGCACAAGGTCATTTCAGTTGTGTCCGACTCTTTGCGAGCCTGTAGACTTGGCCTGCCAGGCTTCTCTGTCAGGGAGGGGTGTTCTCCAGGCAAGAATACTGGAACATATTGTCCAATACTTGTTGTCATACATTTCTACAGCACTGTGTTTCCTACTGCCCTAGACACCAACCCCCCGGAGTACCTGGTGCTGACAGAAACCCCGCAACCCAAGCAACTGCACCACCTCCACACCTGGCCCTCGCAGGGGCAGACCCAAGTCCTCTAGGGCAGCCTCAGGAGCAAGCCCCAGTGGACGAACCACATGTAGAGGTGGAAATTAAACCACAATTGAAACCCAGGGGCAGTGTGGCTAAGGTAGAAGACCCAAAACCTTCCCACCAGCTGTAAAAACTGCAGATTAAATCCTCACGATCAATTAGGGCAGACTCTATGTCTCTGGAACATATAAAATGTCATTGAGAGTTCCCACAAAGGAAACACACTAGTTCCAGTTGCTGTGGACATTGGAGGCAGGAATATACATGAGTAGGACTGGATTAGAACCTGAACTGCCCCCACAACAGGTCCAGAGACCAGCACATGCATGTTGGAGGGCACCCTAGGAAGGTAAGGTGGACTGTGACTCTCAACGAGGGAAAGGATTCTGCCAAGAAAATAGTTTATTATTATTTTTTGACTTGTTCTGTAGAAGTTTTTGGATTTTTTCTCTTTTTCTTCTCTTTTTTCCCCTTTTGTTGTAGTTGTCAGTTTTATTGGCACTATGAAATCCAATTAAGCTTTGGAGCTTTTTTATTCCTCAGTCATATTTTTTTACTGTTGTTATAAACATTTAACTCTACACTGGTCTTTTGCAGTTCTCTGGAGTTATCTTTTCTCTCTATTTTTAATTTTAATATTTTAAACCTATTATATTTTTTCTATATTTATTCCTTTTTTTGCTTCTCCTACTGCTCTTTTCCCCCATGCAGTTAATCTTTAACAGATATGAATCTTGTTTATCTACGTCTATTTAACTTTGCATATCTATTCTTTCTTTATTTCTCTCCTTTCATCTTAACATATTTGTTAGTCTTATTTTCATTGCTTTATTTCCCAATTGGCACCTAGATTTAGTTTTGGTTTCCGGTTTGTGCTTTAGTTCATTTTATACTGGTAGATATAATTTTGGTTTCCTTTGTTCTCCAGGTCAATCTATTGTACTTTATTTATGTTGGACTGTTTAGATTTTTATTATGGGTATATATGTATATTTAGTCACACTTTTTTATTGCTGTTATAAACCTCTGCTTCTATGTTGGTCTTTTGTAGTTCTGTGGAGCTTTCCTTTTTTTATTTCTTCTTTCTTTAACTTTTTCTTTTCTCTTTTTGATAAATTTAATTTTTTAAACTTATTATATTTGTTCTATATTTATTCCTTTGTTTGCTTTTCCTACTGTTTTTTTTTTTCTCCTTGTAGTTAATCTTTAAGGTATATAAATCTTCTTCATCTATCTCTGTTTAACTTTGCATATCTATTCTTTCTTTCTTTTCTTTCTTTCCTTTCCTCTCAACATATTTGTTAGTTTTGTTTTCATTGCTTAATTCCCCACTTGGCACCTTGCTTTAGTTTTGTTTTTCAGTTTGTGCTTTAGTTAGTTTTGTTCTTAACTGGTAAATATAATTTTTGACTTTCTTTGTTTGTTGTGTCAATCTACTGTACTTTGTTTTTGTTGGACAGTTTTGACTTTGCTCATGGGTGTATATGTATATGTGCATATTCCATTATTTTAATTATTATTTGCCTGATTTTATAACTGTCATTTGTCTGGGGTTCATCTTTGGTTTCTCGTTTTTGGATATTTGTTTTAATCTCACTTAATGCCATAACAAACAATTTGTGGAATCTTCGTTCTTGACCAGAGGTCAAGCCCTGAGGCTTTGGAGTGGGAGCACTGACTCCAAGACTCTAGACTACCAGAAAATGAACCCTCAGTTCAGTTCAGACGCTCAGACATGTCAGACTCTTTGTGACCCCATGGATTGCAGCATGCCAGGTCTCCCTGTCCATCACCAGCTCCCGGAGTTTGCTCAAACTCATGTCCATTGATTTGGTGATGCCATCCAACCATCTCATCCCTTTTTGTCCCTTTCTCCTCCTGCCTTCAATGGTTCCCAGCATCAGGTGAGAATTCACACAAAAGAAACCACTTGAATACAAGACCCAGCATAACCTAACCACCAGTAGCACCCTGTGCAGGGCACCTCATCTAATCAACAAACAAAACAAAAAGAAACCCCAATTATCAGCAGAAAGGTTTATCACCTCACTCTGGCAACCCACTCCAGTGTTTTTGCCTGGAGAGTCCTAAGGACGGGAGAGCCTGGTAGGCTACTGTCTGTGGGATCGCACAGAGTTGGGCACGACTGAAGCGACTTAGCAGCAGTAGCAGCAGCCTTGCCCATCATAGGAAAAACAAACAAACAAAACATCAGCACAATCTCACCCAATACAAAGCTTACACAAGCCATTAGACAAACCTTAGAAGGGCAGAAACCAAAAGGAAGAAAAAATTCAATCCTCTTCAAGGAAAGAATATAACTTTCTTTGAAGCCTGAGAAAAGGAGACCTCAAACACAATAAGTTAAAATAATAATAATAATGAAAAGACAGAGAAATACTACACAAATGAAGGAACAAACTAGAAACACAGACGTCCAAATAAATGAAGAGGAAATAGACAAACTACCTGAAAAATAATTCAGAATAATGATAGTAAAGATGGTCAAAACCCTTGAAAACAAAATAGAGAAAATGCAAGAATCAATTAACAAAGACTTAGAAGAATTAAAGAATAAACATACAGAGACAAACAATACTATTACTGAAATTTAAAATACTCTGGAAGGAAGCAGTAGCAGAATTTATGAAGCAGAAGAAAGAACCAGTGAGCTGGAAGATAAAATGATAGAAATAACTTCTGAAGAGCAGAATAAAGTAAAAAGAATGAAAAGAACTGAGAATAGTCTCCGAGACCTCTGGGACAATATCAAACATACCAACATTTAAATTATAGTGGTCCCAGAAGAAGAAGAGAAAAAGAAAGAGCATGAGAAAAATTTTGAAGAAATTATAGTTGAAAATATTCCCAACATGGAAAAGGAAATAGTCAATCAAGTCCAAGAGGCATAAAAAGTCCCATACAGGATAAACCTATGGAGAAACAGGCCAAGACACATACTAATCAAACTAACAAAGGTTAAACACAAACAAAGAAGATGAAAAGAAGCAAGGGAGAAGCATCAAGTAACATACAAGGGAAATCCCCTACACTTAACAACTGATCTTTCACCAGAAACTCCAGGCCAGAAGGGAATGGCAGGATATATTTAAAGTACTGAAAGGGAAAAATCTACAACCAAGATTACGGTACCTGGCAAGGATCTCTTTCAAAATTGATGGAGAAATAAAAAGCTTCACAGATAAGCAAAAATTAAGATAATTCAGTACCACCAAACCAGCTTTACAACAAATGTTAAAGTGAAAATATAGCCAAGAAATACAAGAGAAGAGAAAAGATCTACAAAATAAACCCCAAGCAATTACGAAAATGGCAATAGGAACAAGTATATCAATAATTATTTTAATGTAAATGGATTAAATGCACCAAACAAAAGACACAGACTGGCTGAATGGATAGAAAAACAAGACCAATAAATATGCTGTCTACAAGAAACCCAATTCAGACTGAAAGACACATATAAACTGAAAGTGAGAGAATGGAAAAATATATTTCATGCAAATGGGAAGCAAAAGAAAGCTGGAATAGCAATCCTCACATCAGACAAAATAGACCTTAAAATAAAGATTACAAGAAATAAGGAAGGACACTATATAATGTTCAAGGGATAAATCCAAGAGGAAGACATAATAATTGTAAATATCTATGGACCAAACATAGAAGCACCTCAATACATAAGAAAAACACTAGCAGATATAAAAGGAAAAATCAATAGCAACACAATCATAGTAGGAGACGTTAACATCCCACTCACACCAATGGACAGATCATAAAAACAGAAAATTAACAAGGAAACACAAGTCTTAAATGATACATTAGATGAGATGGATCTCATTGATATCTTTAGGAAATTCCATCCAAATGCAGAACACACCTTCTTCTCAAGTGCACATGGAACATTCTCCAGGATAGACCATATATTGGGTCACAAATCAAGCCTTGGTAAATTTAAGGAAATTGAAATCATATCAAGTGTCTTCTCCAATTACAACACTTTGAGAGTAGATATCAATTACAAGAAAAAACCTGTAAGAAACACAAACACATGGATATAAACAATGCACTTCTAAATACCCAACAGGTTCCTGAAGAAATAAAAAATTTTCTAGAAACAAATGACAATGAAAACATGACAACTCAAAACCTATGGGATGTAGCAAAAAGCAGTTCTAAGAAGGAAGTTTACAACAATACAATTCTACCTCAAGAAACAAGAAAAACATCAAATAGACAACCTAACTTTACACCTAAAACAACTGGAAAAAGAAGAACAAAAAGCACCCAAAGTAGTAGAAAGAAATAAATCATAAAGATCTGAGCAGAAATAAAGGTAAAGGAAATGAAACAATAGTAAAGATTAATAAAACTAAAAGTTAGTTATAAGAGAAGATAAACAAAATCAACAAACTTTTAGCCAGACTCATCAAGAAAATAGAGAAGCATCAAATCAACAGAATTAGAAATGAAAAAGGAGACATTACAACAGACAATGCAGAAATACAAAGGATTATAAGAGACTATTATGAACAACTATATGGCAATAAAATAGGTAACCTGGATGAAATGGACAGATTCTTAGAAAAGTTTAATCTTCCAATACTGAACCAGGAAGAAGTTGAAATTATGAACAACCCAATTACAAGCACTCAAATTGAAGCTGTGATAAAAAAAAAAAAAAAAAAAAACTCCTAAAAAACAAAAGCCCAAGACTGGACAACTTCACAGGAGAATTCTATCAAACATTTTGAGAAGAGCTTATGCCTATCCTTCTAAAACTCTTTCAGAAAACTGCAGAGGAAGGAACACTTCCGAACTCATTCTATGAAGCCATCCTCACCCTGATACCCAAATCAGACAAAGACAACACAAAAAAAGAAAACCACAGGCCAATATTACTGATGAACATAGATACAAACATCCTCAACTGTTTAGCAAACAGAATTCAGCAACACGTCAAAAAATTCATACACCTTGATCAAGTTGGGTTTATTCCATGGATGCCAGGATTTTTCAATATATGCAAATCAATCAACTTGATACATAATATTAAAAACTTGAAAGATAAAAACCATATGATAATCTCAATAGATGCAGAAAAAGCCTCTGACAAATTTCAGCACCCATTTATAATTAAAACTCTTCAAAAAGTGGACATAGAAGAAACCTATCTCAACATAATAAAGGCCATGTATGATAAGCCTACAGCAAAGATTATTCTCAGTGGTGAAAAACTAAAAGCATTCCCCCTAAGAGCAGGAACGAGGCAACAGTGTCCACTTTTGTCACTATTATCCAACATAGTTTCTGGCAGTCCTAGCAACAGCAATCAGAGAAGAAAAAGACATAAATCCAGATAAGAAAAGAAGTTAAGCTCTCACTGTTTGCAGATGAAATGATACTGTACATGGAAAACCCTAAAGATAGTATCAGAAAATTACTATAGCTAATCGGTGAATTTAGCAAAGTTGCAGGATACAAAATCATACAAAATTGCTTGTATTTCAATATATTAATAATGAAAAATCAGAAAGAGAAATTAAGGAATCAATCCCATATACCGTTGCAACAAAAAGAATTAAATATCTAGGAATAATCTACCTAAGGAGACAAAAGAACTGTACACAAAAAATTATATGATACTAATGAAAGAAATCAAAGATGACATAAACAGATGGAGAGATAGTCCATATTCCTGGGTAGAAAAAAAAATCAATATTGTGAAAATTACTATATTACCAAATGCAGTGTACAGATTCAATGTGATCCCTATCAAATTACAAATGGCATTTTTCACAGAACTAGAACAAAAAATTTCACAATTCATGTGGAAACACAAAAGACCATGAATAGCCAAAGAAGTCTGGAGAAAGAAGAATGGAGCTGAAGGAATCAACCTTCCTGACCTCAGATTATACTACAAAGCAACAGTCATCAAGACAGTATGGTACTGGCCCAAAAACAGAAATATAGACCAACGGAACAAGATAGAAAGCCCAGAAATAAACCCACGCACCTATGGGTACCTTATCTTTGACAAACGAGGCAAGAATATACAGTGGGGCAAGGGCAGCCTCTTCAATAAAAGGTGCTGGGAACACTGGACAGCTACATGTTCAGTTCAGTTCAGTTCAATTCAGTCACTCAGACATGTCCGACTCTTTGCAACCTCATGAACTGCAGCACACCAGGCCTTCCTGTCCATCACCAACTCCTGGAGTCCACCCAAACCCATGTCCATCAAGTTGATGATGCCATCCAACCATCTCGTCCTCTGTCATCCCCCTCTCCTCCTACCCTCAATGTTTCCTAGCATCAGGGTCTTTTCCAATGAGTCAGCTCTTTATATCAGATGGCCAAAGTATTTCAGCCTCAGCTTCGGCATCAGTTCTTCCAATGAACACCCAGGACTGAGCTCCTTTAGGATGGAATGGTTGGATCTCCTTGCTGTCCAAGGGACTCTCAAGAGTCTTCTCCAACACCACCATTCAAAAGCATCAATTCTTTTGTGTTAAATGTAAAAGAATGAAATCAGAACACTTCGTAACACTATACACAAAAATAAACTCAAAATGGATTAAAGACCTAAATGTAAGACCAGAAACTATAAAACTCTTATAGGTAAGCATAGGCAGAACACTCAAAGACATAAATCAAAGCAAGATTACCACCTCCTAGAGTAATGGAAATAAAAACAAAAGTAAACAAATGGGACCTGATTAAACATAAAAGCTTTTGCACAGCAAAAGAAACTATAAGCAAGGTGAAAAGAAACCCTTAGAATGGCAAAAATAATAGCGAATGAAACAACTGACAAAGGGTTAATTTCCAAAATATACAAGCAGCTCATACAACTCAATACCAGAAAAACAAACAACCAAATCAAAAAGTGGGAAAAACACCTAAATGGACATTTTTCCAAAGAAGACATACTAATGGCTAACAAACACATGAAAAGATGCTCAACATTGCTCATTATTAGAGAGATGCAAATCAAAACTACAATGAGATATCACCTCACACTGGTCAGGATGGTCATCATCAAAAAGTCTACAAATGCTGGAGAGGGTGTAGAGAAAAGGGAACCCTCTTGCACTGTTAGTGGGAATTTAAATTAATACAGCCATTTTGAATGATGGTTTGGAGATTACTTTAAAAGCTAGGAATAAAGACACCGTATGACCCAGCAATCCCACTCCTAGGCAAATACCCTAAGGAAACCAAAACTGAAAATGACACAAGTATCCCAATGTTCATTGCAGCACAATTTATAATAGCTTCAAAATGCAAGCTACCTAGATGTCCATTAACAGATGAATGGATTAAAAAGTAGTGGTACATATACACAATGGAATATTACTCAACCATGAAAAGGAACACATTTGTGTCAGTTCTAATGAGGTGGATGAACATAAAACCTATCATACAGAGTGAAGTAAGTCAGAAAGAGAAAGATAAATATTGTATTCTAACACATATATATGGAATTTAGAAAAATGCTACTGAAGAATTTATTTACAGGCAACAATGGAGAAATAGACATAGAGAATAGACCTATGGATATGGGGAGAGGGGAGGAGATGGTGAGATGTATGGAAAGTGTAACACAGAAACTTACATTACCATATGTAAAATAGATAGCCAAAAGGTATTTGCTGTATGGCTCAGGAAACTCAAACAGGGGCTCTGTATCAACCTAGAGGGATAGAATGGGGAGGGAGATGGGAGGGAGGTTCAGAAGGGAGAGGATATATGTATACCTATGGCTGACTCATGTTTGATAGAGAACAACGAAATTCTGTAAAGCAAATATCCTTCAATAAAAAGTAAATTTAAAAAAGAAGAAGAAAAACAGACGCATCACTTTGTCAACAAAGTTCCATATAGTCAGAGCTATGATTTTTCCAGTAGTCATGTACTGATGAGAGAGTTGTACAGACCATAAAGAAGACTGAGCATCTAAGAACTGATGCTTTGAACTGTGATGTTGGGGAAGACTCTTGAGATTCCCTTAGACAGCACACTGATCAAGCCAGTCAATCCTAAAGGAAATCAATCCTGTATATTCATTGGAAGTACTGATACTGAAACTGAAGCTCCAATACTTTGGGTACCTGATGTGGAGAACCAACTCATTGAAAAAGACCCCAATGCTGGGAAAGATTGAAGGCAGTAAAAGAAGGGGGTGACTGAGAGCGAGATGGTTGGATGACATTGTCAACTCAGTGGACGTGAGTTTGAGCAAACTCCAAGAGATAGTGAAGGGCAGGGAAGCCTTCATATTCATGGGTTAGAAAGAGGGATGTGACTGAGCGATTGAATAGCAACAGTCTATTGAATACTGTGCTGAAAGTGAAAAACAATGTTTGTGTGGATACAGAATGGTTGTAACTGTATTGGTTGCTTCTACTCCTGATCATTCAGCTGACTTGGAGCTGTGGCTACCTTGGCAGTGCTCAGCCATATGGGTGTCACTGAGGTCTCAAGACTGGACGTAAAATAAGCTAGCTGATAAAATGATAGCACAGGCAGAAAGAAAGAGGTAAGTAGAAACAGGGAAAATGGTAGGAGAAACAATTTTGTTCCTTTTTTTTTTTTAGTTGAAGTATAGTTGCTTTACAGCTTCCCTCATGGTCAGTAGTAAAGAATCTGCCTGCTGGTACAGGAAACACAAGTTCTATCCCTGAGTCAGGAAGATCCTCTGGAGAAGGGAATGGCAGCACACTCCAGTATTCTTGCCTGGGAAACCCCGTGGACAGAGGAACCTGGTGGGCTACAGTTTGTGGGGGTCACAGAAGAGTTGGACACAACTTAGCATCTAAACAATAGTTACTTTACAATGTTGTGTTAGCTTCTGCCATACAGCAAAGTGGATCAACTTCATATATTCTCTCTTTTTTGGATTTCCTTCCCATTTAGGTTCACAGAGCATACAGTAGAGTTCCCTGTGCTATACAGTACAGTAGGTTCTCATTAGTTATCTGTCTTAAACATAATATTAATGGTGTATATTTATCAATCCCAGTTTCCCAATTCATCCCACCCCCTTCCCCTTCCATATCCATATGTTCTTTCTCTACATCTGTGTCTCTGTTACTGCTTTGCAAATAAGATTATAGCTCCTCTGTCCATGGATTTTCCAGGCAAGTGTACTGGAGTGGGGTGCCATTGCCTTCTCCATATAATTTTCTAGATTCCACATATATGTGTTAGCATACAATATTTGTTTTTATTTTTCTAACTTAATTCATGCTGATTGAATTCAAGTCTCTAGGTCCATCCATATTCTGCAAATGACACAGTTTCATTTCTTTTTATAGCCGAGTAATATTCTATTGTATATATATACTACCATATGACCCAGCAGTTTGAATTTTATTTATCATCCACTCTTTGCCAGGAATTGAGTTTCCAAAGGTAAATAAGAAATTCCCTTGCATTTCAGTCATTTACAGTTTAGTAGAAAAAATAGATTACAATTTCATGTTCAACACACTTATACTCAGTACTGCCTGGAAAATTCTGGAAATATAATTTAGGATTAGTGGGTGCTAATCTAACCTTAACATGTGTACCTTTAAATTTAAAGAGCTTCTGAGATATAAGAATAACAACAGTAATAATAAATGTCTTCCTTGAATTGAAGGAGGGAAAAAGTAAATGATTTGTGAATGCAAATTCATCCTTTTCTCTAGACCGTGCAGGAAGCCTAGGATGTCACCCTCAGCAGAATAGCAGGTAAATGCTGGCTTTATTTCTTACAGGTTTTGGACTTTCTGCAAGTCTCTTCACCTCCATGGCCTTCAGTTTCCTTGTCTGTCTCATGAAGATACTTACATTTTCCTTGCAGAGTTGTGAAGAGTGAAGATGATTGTGTGGGAGGTGTTGAGGTCCCTAAAATATAGGAGTCATTTATAAAATGATCTAAGAATGGTTTATAAATAATAGTTCTTAAAGTTATTATTCTGTTTGGCAGCATAAACTATAAGCTTTTCATCATGTGACTTTCCTGCTCAAAAACCCTCAATATTCATTAAAGATCATGGGAAAAGAACTATGACCCAAGGAAAATACAGGAGTTTCTACCTGTCGAGAGAGACAGATTAATATATTGCATAATAGCAGGGATCCTGCCCTCAGCCTAGTGTGGACTTGAATGCGACCACTATTTACTAGCAGTGTGTCCTTGGGTGAATTATTTAACCTTTCTGGTCAGAACTTCAGTTTCCTTACCTGTTAAATGTGGATAATGATAATACCTTCTTAGAGTTGCCCTGAGAATTAAATGTGTTCAGTTCAATTCCGTTCAGTTGCTCAGTCATGTTCGACTCTTTGCGACCCCATGGACTGCAGCGCCAGGCTTCCCTGTCCATCACCAACTCCTGGAGCTTGCAAATGTGTTGCTGCTGCTGCTGCTAAGTCGCTTCAGTTGTGTCCGACTCTGTGCGACCCCACAGATGGGCCCCCACCAGGCTCCCGCATCCCTGGGATTCTCCAGGCAAGAACACTGGAGTGGGTTGCCATTTCCTTCTCCAAAGCATGAAAGTGAAAAGTGAAAGTGAAGTCGCTCAGTCGTGTCGGACTCTTCACGACCCCATGGACTGCAGCCTACCAGGCTCCTCCATCCATGGGATTTTCCAGGCAAGAGTACTGGAGTGGGGTGCCATTGCCTTACTGCATGTAAAACACTGGGCAAAGTGCTTGACATTTAAAAAAATTCTCAAAAGTTGACTGTGAAAATAATTAGTTATACTACTGTTATTAGAGAGGATCATGAAGTCACACTGGGAAAAATATACTGATGAAAAGTCGATCTCCTCTCTCCCACCACCACTGTCTCCTTTTCATTATTCATACCCTCCCTTACACACTCCCGCAAACACTTTCAATATGTTACATTGGGGTGAACTCCAAAGCATCAGGAGAGGCTTTTTTCACCCCCAAGCTGCATTGGTTCAGAGAGGTGCTTGCCCTCAGAGAATCACAACAGGACTGAACTCTGTGTTCGTGGCTCTCACCCTGAAAGCAAAATTACTGTGAACAAGTCTAGGACATGGCTTCTCGGAGGAGTCACAGGAACAAATAATCCAGCTCTCTCCTATCTCTATGCAATTTATAGTTTTGAGGGAGAAATGATACTTCTATAAGGAACTCAAATATAATGTTAACTGTTTTATAAACTAGAAAACTAGCATAAACAAAAAACAGCAGGAATTTGGAGGAAAGAATGAGGACCTATATATGGGTGATAAGGTGACTTTTCAAGGAGGAAGTGGCATCTGAATGGTACTTTGAAAGACAAGTCAGATTTCAATGAAGTGAGAAGATAAGTCAGGTTATTCTAAGCTGAAGAAACAGTGCACATATAAGTATCAAGGCATAAAAACTTGGGGCATCTTCTAGAAATGCTATATTTGTAAATATTAATTTGTGACTTTTCTAAGCATGTATGTTGGTTGCTTTTGCAACTTCTTTCTTTCTTTCTTTGATCTGAGTTATGGGGTCAATTCCTGAGACTCAAAGAATTCCATAAGTTTCTTTTCAGTTCACAGGAGGTCTGGAGATAGAGATGTCTTTCTGGATCTCTATGGGAAGCCATTTCATAGGGAACTATATCAGCCGGAATCTGAGGTTTGACCTTGAGAAAGATGGCTTCTAAGAATTGCTGGGAAGGAATTTTCTGAACATGTCACTCAGATTCCTTAACATTTGACCTAGGATGGATATCATTTAGTTAAAATTTAAAAAAAAAGGAAAGGAAAAATAAAACAAAAAAAGATGAAAAGAAAACTCCAAACCAGTGAAATATTTCCCCTGAATTCATGGGAAAGCTGCAAAGACCTCAGTTGAAAGAAAACTGTCAGGGGTAGAATGAACTGGAGCAGTGCTATCTTCCAGGTCTTAGGTAGGCTCCCCCACAGAAGGGAAATCACCAAAACATAATCTTCCACATCTCCCAAATTCCCCATGTTGCATATTGCTGATTGCCAGGGAGAAAGAAACAGCCAGGGAGAGTTCAAATCAGAAAAAGAAGTGGAAACCAGATTCTCTGAGGGGAAAAACACAATCAGCGACAGGTGGTGAGAGAAACCTGGAAAGCAAAATTCTAAAAGCAAGTGAGAGAGGCTCTTGCAAAAGGAAATTAGATATAAGCTGCCAGGTGATATAGCAGCTGAAAGGTCAGTACTATTTTGGGCTAAATATGAAGAGCCTTCAGGCATCTCAGGACAGGGGAAAAAAAAAAGTACAAATAAAGAGCGTTCAGAGAAAGGCAACTGCATTGATTAAAAAATGGCTGTTGGCTTTGTGGTGAAAGATGAAAGGCATGAGATAGGCAGGGGCAGCCAGGGAGTTGGGTGCCAATTGTATATTAATAGCACTTTGTGGTGACAAAACACTCAACACTGTTTATTTCTTATCTCTCACATGGTCATTCTTCCTTGTAAAATGTGTTCATTTACTCAACAGTCATTTATTGACCACCTCCTCTGTGCCATTTTGTGTGCTTGGGAGTCAAGTTAAATAAGGTGCTGCCTCAGTCCTTGAAAACATGACACTCACTTACAGAGACTGTGCAGCAGTAAGAAGAAAGCTGTGGAATAAATACTCAACAGGCCCCATGCACTCAAGAAAAGGAATTATTACTCTACTGAAAGGGGGTAGGTACAGTTTAAAGAGAAGGTAACCTTTCAGCTGGATTTTGCAGAATGAATAGGCTTTCATAAAGTGGAATGAGTGGGTGGGAGGGTAGGAGAACACTTAAAGCAGAGGTGAAAGCATAATTAAGTGCACAGATTTGGGAGCATGACCCATGAGGCTGAAGCCTAGGGCACACTGACAGACCAAGGAGAGGAGTTGTGGAAAACACATCACTGAAGGGACTGATCACTTTTTAGAGCATGTTGGAATATGTTGCCTGGCATAAGACTTGCCAAAACAGTCTTGAAGGTATACAAAAAAGCTCCATGATGGCAAGAAATACAAATGTGTGCAAACATAGTCTATGACCTTAAAGAGCTTATCAATTAATGAATGAACATTTCTTGAGTTCTCATATACCCCAGGTGCTAAGCTGAAGATTCATCTCAAATAAAAGATTTTAAAAAAAGAAACGAAAACTCCAGAAAGCATTCAATCAATATGATGATGATAGATCAAACATATTAAGTATTAACATATTTTAAATGAGTAGATTAGAAGCCCACAGAGATATAACATGCCAGTAGTGGCGAGGAAGGACAGTATATGGTAAGCTCCTGTTCAAAATATCTGTTGAGGTGTAATCAGACAATCAGTTCAGTTGCTCAGTCGTGTCTGACTCCTTGCAACCCCATGGACTGCAAAACACCAGGCTTGCTTGTCCATCACCAAATCCTGGAGCTTGCTCAAACTCATGCCATTGAGTTGGTGATACCATCCAACCATTTCATTCTCTGTCATCCCATTCTCCTCCTGCCTTCAATCATTTCCAACATCAGGGTCTTTCCCAAAGAGTCAGTTCTTTGCATCAGGTGGCTGAAGTATTGGAGTTTCAGCTTTAGCATCAGTCCTTCCAGTGAATATTCAGGACTGATTTCCTTTAGGAGTGACTGAACTGTTTTGATCTCCTTGCAGTCCAAGGGATTCTTAAGAGTCTTCTCCAACCCCACAGTTCAAAAGCATCAATTCTTTGGTGCTCAGCTTTCTTTATAGTCCAACTCTCACATCCATACATGACTACTGGGGAAAAAAAACAAAACATAGATTTGACTAGACAGACCTTTGCTGGCAAAGTAGTGTCTCTGCTTTATAATATGCTGTCGAGGTTGGTCATAGTTTTTCTTCCAAGGAGCAAGTGTCTTTTTAATTTCATGGCTACAGTGATTTTGGAGGCCCCCAGAATAAATTTTCTCAATGTTTACATTATTTCCCTATCTATATGCCACGATTTTAGTTTTCTGAATGTTGAGTTTTAAGCCAAATTTTTCACTCTCTTCATTAAATTTCAACAAGAAGCTCTTTCTGCCATAAGGGTGGCATCATCTGTGTATCTGAGGTTATTGATAATTTCTCCCAGCAATCTTGATTCCAGCTTGCCACATGATATACTCTGCATATAAGTTAAACAGGCAGGGTGACAATATATAGCCCTAACGAACTCCTTTCCCAATTTGGGACCAGTCCATTGTTCCATGTCCAGTTCTAACTGTTGCTTCTTGACCTGCATAAAGATTTTTCAGGAGGAAGGTAAGGTGGTCTGGTATTCCCATCTCTTGAGGAATTTTACATAGTTTGTCGTGATCCACACAGTCAAAAGCTTTGGTGTAGTCAATAAAGCAGAAGCAGACAGTTTTTCTGGAACTCTCTTGCTTTTTCGATGATCCAATGGATGTTGGCAATTTGATCACTGCTTCCTCTGGCTTTTCTAAATCCAGCTTGAACTTCTGGAAGTTCACGTTTCACACATTCTTGAAGCCTGGCTTGGAGAATTTTGAGCATTACTTTGCTAGCATGTGAGATGAGTACAATTGTGTGGTAGTTTGAGCATTCTTTGGCATTGCCTTTCTTTGGGATTGGAATGAATACTGACTTTTTCCAGTCCTGTGGCCACTGCTGAGTTTTCCAAATTTGCTGTCATATTGAGTGCAGCACTTTCACAGCATCATCTTTTAAGATTTGAAATAGTTCAACTGGAATTCCATCACCTCCACTAGCTTTGTTCATAGTGATGCTTCCTAAGGCCCACTTGACTTCACATTCCAAGATGTCTGACTCTAGGTGAGTGATCACACCATCATGGTTATCTGGTTCATGAAGATCTTTTTTGTATAGTTCTTCTGTGTATTCTTGTCACCTCTTCTTAATATCTTCTGCTTCTGTTAGGTCCATACGATTTCTGTCCTTTATTATGACCATCTTTGCATGAAATGTTCCCTTGGTATCTCTAATTTTCTTGAAGAGATCTCTAGTCTTCCCCATTCTATTGTTTTCCTCTATTTCTTTGCACTAATCACTGAGGAAGGCTTTCTTTTCTCTCCTTGCTATTCTTTGGAACTCTGCATTTAAATAGATATATCTTTCCTTTTCTCCTTTGCCTTTAGATTCTCTTCTTTTCTTAGCTATTTTTTAAGGCTTCCTCAAACAACCATTTTGCCTTTTTGCATTTCTTTTTCTTGGGGATGGTCTAATCATTGCCTACTGTACAATGTCATGAACCTTTGTCCATAGTTCATCAGGCACGCTATCAGATCTAATCCCTTGAGGTGTAATAAACCTCCCCAAATGTTAATGGGTTTAAAAAAAAAAAAAACTTTATCATGATAACTGATGGTTCTTGATTTGACTGGGTTCAGCTGGGTGATTCTCCTTTGGGGTCTCTCAGGCAGTTTTTGACAGATGGCACCTGGAACTGGAATTATCTGCAGACCTACCTGGGCTGGAGATCCTGAATACTCCTTTATTCCAATGTGTGATGCCTGATGGAATGTCTGACACAGATAGAAGCTACCCAGGCACATGTCTGTCTCCACATGTCATCTTCATATGGCCACCCTGCACTCTCTCCCAGTAGTCTCAGATGATTTAAGCATCTCGTATGATATTTGGCTTCTGATGGCTTAGCCCATAAAGAATTCGCCTGCAATGCAGGAGACCTCATTTCATTTCCTGGGTTAGAAACATCCCCTGGAGAAGGGAAAGTCTACCTACTCCAGTATTCTGGCCTGGAGAATTCCATGAACTGTATAGTCCTTGGGGTTGGAAAGAGTCAGACACGACTGAGCTACCAAGTTAATAAATTAATTAAGGGAGTATTTCCAGAGGCTGAGGACAAAGTTGCAAGGCTTCTGAGGATTTACCAGTCATGCAATGTCCCTTCCATCACATATTATGGGTAAAAATGCAAGTCATGAGGACAGCCTGTTCAGAGCCTGAACATCAGGATGCATGAGTCACTGGAGAGGCATCTTTGGAGACAAGTCACCTTGGTTCCAAATGACAACAAGGGTTGCAAAGAAGAAGACATATGGTGTAGAGGACTGTCAGAGAAGACACTTCACTGGAGTGGGGGAGCTTAAGTTGGGCTTTGGAGTAAATGTGAGTTTCATCTAAGTAGAGAGAGACCTCATGGCAAAATGAGCATATAGTCACAAGTTGATCTCAGTTTGAATCTTGCTTCTATCACCTACTTCCTAACCATATCCCTTCAGGAGTGATACCTCTTAGAGTCATTGAAGAGAATACTGATAACATACATAAAAAGCTTGTATCCTACTTAGAACCCATAAAAGAAGTTATTATTAATCACAAAGGAGGGTATTTGAACCTGGGTAAAAATTAAAGACATGAGTAAAGTTGAGGATATAGTGAATGATATAAAACATTATGATAACAATATTCAAAATGAACTGGAGGAGAAAACTTATAACATAGAGCCTAGATTCCACAGTTTCTGCATTTATCACAAATTGTACTTCCTAAAATGTAAATGTATGTAGTCATCTGACCATACACCGTCTTGGTGTGATTAAAGAGCAAACAGACTCTCTTATTCCAAAATGTCATCTTCTTTAATATGCCCAAGAGTCTTCCACTCCATCATTAGTAGCTCATTCTTCTCAGTTAAGATATCTTGTCCCCTGGGATCTCCTATCACAATGAAAATACACTGGGAGAGGTATTACATTAAGATATCATCAATTACTAGCAGTGTATTATACTCTTGAGATTACTTTTCAACTGTAATAGTCAAAATATTCTAGGTTATGCAGTGCTAAAAATATTCCCACAATTTTAGTTCCTTTTAATGCAATAACACTTATTGACTTATATGAAGTCTGCAGCATGTCCAGGCAACTCTCCAGGGCAACCGTCTACCATGTATTGGGTCCTTTGATCTCATGGACCTCCATATCAACACACCGTGGTGGAAGAAAAGACAGGAGAGTTATACACTGGCAATTAAATGTTCCTACAAGAAAGTGATACACATCACTTCTATGTACATTTCATTGGCCAAAGCAAGTCACATGGCCATATATAGCTTCAAGATGCACTAAACTATTAGCCTCTCTTGTGCCCAGAAGAGGAATTGGCTGTCGGTTGGGCTAAATATGTGTGGCACATTGATCAAAGAAAAAATTCAATGAAGAAAAATTAGACTGCAATTGGAAAAAATTTGTTAATGAAATGGATAGGAACAGAGGTTGAGGTAGCTCTGATGGGTCATCACTATGGGTTTTTTGATACAGTGATACTCAGAGTGGCAGTAAACTCCAAGATATAGAAGGTATGTCAAAAATAGAGATAAAGGATCCCAAAAGGGAAAAAGAGGAGCACATACCTGGTACCAGCTTTGGCTCTTTCACATTTAAGCATCAAGTCATTCATATTCAAACACTAGGTTGCAATACTTATCATCATCAGAAAGCAAACCATCCGATGGCAATTTTTAAATTAATAGTTAAAAGATTCTGAGAAACTACTAGAGTAAGCATTCTGTAAAATACAGAAAAGAAGGTAGGCTGAAATGAAACAGTTGAAACTGTCACAGTTGGGAGGTTGAGAAAGGAGATAGGTCAGTAAAAATAGAAGGCTGTTTCTGAGTATCAGGAGAGATCACAATGAGAAACTGAAAAAGCAAGGATAATATGAATTGGTTTTAAACTGATTTCAGTTCAAGATTCTGGGGTGAAGGAGAGCAGATGGATATGTCTTAGGGGAAAATGTCTTTGAAGAAGGCTTAGGGAAGTTTTAGTTTAGGGAACAGCCTACTGATCCTAGAGGGGATCTAGCATGCTTGTGTTAGCAATACCCCATATAAGGGAGATGGTTACCCACTCATCTCAGGCTTGCTGCTGACTCTTCACTTGTGCACTTAAACAGTCTTAAGGGTTTATCTCTGCCATTCTAACATAAATCCAACCATCATTTACCCTCTAGAGCTAATTCATAGTAGGCTTATAGCAGATTAATGTCTGGTCACTTCATCTTTACTTTTAATTTTAAAACAGTTTTAGAGTCACAGAAAAGTTGAGAAGATAGCACTGAGAATTCTCATATATCACACCGCCAGTTTCCTTATTATTTTTATTTTATACTAGTATGGTACATTTGTCACAACTAATGAGCCACTGTTGTTACATTATTATTAATTGGTGTATCACACAATGGAATACTCAGTTCAGTTCAGTCATTCAGTCCTGTCTGACTCTGTCAGACCCCATGGGCCACAGCACTCAAGGCCTTCCTGTCCATCACCAACTCCTGGAATTTACCCAAACTCATGTCCATTGAGTTGGTGATGCCAGCCAGTCATTTCATCATCTGTCGTCCCCTTATCTTCCTGCCCTTAATCTTTCCCAGAATCAGGGTCTTTTCAAATGAGTCATTCTTTGCATCAGGTGGCCAAAGTATTGGAGTTTCAGCTTCAACGTCAGTCTTTCCAATGAACACTCAAGTCTGATTTCCTTTAGGATGGATTGGCTGGATCTCCTGGCAGTCCAAGGGACTCTCAAGACTCTTCTCCAATATCACAGTTCAAAAACATTAATTCTTCAGTGCTCAGCTTTCTTTATAGTCCAACTCTCTGGTATTCTCATCTCTTTCAGAATTTTCCACAGTTTATTGTGATCCACACAGTCAAACGTTTTTCTGGAACTCTCTTGCTTTTTTGTTGATCCAGCAGATGTTGTCAATTTGATCTCTGGTTCCTCTGCCTTTTCTAAAACCAGCTTGAACATCTGGAGGTTCACAGCTCACATATTGCTGAAGCCTGGCTTGGAGAATTTTGAGCATCACTTTACTAGGATGTGAGATGAGTGCAATTGTGTGGTAGTTTGAGCATTCTTTGGCATTGCCTTTCTTTGGGATTATAATGAAGACTGACCTTTTCCAGTCCTGTGGCCACTGCTGAGTTTTCCGAATGTGCTGGCATATTGAGTGCAGCACTTTCACAGCATCATCTTTCAGGATTTGAAATAGCTCAACTGGAATTCCATCACCTCCACTAGCTTTGTTCATAGTGATGCTTCTTAAGGCCCACTTGACTTCACATTCCAGGATGTCTGGCTGTAGGTGAGTGATCACACCATTGTGATTATCTAGGTTGTGAAGATTACTCAGCTGTAAAAAGGATAAAATAATGTCATTTGCAAAGCATGGATGAACCTGGAGACTATCATACAAAGTGAAGTCAGTCAGGCAAACACAAATATATGTTATCACATGTATGTGGAATCTAACAAATGATACAAATGAACTTATTTATAAAGCAGAAATAGACTTATAAACAAATAGAAAAGAAACTTACGGTTACCAAATGGGAAAAGGTGAGGGAAAGATAAATTTGGAGTTTGAGAGTAATATATATGTACTTAAAATATATCATAGTACATATATATTACTCTCAATGGCACCCCACTCCAGTGCTCTTGCCTGGAAAATCCCATGGATGGAGGAGCCTGGTAGGCTGCAGTCCATGGGGTCGCTAAGAGTCGGACACGACTAAGCGACTTCACTTTCACTTTTCACTTTCCTGCATTGGAGAAGAAAATGGCAACCCACTCCCGTGCTCTTGCCTGGAGAATCCCAGGGACGGGGGAGCCTGGTGGGCTGCCGTCTATGGGGTCACACAGAGTCAGACACGACTGAAGCGACTTAGCAGCAGCAGCAGCATATATAAAATAGATAAACAGGAAGAATCTACAGTATATCACAGGGGACTATACTCAATATCTTGTAATAGAAAGGAATTTGAAAAAAGAATATATATTCATATACATATATGTGACTTACTTTACTAAACACCTAAACTGACAGATTGTAAATCAACTATACTTCAATTAAAATTTTTCCAATTAAAAAACTAAAGAATAACAATTTTTTAAAGCCATTTCTGTGTATGATTTAGAGATTGGCAACGGTCACAGTGTATGTTCATATGAAAATAAAAAGGGTTTTGAAACAGTACAACTTTACATAGAAAGGACAGAACATTTCAAAAACCTTATCTCTGGTAGGCGAATAGCAACAAAATAACATGCAAAAAGCTTCTCTGGAGCCAAAATTGTCATTATTTCATGTATGCACTAAATTAAAGAAGAATGAAATTAAAGGGTATTTCAAAAGTTTGAGTTCATAAGAAACACACAAACAAGCAAAACAGAAACACACACAAACAACTAGTCATAAACAAGGAATGTGTCAGACTTATCTACTGGTTCTGGAGACTTCCAACCTATGTTTCCTGGGTGTCTCTTGAATAAGCTTAGTAATTAATTCAGTAGGTTATTCGCACAGGTGGGATCTAGAATTACTCAGGGGCTGAGTATCTGACAGTCTCAGGTGAATCTCTGGATACTTGTGTATCTTCTAAACTTCAGTTTTCTTCAGAAATACCTAAGATCTTAAACCCTGCCCCCACCTTTTCCCCAATTTACCTCTTCAGTTCTCTCTTGAAATTCCAGGCTGCTTGACTGATTAATGGACCTTTCCAGCTATCTCACCAAACAGCCAGACTTTGTCCCGCCCTGTATCTACTACTTTGGCATACCATTTCAAATCAGATACCATTTCAAATTCAGTTTCAATATATTCCCAAGTATGAATATCACCACTTCCAAAGATATTTGCTATCATTTCTTACCTACACCTTGTATATTTGTAACAGCTAAGATCAGACCTTAGGTCACCATACTAATTTGGGTGCCATAGTCCAAAAATGGGCTTCCTCAGTGACTCAGCCAGTAAAGAGTCTGCCTGCAATGCAGGAGACTCAGGTTCGATCCCTGGTTAGGGAAGATCCCCTGGAGAAGGGAATGGCAACCCACATATTCTAAAATGCTGGCTGCCTGCCTTTGTGTACAAATCTGAACATTTCTGGAAAACCTGATGACTCAGCACAAGTACGTAGCACTATGTGGTTGACCTAAATAGATCTGGAAGCATTGTTGTTGTTGTTCTGTCACTAAGGCATGTCTGACTCTTTGTGACCCCATGGACTGCTGCATGCCTGGCTCTCCTATTCTTCACTATCTCCTGGAGAAGCATTGAGGTCAGCACAAATGGTTGTGTGTGTGGCAAGGGGTAGGGAGTTCATTAAAGAGTCCATGAAGCATAATTGTTAGGGACGGTCATTGATGAGGAGAGACTTTGGAGTGGTAGACAGGGTTTAGGAATAATAGAAAAGGGGGAAAAGTTAAAAAAAAAGAACCAAGGGTCAGCATTACTTGATAGGACCTCCATTGAAAGAACAGAGTGCTAGGAGATTATTAGCCAGAAAGGGAAAAAGACAATAAACAATCACTAAAATAAAGGAAATGAAGGAGACAGTCCACTTTTCCCCAAAGTTGGAGATCTAAGTCATGTTAGTGATACAAACATTTGTCCCATGCAGCCAAATCACTGCTCTATAGCATTAGACTAACATGCACTCAAATTTGTCTGCATTTAAATTTGGTCACAAACCACAGGAACACTTACTTTCAACTTTCATCTCTGACTTCTAGTTTTTAGTCATGCTCAAGGTCTCTATTTCATTAGTGGAAAAATATGAGAGCCCTCCAGTGGCCAAAAATAAAACCGATAAATTTATACCACCTCTAAGTAAAAGCTCTTTAGCCTTGTGGGAAAAAAGTCATCTTCATATTTCAAAGGCAGAGAATTCAGTGTCAAGGTGGAACTTTTTATTACTATTCCATTGACTCTCAAATAACTTGAGTAGTTCTTAGCATAGGTAGACAGAGGCACATCACTGAAAACAGAATCAGAGGTGAATCATTACAACACAAAGAATAAAACCTCTTGGTGTATTTCCTTAAATGGAGATTTGTTATGTAAAAATAAAGCAATGACAAAGAAGAGCTAACATTCATTATGAGCAAGTTAAAGAACTCATGCACAGAGGAACTTGGATTCCTTTCTTCAAAGATATAAATCTGTAGCCATGAGAAACCTTTCCTAAATTCCTAATAGAATTTTATGTAGATATATGGTTGGACTGTTTTTTTGTTGTTGTTGCTGTTGTGGTTTTTCCATCCCTCTGGCTTATCTATGTCATACACTTTCTCTTATCCATGCTAATGGAGGGGATCAGTAGTGCAGATAATTGAAAGGTTGTGTGCCAACAAACTGCTTGGTGGTTGCTGCCAAAAACTCCCCAGTGTTGCATAGTAAATGAAAAGTCAAGCAATGGAAGGGTTCTCATCACATAGCAGCCCAGTATAATAATAATAGCTCTTATTATTGAACCCTCTTTATGTGCCAGATTAAGTGCTTTATATACAATTATCTCATTTCATTCTAATCTACAACCCTATGAAATTAGTATATTTTCTCTTTTATGAATCAGAAAATTGAATCTCAGAGGGTCAAGTAACTTCCAATGGTTGCTCTAATCATTTAAGTGGTAAAGCCATATTTGAAACCAAGTTGCTTATTAAAGCAAAGCCTATGCATTCAGCCTTTTTGCTATCCCACTTCCAAATGCCACAGTGCACCAACCTATGCTTGAGAGAATTAACTTGCAAAGGTGGGATGCTGGAAGTGGATTTAGAGCATTGGTCCTACTTTAAACTCCATAAAGGGATATTTTCAGGTAAGAGCTTTCCTGGTGGCTCAGGTGTAAAGAAGGCACCTGCAGTGCAGGAGACAAGGGTTCAATCCTTGGGCTGAGAAGATCCCCTGGAGAAGGGAATGGCAGCCCACTCCAGTATTCTTGTCTGAAAAGTCCCATGGACAGAGAAGCCTGGGGGGCTATAGTCCATGGGGTCCCAAACAGTCAGACACAACTCAGCATGTACACATGGTACTTATTATTCATAGATACATGTTATTCATAGGTTTTCTAGTTTTGAGTTATTCCTAAAATTTTAATTAATCTCTGGATGAGGGAAAGGTTTGAGATGCCACATGCAAAGAATGCATTTTAATCCTTACCTGAGGTTCTCTGTAGAATTTGGCTTAGTAACGCTCCCTTCCTGAATACCTTTCTTATATCAGCTTCCAGACCCCAGTTCATCCTGGTTTACAATTAGTTCCGATTTCTTTCACTGTCGTCTCTTCCTTAACCCATACCTTGTATTTTGGTGTTACCCATAGTGCTGCCATTTGCTCTCTTCTTGGCTCGTTCAACATGGTCTTAATGTAACTTCAAACAGGATCCAAATTCCAATACTTGGCCAGTATTATTATTCAGTTCTGATCTCCCTCCATTGCCCAAGCTCCATACTTCCAGCTGCCAACTAGTTAGTTTTTCATTTGAATATCATATTGGCACCTCAAACTCACCAGTCTCGAGTGTGTTGCTTAGATTGCTATGAAAATTGTATTATTACTTGACAAAGTTCTTTTCTCTGTGATATATATTAGCCTGATTATCAATAGCAATAGATGAATATATGTACAAAGTTCAAATTTTTTAGCTAAGAGTATAGTGATTGTCTTAGTCTAGCTTTATATCAAACTTCATTTTCATACTTTCGATGGTCTCCCTTCTGGCCTAACTCCCATCTATCCTCACATAGTCTAATTTCTTAATTTTTCCTTGCTTAAGTGTAAACAAGATTTTGATTCTATGCTTCATGTTCTATGCGTATTGACTTTTTTCATTTCTTCTTTATGCTGTGAATGTTTACTCTAAAATTCATTCCACATATTTGCTCTGTATTGCCCAAATTTTCAGGCAAAATCATTTTATCTGAGATCCTATAGTACCTTGTGCTGTTGTTCAGTCACTCAGTCATGTCTGACTCTTTGCAACCCCATGGACTGCAACACTCCAGGCTTCCCTCTCCTTCACTATCTCCCAGAGTTTGCTCAAGCTCTTGTCCATTGAGTCGGTGACGCCATCCAACCATCTCATGCTCTGTCATCCCCTTCTCCTGCCCTCAGTCTTTCCCAGAACCATGGTCTATTCCAATGAGTTGACTCTTTGCATCAGATGGCCAAAATATTGGAGCTTTAGCTTAAGCGTCAGTCCTTCCAGTAAATATTCAGGGTTGATTTCCTTTAGGATGGACTAGCTTGATCTCCTTGCTGTCCAGGGGACTCTCAAGAGTCTTCTCCAGCACCATAGTTTGAAAGTATCAATTCTTCAGCATGCAACCTTCTTTATGGTCCAATTCTCACATCCATACCCACAAATGACTACTGGAAAAACCATAGCTTTGACTATACGGACTTTGGCAGCAAAGTGATGTCTGTGCTTTTTAATATGCTGTCTAGGTTTGTTATTTTTTCTTCCAAAGAGCAAGTGTCTTTTAATTTCGTGACTGCAGTCACCATCCATAGTTATCTTGGAGTCCCCCCAAAATAAAGTTTGTCACTATTTCCATTGTTTCCCTATTTGTTGTGATGTGACCAGATGTCATGATCTTTGTTTTTTGAATGTTGAGTTTTAAGCCAGCTTTTTCACTCTCCTCTTTCACTTTCATCAAGAGGCTCTTTAGTTCCTCTTCACTTTCTGCTATAAGGGTGGTGTTATCTGCATATCTGAGGTTTTGATATTTCTCCTGGCAATCTTGAGTCCAACTTGTGATTGGAATCACAAGTTGGAGTCACATCCAGCCTGACATTTCACATGATGTACTCTGCATAGAAATTAAATAAGCAAGGTGACAATATACAGCCTTGACATACTCCTTTCTTAATTTTGAACTTTTTCCATTGGTAATATGGAATTTATATTTTAATAAAAAAGTTAACCAGAGTATCTGTCCTCTTCACCATGCCAGGTGAAGAACTGAGATTTATGCTTCTTTTTACTTTTATTAAAACAGTTTCACATCAACAGAACTTTGATGAAAGGAAATGTTTCAGTGTCTATCTTTTTCATGTTCTGGTGTATATAGTGTTTAGTGCAATTAGAATTAATTAATTTAATCTCAGATACAAGGCCAATCAGAAAGATGAAGCTTTAGAAATTAACACCACTTCTGTAATTGTGGAGGATTTAGAATAAAATATAAAAGGGAACTTCATAGGTAAATACTAAAAAAAAAAGAGGTAGAGTAAACAAGAGGGGTGAGTGATGAACTAAGAAATAAGTAAGCACAAGTAATTAAAATTTAAATAAGATAGAGATTGGCATCAAGGTTGAGCATCTCACCTTTCTCAGTAATTCAAACCATTCCTAATTTTGGCCATCGGCAGCATCATTTTCTTAGCGCTATTGCCATGTTCCCACTCTTCAATTTGGCAAAACTTGAAGATATTTCCACTCCTTCCCCTTCTCCATCTTCACTGATAGTATGTTCTTTTCATTGCAGGCATACTTGAGTAACCTCGAGTGCCAAAGAACCCAGGAAAAGTAGAGATAGCAGATGGCCAAGGAGCCGCAAACAAGTGAGAATTAACTACTGTGCAAGTGGGGATTGGAATAGGGCTGTCACAGAGGAAAAGTGGACCTGAAAACTGATTCAGTTTAAGGCATTCTCATTTAAGAATACACAGTACAGTGTTTCACTTTTAGCAGGAGCCATGTATCTACTCCATTCTTTTTGTACAACTAACTGACTTCTTGTATACTTAAACTGTATACTTTATTTTCTCTCAAAGCTTCTACTTAAAGATATTTTCTGATGTCTCAATTTGTATATCATCCTTGTCTCCCTGATTTGACTTGTCACATTCCTCTGCAAAAGAACACATTATTCCCCAGTTTCCGGTTTCTCCTTCTGAGATAGTAGCTTTCAACCCTATCAGAGGAAACACGCAATTGTTACACTAAATGTTTTACAATGTCACCTTTACTATCCTGAAATTTATAAATATACCTTATTATATAAATACTTTGAAAACAGTCAATAATTACTTTGAAAAGTGTTATTGATTCTTTTCAAAGTACCTATATCAAGAAAAGGAGAAAATAAAAATGACTTAAAATAATTTACATTCTTTATTTAAAATATATAATTTAATATGGGAATGCTCAGGCATAGCTATACTTGAAATAAAGTAGTAAGATGATTATACTTAAACCAGGATGACTGTGATGCAGAGGGTAACTGACACAGTGTCTCCTATTGTCTTATATCAATGATGCAGATGCCATAGGCAGCCCTGTTGCAGATGACATTTTTGTTGTTGTTGCTGTTCTTTTTTTTTGAAATAGTGAACAATTCTGACTAAGATGCAACCTGCTGCTGCTGCCGTTGCTGCTAAGTCGCTTCAGTCGTGTCCGTGCGAACCCATAGACAGCAGCCCAACCAGGCTCCTCCGTCCTTGGGATGCTCCAGGCAAGAACACTGGAGTGGGTTGCCATTTCCTTCTCCAATACATGAAAGTGAAGAGTGAAAGTGAAGTCGCTCCGTCGTGTCCGACTCTTAGAGACCCCATGGACTGTAGCCTACCAGGCTCCTCCGTCCATGGGATTTTCCAGGCAAGAGTACTGGAGTGGGGTGCCATTGCCTTTTCCGAAGATGCAACCTAACCATATACAATTCTCCCTTGACTCTCTACACCTCTAAAAAAGTCAGTGCATGCTACAGTTGCACATTTATACGGAAAACGGAGTTAATCTCTACACTTAGAAAATTACAATTTGTTTTCCCACCTACCTGGGCATCCTTCAGGAATTTTAAAATCTGTGAGGAATACAAGCCAACTGTTTATTGTGTGAGGCTCTTCTGGACATTGCAGTTCACCCAACCTCCTTAGATCTTCCAATTAAGTAATAAGACTTTCCAGTCATTGTGTCAAACAAAAACACCATCATACATGTTTCTAAAATTTTACCTAAAACATGAGTTGAAAACTATTGTTTCTTTGAATGTGTATGTGTGCTAAGTCACTTCAATCATGTCTGACTCTTTGCGACCCTATGAACCATAACCCGCTACGAAACTCTGTCCATGGGGTTCTCCAGGAAAGAATACTAGAGTGGGTTGTCATGCCCTCCTCCAGGGGATTTTCCTGATCCAGGGGTTGATCTCTTGCATCTCCTGAATTGACAGACGGGTTCTTTACAGCTAGCACCACCTGGAAATCCCTCTCTATGAATAGAATTCCTTATTTCTAACCAAGTAACCAGCTGCTCAGAACATATTAGATCATAGTTTCTAGCCTCTATGGTGGCTAAATGTGGTCATGTAACTAAGTTCTAGACAATGCTGAGTGCAACTTTTTATTTGTTCTAAAAGGAAAAAGTGTGTCCTCTCCTTCTTTGCTGTCTTGTTGCTTTGAACTGAAAATACAATGAAAGATTTCTTTTCTTTCTTTTTTTTTTTTTTTAACCATAGGTGAGAGCGTCACTTTAGGAACAGAAAGTAAGGAGACAAAAGGATCCTGAATCTTGAGAATGTGGGATTGCCTTTCCTGTGGTGTCAGACACCTCTGATGTCCAGCCTCACGTCTCTTTATCTTTGCCTTCATCTGCAGCTGCTGTGGAAAGTTCCACGAGAACTTTGACTCATTTCAAACTGGCCATATCCTGTATTAAGTATATTTGCTATGTCTTCACTTTCCACCACTTGGTTTCTCTTATAATTTGAATGCCAGAAGGAACTTGCTCAGACAGTACATGTAAAACAGGGAGGTGCATGTGTGTTCATATCCTCAGAGAAAACTGTCAACCCATTGGGAATGGGTAACATTGGATGTGTTTTCCTGCTTTCCCCTTTAATGTAGACACTTCTGGAAGACATTCTAGACACTTCTCATGTGGTCCATGCAGAATCCAGTTCTTAGAGCCCTTAGCTTTTATTAACTACTGTGGATATTTTAAAGAAAGAAAACAACCAACTTAGGTTATAGGGATAAAACAAAAGGCTTCCATGTGTGTGATTAAAGCAACATTCACCTCCTGCATCCATAGGTCAAAGGGCATTCAAAATCATGATCAGAATTTTTTCTTTTTTTTTTTTTTGTAAGAGTGTAATTGCAGGGGACACAAACAATACAGATTTATACATACAATGGGTCACTTCTGTCAGAGATGAGGCTGATAGTAAAAAAAATAAATAAATGAGATGTTGAGACCAAGAACGGAGACATCTGGACAAATGAATTTGAGAGCCTCCTACACCTATGCTCCCTTGTCACCTCTGAACCAATAGAAACACTCCAGTCCTATCTGGAGACAAGTCTCTCCCTTTATTAACAGATTATGCAAGTACATGAACAAGGCAAATGCTTCAAAAGGTATTGCTTGCCATCTATCCCTGCATACCCTTACTGCCTCCAGATGAAAAACTGAAATCAGAGTTCAATAAGCCCTAAGCAAGGAAGCCTAGTCCATGTGCCAGGTGGAAAAAGCTTATGCTTACTCAGTCAAAAGTATTTTTGTACTTGACTATTAATACAGAAACAAACAGCTGATCTTAAAGGAGTAAGACTTGGGGAAAGGAATGAGATATATGGCTACGTACACCCTGTAGTTATTTTCCAAATGCATAATTGAACTGTATATATTAGTAGCTAGCAGAATGTGAGTTTAGAAGCTTTATGGTAAAACGGGCTAATGGAAACTCCTAAAACAGTCCTTACAAACCCCATCTTGCCATCATAGTAAAACAGAGTGTTCATAGTAAATATAGTAAATAAATAGTAATAAATATAGTGAAGCAAGTATTCATCCTTGGAAAAATTGTAAAGATTAGTGCCATTCTCAAATACAGAGTTGACGGGAATGTGGTCCTCAGTTCCCCTAGTGAAACCCTGAAACACCCATAGAGATCATAACCAGAAGCAATTAATTATGAATCACTGTAAACTTTATTACTTGGTTGCCTCAGTAGCAGCTCCTGTGCTGCATATGATATTTTTACTATAATTGACACTTGATATGCATCTATTAATCTGGCAAATGTGTTCTTTTCTATCTACAAGAAGCTGTTCCTGTTTGCAAAGAGACAACAGCTGTACAGATTCATTGTGTGGTCCAAGCACTAGATTAACTCTCTTGATCTCTGCCACAATATAATATGCAGGGACCTTAATCATCTTGACATGTCTTAGAACGTCATGCTAGTTCCTATACTGATGCCTAATGATGCTAATTGGACCTAGTGGACAGAAAGTGGCAAATACTTCAGATACTCTAGTATCCGCATATATAGATGCCAGACACATACATGCCAGCACAGTGGGAGATAAGTCCCTCCAAATTGTAAGGACTTGCCACATTAGCAGTAGTTTGTAGGGATCCAAAAGTCTGGAGTACAAATGAGTATCATTTCTGTGTGCTCTGTACTTTCAGCCTTTTGGATTTTGAAAGTAGCATATGCCATGCCTGGGAACATTGCTTTGACCTAATTATTGAGTGGCTCATGAAGCTGCCAGTTTTAAGTGAGTCAGGCCACATCCTCAGGGTTCTGGAGAAGGGCCATGATGTCTGTGGCTGAGAATTGCTCTTCATATGCTTGATCACAACGGTGAATGGACATTTTCAGCAGCCATGATCTAATAAAGGAAAGGCAAACTGTGGACTCAAACTACTCAGAAATGAAGGCCTTTGTCACCCCACCAACCAAGCAGCCTATCAACTGAAATGTCAGGCAAGAGTAAGGAAAATCTAGAATGTGTGGTAGAAGAAAGAGATTCTGAGTATCAATTAAACCCTTTGGGCCAGTAATCTTGTGGGATCAGCAATGAGATTATAATTTGTTTCACTAACCTTTGTTTATTTATTCTCTGCAGCCAGCCTCGACCTTGAAGAGCCACTGATGGATGAGACTGTATGCAAACGTGAACAAAGCTGGACAGTGAGGGGGTAGACTGTTTCAGCTGTGTCCATGCCCCAGCCTACATCATCTCAGCATACTTGTGATTCCAGCCGTGACAACTGCCAGTGGGTAGCTTCATACTGGTTTAAACTCAATTCTTTCTGACAATGCTTCCTATCAAGAATGCTCCGCATGACTTTGGTTTCTCTCCCACAGTCTCCCCAACACCTAGGACACTGGTAGGAATTTACTTTGGCAGGATACATTCTACTCCTAAGAATCTAGAGTTACCACCCTGAGGGCAATCCTGAAATGATGAGAAATGGACAAAAATTCTCCCACCTCTCATGCTTCAGGTAGACAATTCTGAAAGGTATTCTGTAAGTTCGTTAGGTTGTCCCAGTGAAGTCCAGACCTCACACAAAGGTGACATCCATAACAAAGCCTTATAATATCTTGTCTCTTTCCATGTCTTACTTCCTCTGAAACTCACTAAATACTAGCTCTGGATTGCTAGTTCTGTTCTGATATGAAAGAAATAAATATTTATTAATGCCATTATAATTTTGGCCAAAATTTATCTAACTAATAGGCCCCTGACTCTAATATGACTAATATTCGAATATGACTCCTCTTCTACTTATTTTGATCTTAGGTGTATCTTTCTAGTTTCACTTTTTCCACCTGTTTTCTTCTGGCATTTTAGTTTAAATTCCAGAGAGAGAGACTTCGATTGATTTAGCTTATCCTTCCATACCAGATCAATCCATAACCTTGATATAAATTGACTGATCTGATGGAAGAAGTATATTATTAAATTAATTAACTACCTCCAGAAAGGAAGGGGTGAAATGCATATGATAATAAACACCAGGGCTATTCTTTCACGTAAAATCATGAATGAGACGCTTTCCCCTAGAAAGAGCTGTGAGCCTGGGCAGCTTCATGACTGATTGGAGTAACAGTCCTCTAAGACTCCAGATCTTCCCCAGGCATTTTCTTACTTCCATTTCTTAATCTTCATTTCTACTACCAGAGAACCACCCCCTATTTATCAAGTTTTGGTGGGTAACCCAAAAGCCTTCTACAATAACTTTCATTCATCCAGCTTCATCACATTTTCATTCAGCT
The DNA here is from genome assembly GCF_032452875.1 of Bos javanicus. Classification (NCBI taxonomy): domain Eukaryota; kingdom Metazoa; phylum Chordata; class Mammalia; order Artiodactyla; family Bovidae; genus Bos; species Bos javanicus. Next base: position 5,400,674 of record NC_083870.1, read on the forward strand.
TTTAGAAATATGACATATTAAGCTTTCCATTTTGATTATTATCTTCCCCTGCTCAAGTTTTCACCAAAGATATGTCTTGCCTATACATCAACTTTAAACCACTGAGCCTAATATTTAAGATACTCATAAACAACACTGAAATATAAGTTTCTTTAGGGCAAACCTGTATCTTCTGCTCTTTAAATACTGCCAAGAATCTCTGCAGAGTCCTAGGCAAACAAGAAGTGATCAGTAAATGTATATTGAATTTAAATTAATGGATGCTTCTGAATCTTTCATCTATCATTAGGCACTTAAAGTCTCCAATCTGAGAAAACAAATATGTATTTTTCAAATGAGAAAGAAATATAAGCGCTATAAGAAGGGTCTCTAAATGTCACTCAGTTGTGCCCAACTCTTTGCGACCCCATGGACTATATAGTCCGTGGAATTCTCCAGGCCAGAAAACTGGAGTGGGTAACCTTTCCCTTCTCCAGGGGATCGTCCTAACCCAGGGATCAAACCTAAGTCTCCCACATTTCAGGAGTGTTCTTTAACAGCTGAGCCAGCTTTAACAGCTGAGCCAGCTCAGTGGCTGAGCTGAGCCACTTCACTTCCCTTGGGCTAAGGGAAGCACAAGAATACTAGAGTAGATAGTCTATCCCTTCTCCAGCGGATCTTCCCTGAACCAGAGTCTCCTGCATTGCAAGTGGATTCTTTACCAACTTAGCTATGAGGGAAGCCCATAAGAAGGGTATATAGCACCAAAAAAGAACCATTGTTCAATTCGGTTCAGTTCAGTTTCTCAGTTGTGTCTGATTCTTTGTGATCCCATGGACAGCAGTACGTCAGGCCTTCCTATCCATCACCAACTCCTGGAGTTTATTCAAGCTCATGTCCATTGAGTCAGTGATGCCATCCAACCATCTCATCCTCAGTCGTCCCTTCTCCTTCCACCCTCAATCTTTCTGAGCATCAGGGTCGTTTCCAATGAGTCAGTTTTTCGCAATCAGGTGGCCAAATTATTGGAGTTTCAGCTTCAGTCCTCCCAATTAATATTCAAGACTAATTTCCTTTAGGATGAACTGGTTGGATCTCCTTGCTCTCCAAGGGACTCTCAAGAGTCTTCTCCAACACAACAGAACCATTGCTAAGTGATATCAACAAAGATTTTATACTACAGAGGTTATGTCCAGGGAACAGGTAATCTCAGAGTTATTCTTGAGTTTTTACTCAATGAAAAGACTAATGTGCATTGTGACCTGATCAATTTCATTTATTCTTTGTAATTAATCACTAGCATAGACCAAAAAAAAGTTTTATGGAAAATTGGCCCACATAAAAGACACAATATAATATTTCGAAAAAAGATCTTTTACTTAAGTACCATTGACTGACTTTTATTTATTGCAACTTAGTGTTATAATATCTTAATACTTCTATTTTAGTAATAAAGATTATGAAAAAAAAATTCTCTGTGTGCATTAAAGTTGGCATTTTGTTATACTTCAGTACAGCTAAGAGCAAGACAATTTAGTCACTAACTCCTGTAATAACAATCAACACAATTCTATTTGTAGTCAAGTCAGGTAAAAAAAAAAATTCCCAGTAGCCAATGATGCTTCCAGTTACACTTCAAATTTTGGGGGAACAATGACTCCTTTAAATCCTGTTGAAGATTATGGAGTCTATCCCTATGTGAAGAAAAAAAATGCCCATAATATATTGTCTACAATTCATGATAGCATATTAAAAAGCAGAGACATTACTTTGCCAACAAAGGTCCATCTAGTCAAGGCTATGGTTTTTCCAGTGGTCATGTATGGATGTGAGAGTTGGACTGTGAAGTTTCTTTTTCTGTATACTGCAGATGATAACATCTGCAGTTCATAGGGTTTTTGTAAGGATTACATGATTCGATGTAGGTAAATCATTAAATACAGTACCTGGACCATAGCATAGGCTCAATAAATTAAGATTACCTACGATTATTGTACTCAGCAGGGAGACTGCCTTCAGCTGGAAATCTCCCCCACAATATGACTGATGCGGAGGGCCTGGTTAATGAAGGGAAGGGCAAGAATGGGAGTGGAATGAGGAGCAGGAAACGTCATGTACTGTTTCCTTGTCCTTAGAAGACCGCCTTTGAGGGTTATAGGACCTCAATCTTCATTTTTCAGAGGACTCTGTGCAAACAGAGTAAGAGACTTGCACAAGGTCACCTGGGGGAGTGGCCACAGAAGGACAGATCAGATCAGATCAGATCAGTCCCTCGTCGTGTCTGACTCTTTGCAACTCCATGAATCACATCACGCCAGGCCTCCCTGTCCATCACCAACTCCCGGAGTTCACTGAGACTCACGTCCATCGAGTCAGTGATGCCATCCAGCCATCTCATCCTCTGTTGTCCCCTTCTTCTCCTGCCCCCAATCCCTCCCAGCATCAGAGTCTTTTCCAATGAGTCAACTCTTCCCATGAGGTGGCCAAAGTACTAGAGTTTCAGCTTTAGCATCATTCCTTCCAAAGAAATCCCAGGGCTGATCTTCAGAATGGACTGGTTGGATCTCTCTGCAGTCCAAGGGAAGGAAGACAGAAGGACAAGGAACCTCCAAATCCTTACCTGGTTTCTTTTCCAGCATACCAGATGGACTTCCAAATGAAAATTCACTTATTTGATTTATCCTTTTAAGATGAAAAAAATTATCTTGGTTGAGCATTAGAGTAGGATTTTTTCAAATGGCATAGAGCCAATATTTGCAATATAATAATAAAGCCATCAGAATTATTATCATGACATGATAGGAGAATACCAACTACTTGCTGTTTACTCCAGTCTCTTCAATAATAAATTGATTCATTTAAAGAAAATTTACCCATGTTCTTTTAGTCATATTAATAAACTTATAATTTTATAAACTATTATGCATCATGCCTTTTAACCTAACAGTTTTAATATATATTCCAATTCCTAAAGCATTGTTTTTAAATGTTTTCCTATATAAGTCAAACTAAATGGTTCTATTCTTCTTCTTGCTCTTTTATCCTAAATCTTCGTTTTGAGAATTAAATGAGACAATGTATTGATATGTAAATTAGCTGTCAGAGTGCCTGACTTAAAAGAGCCTTATTAATAATAATATCAAAAACAGCAAGTATATATGTGTGTATATATATATATATTTACCAGGAAACAATTGATTTTTTAATATACACATACAAAATGTTTATAGATGCAGTGGATGATTCAGGCTTGACTCACAAGCAGAGGCAAAAACAGGTATAATTTCATAGTCATCAGAGAAAATTCCCTCATTCCCTTGAAAATCCTTTCTCACTTTTTGCTTCATATTTGAAATTCCACTGTCAGAATTTCAGACTTTATTGTCTGTTATTAATAATACTGCAACTATCTAAAACTTCCTCCAGCTTTACCACTGATGGCTAGTCATTTAAGTTATATCAGTCTTTTTCTCTTGAACATTAGAAACACCCAAAGAGGTTTCATTAGGCACAGAGACTAAAAACACAAGTTGTCTGCTGTAATGAATCTCAAGCCTTTTTTTGACTCCCTATTCTCTCCTCCTCTCATTCCTGGTGATCTCATTCACTTCAAAGTTGAACTGTTTGCCAGCTGAGGATATCAAACTTTCTGGGCTAGATTACCATTCTTAGAGGCTGGCTGCTAAGGACAACTATGTACAAAATCTCTCCACTTGGAGAAGTCTCTGTGAGCCCCTCAGGGAGCATCAGTTTCCCCTTTATGGGCTCCATTAGACATGGTCCATCTCTACCATAGCACTTACCATGATGAATTAGCATGATCTATTGACTGCTCTATTTTCCCCACTGGATTGGGAGTGCCCTGAAGAAACTATAAATGAGAAACTATGTTTCTCATTCATTCATTCACTCACTCATTATTCAATCAACAAATCTGTGACTGTGTTTAAGATCCCAGGGAACAGACCCATGCCTGGCTAGAAAGAGTGGCCAATGAATGTTTGTTGAATGAATGAATAAATAAATGTTGAAGTAAGTGAATAGATAAATGACCAAAATAAAGTAACTTTAACACTAAAGACAAACTTCCCCACAAGTAGATTCAGGCTGCTTCTGGTTGCTGATAATCAGAAACTGCCATCAGAGGCAAATGTATGACTGTCTCTATTCCGGAACATTGTGTAGCAGGGTTCAGGGAAAGGCAGTGTGATGAGAGTGAGATTAAGTAGTTTGATAACATCAGCTTCCAATCACCATTTCTCATGGTGGACTGAATGATGAATGCAGGCCTGTCAGGCATCTATCGAAATTCCTGGAACACCTGTCTCCTGACTTCCAGGGTAGCTTTTCTCTTCTATTTCTGAGCAGAAATGAGGAAATGCAATTCAACCTTAACTTTATCTCAGCAGCTCAAGAAACTGGTTTTATTTCTTGGAATTTCCCATTAAGAGGTTGTTTGATTGTACTTCCTCTGACCTCTTGAGTAGCTGGAACTGGGTTGGAGTGTTGTTTGACTAGATCATTATGTCCATAGACGAAATAGAAGGAAATATACCTTGGAGCTCTTTGAAAATAAATTTTAAAGGGCAGAGCAATGGTTTTTCATCTGAAGCCAACATCATAAAATGAGCTTGAGAATGAAAAATTGGCTGAAGAGTCTGGCTCAGGCTTTCTTAGAGGCAAAAATGAAGCAGAATTCTAGTTTTTCCAAAACATCTCCCAAAAATATTCCATGGGCATCCTTGTTGGTTTCAAAGACAGAAGACAATCATAGACTGCTACAGCCATAAGGGAAGTTAGTATTTAATTCAACTTTTGCAAGTAACAGATGTTGAAATTAAGTCCTGGAATTTTGAAGTGATTTGTTTAAGATCACTCAACAATGCCATTGTAGGATCTATAGCAGAACCACATTTGTAGATTCCTCTCCCATTCTTTCCCTTCCTCAGTTTTGTTTGGTTTTGTTTTGAACTCTACCACATGATCTTCAGAAAATGGGCTATGTCTGACACATATAGATTTTACATGCTTGTTCCATATGCAATAAGATTTATTGGACATTATATGTAGAATAACACCCTCAACATCATGGAGTGTTCAAAGGTGAATTAGACACTCAGTATTCATGAAGCATACACTCTCCTCTCTAATAGGGTAGCATGAAAGCTTCAGAAATAACCTATTGTGTAGAAACAATGAAAGAAAAGGCTTCTTGGGGACCCAGAGATTGAGTGTGCTCTAGCAGGCTATAATAGAATCTGACTGTGCATTGCCAGCTATTATTTTGGTAACCATCCTTACAGGCATCCAGGGAATCTCCTTTCCACGTGGTAAGCAGGATGCACATTTGTTCACCAATCATACATTTTCCATTTCTTAGAACTGTCATCCCATATTTCTCCAGGGATCTCTGGCTTCACTCATCCAAACCCCAAATTAAATCCCTCATGATCATTATTGCTAACTGGAAGAAGATTTCCTCATAGTAACTGGAAAAAGCTGTAGGTGCATTCAGTAAGGATTTGAGCTGTAGGGTTAGTTAACGCTTAGGTCAGAGGTTGAACATTTGCCTGAAGGTATGTTTTGTGGAAACTAATCTTTTGTTGACCTAATCTAATGTTGACCCGCACAGTGTTTTAAATTTGAACTAGTTGCCAACACAGAAGCACTGGAAAATTATACCTACTAATTTGGGTTTTCAGACTCCACAGAAAACTGGAGATTCTGCACACACTGGGTCTGCCTTTGCCTGTGTGCTAAGTGGCTTCAGTTGTGTCTGATTCTTTGTGACCCTGTGGATGATAGCCAGCCAGGTTCCTCTGCCCATGGGATTCTTCTCCAGGCCTTTGCACATGACAGTAATTGCTTGGAGATTAGTAACCACCAGTTCTTGAGACAGAGCATGTATTTTCCAGCTTGCCACAGTTCCCATCACTTATTACTACTTTTGCAAAGCAGAGGCCCAGTGTAAGATACTATTCATCATTTACTCCCCACCTACCTCACCAGTTTATGTCAACAACTGGCATTGTAGGTATTGAGCAATTACCTCTGCTTTAGGTAATAATAACAATACAGTTGACTAATTTAGAAGTTATTTAATTTTGTTTACATGGGTTTGAGCCTTCTCTGGTGGCTTAGACAATTAAAAAAGAAAAATCTGTCTGTAGTCCAGGAAACTTGGATTCAATCCCTTATGGGGAAGATCCCCCAGAGAAGAGAATGGCTACCCACTCCAGTATTCTTGACAGGAGTATCCCATGGACAGAGGAGACTGATGGGCTAAAGTCCACTGGGTCCCAAAGAGTCAGACATGATTGAGCAATGAACACTTTCACTTTCACATAGCTTACATTTGATTCAGTTAAATTCAGTTCAGTCATTCGGTCATCTCTGACTCTTTGTGACTACGTGAACCACAGCACACCAGGCCTCCCTATCCTTCACAAACTGCCAGAGTCTACGCAAACCCATGTCCATTGAGTCGGTGATGCCATCCAATCATCTCATCCTCTGTCATCCCCTTCTTCTCCTGCCCTCAGTCTTTCCCAGCATCAGGGTCTTTTCAAATGAGTCAGCTCTTTGCATCAGGTGGCCAAAGTATTTGAGCTTCAGCTTCAACATCAGTCCTTCCAATGAACACCCAGGACTGATCTCCTTTAGGATGGACTGGTTGGATCTCCTTGCAGTCCAAGGGACTCTCAAGATCTTCTCCAACACCAAAGTTCAAAAGCATCAATCCTTCGGTGCTCAGCTTTCTTTATAATCCAACTCTCACATCCATACACGACCACTGGAAAAACTATAGCCTTGACTAGATGGACCTTTGTTGGCAATATGCTGTCTAGTTTAGGTATAACTTTCCTTCCAAAGAGCAAGAGTCTTTTAATTTCATGGCTGCAATCACCATCTGCAGTGATTCTGGAGCCCCCCCCCCCCAAAAAAATAGTCAGCCACTGTTTCCCCATCTATTTGCAATGAAGTGACGGGACCAGATGCCATGATCTTAGTTCTCTGAATGTTGAGTTTTAAGACAACTTTTTCACTCTCCTCTTTCACTTTCATCAAGAAGCTTTTTAGTTCTTCTTCACTTTCTGCCATAAGGGTGGTGTCATCTGCATATCTGAGGTTATTGATATTTCTCCTGGCAATCTTAATTCCAGCTTGTGCCTCCTCCAGCCCAGAGTTGTGCATGATGTACTCTGCATATAAGTTAAATAAGCAGGGTTCCATGTCCAGTTCTAACTGTTGCTTCCTGACCTAAATACAGGTTTCTCAAGAGGCAGGTCAGGTTGTCTGGTATTCCCATCTCTTTCAGAATTTTCCAAAGTTTATTGTGATCCACACAGTCAAAGGCTTTGGCATAGTCAATAAAGCAGAAACAGATGTTTTTCTGGAACTCTCTTGCTTTTTCCATGATCCAGTGGATGTTGGTAATTTGATCTCTGCTTCCTCTGCCTTTTCTAAAACCAGCTTGAACATCTGGAAGTTCACAGTTCATGTATTGCTGAAGCCTGGCTTGGAGATTTTTGAGCATTGCTTTACTAGGGTGTGAGATGAGTGCAATTGTGTGGTAGTTTGAGCATTCTTTGACATTGCCTTCCTTTGGGATTGGAATGAAAACTGACCTTTTCCAGTCCTGTGGCCACTGCTGAGTTTTCTGAATGTGCTGGCATATTGAGTGCAGCACTTTCACAGCATCATCTTTCAGGATTTGAAATAGCTCAACTGGAATTCGATCACCTCCACTAGCTTTGTTCATAGTGATGTTTTCTAAGGCCCACTTGACTTCATATTCCAGGGTGTCTGGCTCTAGGTGAGTGATCATACCATCATGATTATCTGGGTCATGAAGATGTTTTTTGTACAGTTCTTCTGTGTATTCTTGCCATCTCTTCTTAATGTCTTCTGTTTCTGTTAGGTCCATACCATTTTTGTTTTTTATCAAACCCATCTTTGCATGAAATGTTTCCTTGGCATCTCTAATTTTCTTGAAGAGATCTCTAGTCTTTCCCATTCTGTTGTTTTCCTCTATTTCTTTGTATTAATCACTGAGGGAGTCTTTCTTATCTCTCCTTGCTATTCTTTGGAACTCTGCATTCAAATGGGTATATCTTTCCTTTCCCCCTTTGCTTTTCATTTCTCTTATTTTCACAGCTATTTGTAAAGCCTCCTTGGACAGCCATTTTGCCTTTTTGCATTTCTTTTCTTGGGGATGGTCTTGATTCCTATCTCCTGTACAATGTCACAAACCTCTGCCCATAGTTCCTCAGGCACTCTGTCTATCAAATCTAGTCCCTTAAATCTATTTCTCACTTCCACTGTAGAGTCATAAGGGATTTGATTTAGGTCCTACCTGAATGGTCTAGTGGTTTTCCCTACTTTCTTCAATTTCAGTCTGAATTTTGCAATAAGGAGTTCATGATCTGAGCCACAGTCAGCTCCCAGTCTTGTTTTTGCTGCCTGTATAGAGCTTCTCCATCTTTGGCTGCAAAGAATATAATCAGTCTGATTTCTGTGTTGACCATCTGGTGATGTCTTTGTACAGAGTATTCTCTTGTGTTGTTGGAAAAGGGTGTTTGCTATGACCAGTGCATTCTGTTGGCAGAACTCTATTAGCCTTTGCTCTGCTTCATTCTGTACTCCAAGGCCAAATTTACCTGTTACTCCAGGTGTTTCTTGACTTCCTACTTTTGCCTTCCAGTCCCCTATAATGAAAAGGACATCTTTTGGGGGTGTTAGTTCTAGAAGGTCTTGTAGGTCTTTAGAGAATGGTCCAACAGTATGCAATATTTACAAATTGCTTTCTCACAAGTTATAGGTATGTATGAATTATAGGAGATGGTTACAATTATGCTCAATTCTCAGCTGAACACATTAAATCTTGGATAGGTAAAATAATTTTCCTAAGGATATGCAGACATCCTCAAATTACTGAGACCAGAGTTCTTTAGATCACATCTCCACTTGACAATTATGGTGATAGATGCTAAAACTCTAAGGGTAAAAAATAAGTACACACGTATCTTTTCTTTCCTATACTACAATTCTGCTGTTGAAGCAAACTTACATTAATAAGCAATAACAGTCATTTCAGCTATATCAAAATACAAATGTTAGTCTTTAATTGAGAATAAATTGAGTATCCTAATAGATAACACTTATTATTGCAACTATTAGAATTTTAACTTAAAATTCAGCCAGTGCATCACACAGCTCTTGGACTTCCCTGGTTGCTCATACAGTAAAGAATCTGCCTGCAGTGTAAGAGACGGGTTCAATCCCTGGATCAGGAAGATCCCCAGGAGAAGGGAATGGCTACCCTTTCCAGTATTCTTGCCTAGAGAATTCAATTGACAGAGAAGCCTGGCAGGCTACAGTCCATGAGATCAGAAAGATTCAGATACAAATGACTAACAGTTTGCTGCTGCTGCTAAGTTGCATCAGTCGTGTCCGACTCTGTGTGACCCCATAGATGGCAGCCCACCAGGCTCCGCCGTCCCTGGGATTCTCCAAGAAAGAACGCTGGAGTGGGTTGCCATTTCCTTCTCCAATGCGTGAAAGTGAAAGTGAAGTCGCTCAGTCGTGTCCAACTCTTAGCGACCCCATGGACTGAAGCCCACCAGGTTCCTCCGTCCATGGGATTCTAGAGGCAAGAGAACTGGAGTGGGGTGTCATCGCCTTCTCCGACTAACAGTTTATCTTTGTGTGCAATATGGTTTACCCTTTTTAAAAAACAGATTATAAAACTAAAATGCAAAGAAATAAATGGCTTATACATGGTCATATAAACACTATTGTCAAAATTAGTATGATAACTCAAGTCTCCCAATCCTAAAAAGATTCTTCTTGGTCTTCATTGTGTTACACGTATTCTTTAAGAAGGATATAAAACATAGCAAATAAACTAAAGATGATTTTTACCTGCCCTTGAAGAGCTAAAACCTCCTCTAAAGAGCTTAAAAGTAAAATCCATTAAAGAAGCCAACACAGAACTGTATTTTGTTCTACCATAGTATACAAAAGATGTATTATATATTATGCTACAGACTATATGAGAAAAAGTTCTTCCTAAAATTCATAAAGTTTTTATCTTTTTTTTTCCTTTAAAAGTTTTGGAAAAACAACACAGAGGTTATCAAAATACAGGCTGAGGCAAAGGGAGCTGAAGCCAGGATCAGACAGAACAGGGTTATGAACTCTAAACCACCTATAAGGGGAGAAAGAAAATACTTTCACCTGAAGAAGAACATCTAAGCTATCAGATGGAATATAACCACGCAGATGTAGGTAACTGTTTTGTCTCAACATCAGGAGGCACAACATGAGTCCAGTCATAGTTTCAACTTTAAGAGAAAGATCTCTCACTAATGGTTGCAGGGCTTAACATAAAACATAACTGAGTTAATGAATGTGTTTATCCTATTTACACATTTTTTACTCCAGCATATTGGAATTTCAGGTTAGGGGAGACTCACTGAAGCATGAGGGATGGGGGTAAAATGGTGTGTAGAATGTAGAAAGGTGGAACGGCCATTGGTTCAATAGAATGGTGGCAGAGTCCGCGAGCTTTAGATAGTTCATGAGAACAATGAATAATGTATCCAAGACTCCAGGGAAGGGCTTTCTCAAGAAAATAGTGGTTTATTAGGGCTTTATCCAAGGAGTCAGGGATTTATTTTTAAACTCTCTGGTAGGATACGAAAGTGCTAATTAGAGAGACCAACACAGAAGATAAGAAACGCAACCGTGTCAACACAAATGAAGAAGTCACTGCTGTGGAGGTGGAGGAAGTTTGAGAGTCAATGGACAAAGCCCTCTCAGGATTTGTTAGTCATATTTCAGAATTTCATTTTCTAACCTTGAGATCAGGATCATATTCTACCAGATGATGGATATGGACAGGTAATGTGCCTCCAGCCGTAGCCATCATCACCTCACAACCTGAGGTAATCTGGATGGGACATCAGTGGTTGTCACTGGGGAACTCTGAAGACATCAGATCTGGGAATTAGGAATGTTAATAACATATTTGTTTCTATGCATTAGAAAAAATAAACATTCTAAAACCAGTGGAATTATTATTAGTACATACTACAATAAATCCAAATATAGTGAAAGTCTAGATTAAGCATTAGCACACATGTTTCTCTTTTAACAAAAGTTATACATTTAATTAATTTATTTTTTCATTTGTATGAAGCATCTGCCACTGACATTACATTCTTATTTCTGAAAGCATTAGCAAATTACACAGGAACATTAAGCATTTCAACTACCATTCTTCATCTTTCAAAAACAGCTTCTCTATATTGTTTTATAAGAAAGAATCTCTAAAAAGCAAATTTATCAGCTTAGGAGGTTTGCATTATAATTTGAAACATTAAGGATAAAAACATAGAATGAAAGTACACACATTTATATTTTGAATGAGAACTCTGCTCTTCAGAAACAAAAATCCCAGTTGATCTTCTGCAGTTTTCATGCACTCGATTCCACATGTTTAGCAATGCAGTGGTCACTGTTTGGTGTACGTCTGAAATATATGGGAAGGACATTTTATTTTAGCTATGCTATGAGATTCCTCTGTTACCACAAGGCACTGAAAGAGAAACACATCTCAATCACCTGCAAAGGATTATCTAAATTGGTCCATGAGAAATATTTCAGAGAGAGGGAAAGGCTAGTTTGCTTTTGATATAGTAATAAAAGCAACAATGCTTGATACCCATGTGGACTCTATAATTCACATGGTGTTTTCCCATTCACTTTCTCATTTCATTGCCACAGAATCCCTGTGATGTCAGTAGGGTGAGTATGATTATCTCCACTTTATAGCTGCATTAACTGAGACACAAAGAGGTAACAACACGCCCAAGGTTGCACTGCTACTGCACTTGGAAGGATAAGACTAGAATCAAGATCTCAGAACCTTGTGTGTCTCTGTGTGTGTCTGTATGTGTATATATTTGTGTGTGTGTGTGTGTATTCCATACATTTTACTCATTTTATCCCAACAGAAAATGAGAGGAAATAATTTTTTGTTTCAATTGCCCCAAGAAAGGCTTCTGATACAAAATTCCTTCTTTTACTCTCTAAAAATGAGTGAACTTATTAGAAGGAAAGACATAACTAAAGACAGCTGCTTTGCTTAGGCTGAAGCACATTGTGGGAAAGAAGGAAACAGAAGAGGTGGAGAAAAAGAGTGGGGCCAGGAGGAAGACATTGAACAGCTCTAGAAGAATGCAGGGGAGCCCTGATGAAGCTCAGTTAGATTTTTTTCCTTCCAAGTGAAGCCTTCACAGTGCAACTTTGCTTTCTTGGATGGAAGTCCCTGAACATCAATTCAATCTGCTTCAACATGTATTTATTGCACATGAACCATGTGTTCAGTCATGAACATGGCACCATGGGGAACATAAAATAAGTACATATTACACAGTCCCCACAGTATAAAGGAGCATGCAGACTTGAGGAGAGGAGGGAAGATGGTGGCAGTATATATGAAGCCGCTGGAGAAAGATCTAAATACAATATAAAACAAAGTGTTCATTGTAAGCACCTAAATGTCTGGAACAAATAAGACATACTAGGAAATCTGATAAAGAAAAAATTGGTAGTCACAAAGCTTTGAGTGAAAACTTTATAGCGAAAATGGAGCTGAAAATGAGTAAGAAATTACTGAATCATTGTGTTAGAATGGGCAAGTTATACTGATTATAGAGTTTTGGATAGCCTGGCATTTAGGTTCAACTTGAACAGTTCCAAATATACTGATTCTCACTACTAAGAGAGACAGCCAACTATGTCTTAGGATGGTCTCACAAACTTGCTGTTGAAAAGTACTTCCTTATTTTCAGTTGTATCTTATTTCCTTCTCCCTCTCATTCTTCAGCTCTGCCTGCATGCTCTGTCTCAGGAAACACACAGACTGATTCAGCTCATCCTCCACAGGACAAACCTTGAGGTGTTTGAAGACAGCCTGCACATCTCCTAAAATCTTCTTTCCAGTCTGAATGTCCCATTATTCTTCAATCCAAGATCATTGCAGTAGGTTGAAGAAAATGAGTGTGGACACATGAAACCTTTCTTTTGTCAGCTAGGAGACATTTCCTTGGAATTTAGGTCTATAAGAATGCAAGTATTTGTTAGGAATATTATGAAAGTTCAGGTAGGTGAAAAAAATGATTCTCATTTTTAGTTTGCCGCCTTCATAAGGCTAAGTAGGTTTTCATTTTTGTCCCTGTGCTTTTTGTGATTCTTTCATTCACTTTTGATAAGTTAACCAGAGTCTAAAAGCATCAGCATATAACTTGTGTCCACTAGTTAAGTCAAAATCTGAAATATATCCTTCTATAAAGAAGGAGCAGATACATTTTTTTAATGCTGAATCTGTACTCCTTTAGACACCAACCTTTAACTTTTTGATGCACAGAATGATAAGTAATCCTGATACACACAGACACAACTTGTCCGGGGTCACTGCTCACAGAGTGAAGTTGATGTCAGAATGAAAAACATAGAACTTGATAACTAAAAATAGTCTTAATATATGGTCTGGTCCAATATTTCTCCTTGAATTCTAGAGGTGAAGATGAATATATCCAGTGTTTTATCACAGAAACTGTTGAGAATATGCTTCATGTGGGTTTATCAATCCCTCTCAATTTCCTAAAGTCAGCTTCAGTTTTTAGACTGCAGTGATCAGAGTATTTTGTTCTAGAAAGCCCCCTAGAGATCCATTCAGAAGCCTGTGATATGTTGGCCATGAAACCATTATATGTGCCTGTTTAGAAGCAGGACTTGGGATAGTGTTTTTCTAATTGCTTTTAGAAACCCATTATGTAGTCACTCGGAGAATGCAATGGCACCCCACTCCAGTACTCTTGCCTGGAAAATCCCATGGATGGAGGAGCCTGGTAGGCTGCAGTCCATGAGGTCGCTAAGAGTCGGACGCGACTGAGCGACTTCACTTTCACTTTTCACTTTCATGCATTGGAGAAGGAAACTGCAAACCACTCCAGTGTTCTTGCCTTGAGAATCCCAGGGATGGGGGAGCCTAGTGGGCTGCCGTCTATGGGGTCGCACAGAGTCGGACACGACTGAAGTGACTTACAGTACTTACAGTATGTAGTCACTTCCAGAACTGAGTCAAAAGGATGGGAAACTGAGAGCTGGACAAACTCACACATTGTGAAAAAAAGTTGTTGAGTCAAAATGTCAGAGTGATTGGACCCCTGACTGTTTTGTCCTCACTAAACAAACATCATTTATTTACTATTGTGAGATATTCCAGTTTGCAGATGTCAGACCATGGAATTCTCAGCCTCCATAACTACACACACTTATGTTGCTGATTGGGCTTTGCTAGTGGCTCAGACAGTAAAGGATCTGCCTGCAATGCAGGAGACTTAGGCTCTATCCCTGGGTCAGGAAGATCCCCTGGAGAAGGGAATGGCAACCCACTCCAGCATTTGCCTGGGGAATTCCAGGGACAGAGGAACCTGGCCAACTACACTCAATAGAGTAGGCAAGGAGTTGGACAAGACTGAATAACTAACACTGGCCTGTTGTATGGTGATCCTTCCCATCAGGAAGCTTCCACAAGCCTCTTACCTTATCCATCAGAGGACAGATAAAATGAAAAACACAGTCATAGAAAACTAACCAAACTGATCACATGGACCACAGCCTTGTCTAACTCAATGAAACTATGAGCCATGCTCTCCGGGGCCACCGAAGACAGATGGATCATGGTAGAGAACTGTAACAAAAAGTAGTCTACTGAAGAAGAGAATGGCAAACCACTTCAGTATTCTTGCCTTGAGAATCTCATGAATAGTATGAAAAGGCAAAAAGATAAGACACTGAGAGACGAATTCCCCAGGCCAGTAAGTGTCCAGTATGCTACTGCAGAAGAGTAGAGAAATGGCTCCAGACGAATAAACAGGCTGGGCCAAAGTGAAAATAATGCCCAGTTATGGATATGACTCATGATGGAAGTAAAGTCCAGTGCTATAAAGAACAATATTGCTTAGGAACCTGGAATGTTAAGTCCATGTAAATCGGAAGTGGTCAAACAGGAGATGGCAAGAGTGAACATTGACATTTTAGGAATCAATGAACCAAACGAACAGGAATGGATGGATTTAATTCAGATGACCATTATATCTACTACAATGGGCAAGGATCTTTTAGAAGAAATGGAGTAGCCCTAATAATCAACAAAAGATTGCTAAATGCAGTACTTGAGTGCAACCTCAAAAATGACAAAATGATCTCTGTTTGTTTTCAAGGCAAAGCATTCAATATCACAGCAATCCAAGTCTATGCCCCAACCACTAATGTGGAAGAAGATGAAGTTGAATGGTTCTGTGAATATCTATAAGACCTTCTAGAATTAATACCAAAAAAAAAAAAAAGAAAGATGTTCTTTTCATCAAAGGGAACTGGAATGCAAAAATAGGAAGTCAAAAGTTACCTGGAATAACAGACAAGTTTGGCCTTGGAGTACAAAATGAAACAGGGCAAAGGCTAGCAGAGTTTTGCGAAGAGAACGCACTGGTCATAGCAAACACACTCTTCCAACGACACAAGAGATGCCTTTATACATGGGCATCACCAGATGGTCAATACCGAAATCAGACTGATTATATTCTTTGCAGCTGAAGATGGAAAAGCTCTATACAGTCAGCAAAAACAAGTCCAGGAGCTGACTGGGGCTCAGATCCTGAACTCCTTATTGCAAAATTCAGACTTAAATTGAAATAGGGAAAACCACTAGAGAGTTCAGGTATGACCTAAATCAAATCCTTACAATTATACAGTGAAAGTGACAAATAGATTCAAGGGATTAGATCTGATAGACTGAGTGACTGAAGAACCATAGACAGAGGTTCATATCATTGTATGGGAGGCATTGATCAAAACCATTCCCAAGAAAAAGAAATACAAAAAGGCAAAATAGATGGCGAGGAGGCCTTACAAATACCTGACAAACAAAAAGTTAAGGAGAAAAGGAAAGCTATATCCATCTGAATGCAAAGTTCCAAAGAATAGCAAAGAGAGATAAGAAAGCCTTCCTCAGTGCAAGGAAATAGAGGAAAACAATGGAATGGGAAAGACTAGAGATCTCTTCAAGAAAATTAGAGATACCACTTGAACATTCCATGCAAAGAATGCACAATAAAGGAAAGAAATGGCATGGACCTAACAGAAGCAGAGGGTGTTAAGAAGAGGTGGCAAGAATACACAGAAGAACTATACAAAAAAAAAAAAAAAGATCTTCATGACCCAGATAACCACTATGGTGTGATCACCAACCTAGACCCAGACATCTTGGAGTGTGAAGTCAAGTGGGCCTTCTGTTCAGTTCAGTTCAGCTCAGTCACTCAGTCGTGTCCAACTCTTTGTGACCCCATGAATTGCAGCACACCAGGCCTCCTTGTCCATCACCAACTCCCGAAGTTTACCCAAATTAATGTCCATCGAGTCAGTGATGCCATCCAGCCATCTCATCCACTGTCGGCCCCTTCTCCTCCTGCCTCCAATCCCTCCCAGCATCAGGTTCTTTTCCAATGAGTCAACTCTTCGCATGAGGTGGCCAAAGTATTGGAGTTTCAGCTTCAGCATCAGTCCTTCCAATGAAAACCCAGGACTGTTCTCCTTTAGGATGGACTGGATGGATCTCCTTGCAGTCCAAGGGACTCTCAAGAGTCTTCTCCAACACCACAGTTCAAAAGCATCAATTCTTCGGTGCTCAGCTTTCTTCACAGTCCAACTCTCACATCCATACATGACCACTGGAAAAACCATAGCCTTGACTGCTGCTGCTGCTGCTAAGTCGCTTCAGTCGTGTCCGACTCTGTGCGGCCCCAGAGACGGCAGCCCACCAGGCTCCTCTGTCCCTGGGATTCTCCAGGCAAGAACACTGGAGTGGGCTGCCATTTCCTTCTCCAATGTACGAAAGTGAAAAGTGAAAGTGCAGTCGCTCAATCGTGCCTGACTCTTAGCGACCCCATGGACTGCAGCCTACCAGTCTCCTCTGTCCAAGGGATTTTCTGGGCAAGATTAGCCTTGACTAGATGGAACTTTGTTGGCAAAGCAATGTCCCTGCTTTTTAATATGCTATCTAGGTTGGTCATAACTTTTCTTCCAAGGAGTAAACGTCTTTTAATTTAGGAAACATCATTATGAACAAAGCTAGTAGAGATGATGGAATTCCAGATGAGCTACTTTAAATCCTAAAAGATGATGCTGTGGAAGTACTGCTCTCAATATGCAGCAAATTTGCAAAACTCAGCAGTGGCCACAGGACTGGAAAAGGTCAGTTTTCATTCCAACCCTAAAGAAAAGTAATGCCAAATAATGTTCAAACTACCACACAATTGCACTCATCCCACACACTAGTAAAGTAATGTTCAAAATTCTCCAAGCCAGGCTTCAGCAGTATGTGAATTGAGAACTTCCAGATGCTCAAGAAGGATTTAGAAAATCCAGAGGAACCAGAGATCAAATTGTTTACATCCATTGGATCATAAGAAGCAAGAAAATTTCAGAGAAACATCTTCTTCTGCTTCATTGACTATGCTAAAGTATTTGACTCTGTGGATCACAAAAATCTGTAGGAAATTATTCAAGAGATGGGAATACCAGACCACCTTACCTACCTCCTGAGAAATCTGTATCTGGGTCAAGAAGCAAAAGATAGAACCTAACATGGACCAACGGACTGGTTCCAAATTGGGGATGGAATATATCAAGATTGTATATTGTCACCCTGCTTATTTAACTTATATGCAGAGTGCATGATGTGAAATCCTGGGCCCAGTGAAGTACAAGCTGGAATCAAGATTTCCAGGAGAAATATCAATAACCTCAGATAGGCATATGTCACCACCCTTATGTCCGAAAGTGAAGAGTAACTGAAGAGCCTCTTGATGAAATTAAAAGAGGAGAGTGAAAAACACGGCTTAAAACTCAACATTCAAAAACTAAGATCATGGCTTCCAGTGCCATCCATTCATGGCAAATAGATGGGAAAACAATGAAAACAGTGACAGACTTTATTTTCTTGGCTTCCAAACACTGCAGATGGTGACTGCAGACATGAAGTTAAAAGACACTCCTTGGATGAAAAGCTATGACCAACCTAGACAGCATATTAAAAAGCAGAGACATCATTTTGCCAGCAAAGATCCATCTAGTCAAAGCTATGATTTTTCCAGTAGTCATGTATGGACATGAGAGTTAGACCATAAAGATTTGAGCACTGAAAATTGATGCTTTTGAACTGTTGTGTTGGAGAAGACTTTTAAGAATCCCTTGGAATTTAGTGAGATCAAACCAGTCCATCCTAAAGTAAATCAATTCTGAATATTCATTGGGAAGACTGATGCTGAAGCTGAAACTCCAGTACTTTGACCACCTCATGCAAAAAGCTGACTCATTAGTAAAGGCCCTGATGCTGGGAAAGACTGAAGACAGGAAGAGAAGAATATGACAGAGGATGAGATGGTTGGATGGCATCACTGACTCGATGGACACAAGTTTGAGAAAATTCT
The DNA here is from genome assembly GCF_032452875.1 of Bos javanicus. Classification (NCBI taxonomy): domain Eukaryota; kingdom Metazoa; phylum Chordata; class Mammalia; order Artiodactyla; family Bovidae; genus Bos; species Bos javanicus. The sequence continues at coordinate 5,419,216 of NC_083870.1, forward strand.
GGGAGCTGGTGATAGACAGGAAGCTTAGCATGCTGTAGTCCATGGGGTCACAAAAAGTCAGACACTACTGAGTGACTGAACTGACTGAATTGATTGTGAAATATTACAGAGTATGAATTATCAGCTATGAACTACTTCAAAGATGAATCAGAAGAGAATCCAAGTTTTTGATCTAGTGTTCTGTCCATAAAAAAAAATATAAAAAATGGAGAAACTACATTTTTAAATAACATTAGAAATAGACAAATCCAGAATCTTGAACATTCTGACTGTATGTCCTCAATAAGTCAATCAGTAAATTAATAACAGGAAAAAACTTTTAAAATAGAATGAACACTAGATAGTTCTGGATTAAGAGAAACTTAATAGGTATTTACAGATAGAATAATCTAATAAGTAGGTCTTGTTTATGTTATGATTGGACAAGTCAACTATAAAAAGTCATTTCTTAGGGATTTCCCCAGCAGTCTAGTGCTTTCTATTGCAGAGGGTACAGGTTCAACCCCTGGTCAGGGAGGTAAGATCCTACATGACACAAGGCCAAAAACATAAAACAGTAACAGTATTGTAACACATTCAATGAAGACTTTAAACATGGTCCACATTTTAAAAAATCTTTAAAAATATCATTTTTAGATAAATAGAGCACTGAAATGTGAACTGAGAATTAGATGGTATTTAGATGATAATTATTGTTAATTTTGTTAGGTTTAATAATGGCATTTTGATTATGTAAGACACTATTACCTTTGAAATGCAAAATAAAGCATTTGGAGGAAAAATAAAGTCTAATATTTGATTCAAATTACTACAGCAAAAAAATAAAGAAATTAAGGTGAGAATATGGAAAGTCCAAATGAAACAAATAAAAATGATAAGGGTTATTGACACTGGGTGATTCCAGTCCCTATTTTTGGGGAAGCATGGATATTTTTATAATAAAAACTTCTTAAAAACTCAGAATGGCAAAGAGGACTGAAAGTTTCATATTTTAGATCAGTGACACTGAGCAAAGGGATTGAGTAGAGACATTAAAAACATTCTGAGGACACTTCAAGGGACCAGTGATGATCACCCTTTTGGTTTGTGAGGCATAATAAGAACTTGTTCTTGATTGTAAACTGAGCAATTCGAAAAATTTGTTTGTTAGAAAACATGTTTATTTTTCCTGGGAGATGGAATTCCAATAGTGATTATAGACATAATTTTAATCCTATTCCTACTTCTAGCCTGGCCTTTCTTAATCTTAATCTCTGCTAATAATAACATGTTATAATTTGATTTCACCAGTTTAGGGATAAGAGTTTAAAACAGGAACAAAGCCAAATGAGCAGTAGATCAACAGGAAATGAGAATGTGTGTGTGTGTTTAGTCACTCAGTCATGTCCAATCCTTTGCAGCCTCAAGGACTGTAGCCCACCATGCTCCTCTTGTCCATGAAGATTCTCCTGGCAAGAATATTGGAATGGGTAGCCATGCCCTTCTCCAGATCCTCCCAACCCAGGGATCAAACCCAGGTTCCCTCATTGCAGATTCTTTACTGTCTGAGCCTCCTAGGAAGCCCAGAAATTTGAATATTATTCTAAAATTATCTATTGTTTGTGGCCTCATTTTGTCCATCAGGAGACCTCCAAGCAATGTCAGATATGAGAGGAAAAAATGTATAAATGGGGATGAATATAGGGACATCCTAATGGCTATAGTACATTGATTCTGCTTGCCCAGTTCCTGCTCCACTGGTGCTGATTTCAACACTTTTTTTTTTCCTCTCCTGATGATTATATCTCACAGGCATAGCCAATCCTATTCAATTGTCTCTTTTGCTGGCTATCCATTTGGCTAAGGGCTATTGGAAAAATGGTCTGTCATGCTGGAGACACAAATTACTTCTCTTTCCTTGTCAATGGTTTGAGATACCTGTCTACTTTATGGTCAGGCAGAAATTATCTGCTAGGTGCCAGCATTCATAGAGACCTCCCTTTGTTTCATCTAAGAGATCAATTCTATGATCTTTATTTCCTTGAGCAGAAATGTCAAGAGTGGCTAATGCTGACATTGAAGTCCATCAAACACAGTCACTGAATCACTTCCTGCTTTCTTGGTCATGCTATAGTTTAAGCTGAAATTTTGACTACCTACATCAGCTGACAAGTCTTAATATTTGACTATTGTAAAGACAAGGGGAAAACTTTCTTCTTTCAATCATTTATTTATTAAAAACTCTTAAGTACCAGGCAAAGTGCTAGGTGCTGGGGTCGTGACTGGAAATGAAAAGCATGGTTCATACTACTACAGAACTAAAAATCTAGGAAAGAGGACAGAATTAAAAACAAAAACAAAGTTTTGGACACTTGATGTTGAAGAAGAAGGGGGGAAGGACTTCCTGGGAAAAAAACATTTCAAGTTGAGATGGAGGATGAGACAATGTAGTTAGATGGAAAAGAGGAAAGAAAAGAGGAGTGATTTATTGACATGAGAAGAACCTTAAATAAAGAAAGAGTTATAGATTTGCTCCCTAGAAGAATATCAGTCATACTCCATATGTTATTAAATTCCTGGATCAAAATAGCTACTTAAAGAGTTATAAGTTACTATTTTTAATGTAATATGTATATAAAATATAAAATATGAAAATACCCAGATCCTTTAACCTTAGCTGGAATTAGTTTGATCTGCCTGATTTTTTTTTACAGAGTTTATAGGGTGACAATGACATACCATAAGCTCTTACTATTTATTTCTTGTTTTTATTACCTATGCCACTCACTGTGTGCTTAATACATGTTACGTACAAACTCAGTGGAGACTTTAGGATGACATTCTGCTCACCTATGTGGAACATATATACACACACACATATGTGTTTGTGTTAAATTACTAAAAATGTCTTAAGCTATGTCAGCTAGAGTTAAAGTTAGTGTGCAAAAATTAGAGCATCTAAATAATAGTGACATAAATGATACAGAACCTATTTTTATCTCACATGAAAGAGTTCTATAGATAAATAATCCAGGACTGGGATGACAGCTTAAAGTAAGCAAGGATAGTATCCTTCCAACAATTGATGCTGCCATCCTTACCATGACTTTGATCCTCAAAGCCAGCACAAGCCCAGGATGCCTACTACAGCGCCAGCCACCTTTTGGTCAGCAGAAAGGAGAAAGGCAAAAGGCTATACTTGTTGGTTGAGTCAATTGGTTAGCCCCTTTTAGAGATTCCTCAGACAGTCTACCAAATGATCCCACACATTTTCCTAGCTATTGTTTTCTATGTAGGATGAATAGGCTAAGATGATTATTTATTTACTCTTTCAGTTAATCTGGCTGTTCTTAGTAGTTAGGAATTCGGTTACTCCAAAGAAAAGGGGGAGCATTTTTTTAGGGGAAAATGGGCAGTCTCTCTTATAGAAGCTATATTTTAATGGATATTCACCATGTGCTAGGCTTTTTCCCAGACACTTTAATTATGTTATTTTTATATTATTTGACAACAGTTTTATAAGGTAACTATCATCATCCCTGTTTTGCAGATATTAAGGAGCTGAAACTCTTACAGTCAATGTGCAAATGATGCCTGGAGGAGTTGAATGGTGCCATCTGATAGACACAGTGCCTGATGAACTATGGATGAAGGTTCGTGACATTGTACAGGAAACAGGGATCAAGACCATCCCCATGGAAAAGAAATGCAAAAAAGCAAAATGGCTGTCCAGCGAGTCCTTACAAATAGCTGCAAAAAGAAGAGAAGTGAAAAGCAAAGGAGAAAAGGAAAAATATAAGCATCTGAATGCAGAGTTCCAAAGAATAGCAAGGAGAGATAAGAAAGCCTTCCTCAGCAATCAATGCAAAAATAGAGGAAAACAACAGAATGGGAAAGACTAGAGATTTCTTCAAGATAATCAGAGATACCAAGGGAATATTTCATACAAAGATGGGCTTGATAAAGGACAGAAATGGTATGGACCTAACAGAAGCAGAAGATATTAAGAAGGGGTGGCAAGAATACACAGGAGAACTGTACAAAAAAGAACTTCACGACCCAGATAATCACCATGATGTGATCACTCACCTAGAACCAGACATCCTAGAATGTGAAGTCAAGTGGGCCTTAGAAAGCATCACTACGAACAAATCTAGTGGAGGTGATGGAATTCCAGTTGAGCTATTTCAAATCCTGAAAGATCATGTTGTGAAAGTGCTGCACTCAATATGCCAGCAAATTTGTAAAACTCAGCAGTGGCCACAGGATTAGAAAAGGTCAGTTTTCATTCCAATCCCAAAGGAAGACAATGCCAAAGAATGCTCAAACTACCACACAATTGCACTCATCTCAATGCTAGTAAAGTAATGCTCAAAATTCTGCAAGCCAGGATTCAGCAATACGTGAACCGTGAACTTCCAGATGTTCAAGCTGGTTTTACAAAAGGCAGAGGAACCAGAGATCAAATTGCCAACATCTGCTGGATTATCAAAAAAGCAAGAGAGTTCCAGAAAAACATCTATTTCTGCTTTACTGACTATGCCAAAGCCTTTGACTGTGTGGATCACAATAAACTGTGGAAAATTCTGAAAGAGACAGGAATACCAGACCACCTGACCTGCCTCTTGAGAAACCTGTATTCAGGTCAGGAAGTAACAATTAGAACTGGACATAGAACAACAGACTGGTTCCATATAGGAAAAGGAGTTCATCAAGGCTGTATATTGTCACCCTGCTTATTTAACTTATATGCAGAGTACATCATGAGAAATGCTGGGCTGGAAAAAGCACAAGCTTGAATCAAGATTTCCAGGAGAAATACCAATAACCTCAGATATGCAGATGACACCACCCTTATGGCAGAAAATGAAGAGGAACTCAAAAGCCTCTTGATGAAAGTGAAAGACGAGAGTGAAAAAGTTGGCTTAAAGCTCAATATTCAGAAAACGAAGATCATGGCATCTGGTCCCATCACTTCATGGCAAATAGATGGGGAAACAGTGTCAGACTTTATTTTTGGGGGCTCCAAAATCACTGCAGATGGTGACTGCAGCCATGAAATTAAAAGACGCTTACTCTTTGGAAGGAAAGTTATGACCGACCTAGATAGCGTGTTCTAAAGCAGAGACATTACTTTGCCAACAAAGGTCCATCTAGTCCAGGCTATGGTTTTTCCAGTGGTCATGTATGGATGTGAGAGTTGGACTGTGAAGAAAGTTGAGGGCCGAAGAATTGATGCTTTTGAACTGTGGTGTTGGAAAAGACTCCTGAGAGTCCCTTGGACTGCAAGGAGGTCCAACCAGTCCATCCTAAAGGAAATCAGTCCTGGGTGTTCATTGGAAGGACTCATGCTAAAGCTGAAAGTCCAGTACTTTGACCACCTCATGCAAAGAGTTGACTTATTGGAAAAGACTCTGATGCTGGGAGGGACTGGGGACAGGAGGAGAAGGGGATGACAGAGCATGAGATGGCTGGATGGCATCACCGACTCAATGGACATGAGTTTGAGTGAACTCCGGGAGTTGGTGATGGACAAGGAGGCCTGGCGTGCTGGGATTCATGGGTTCGCAAAGAGTCGGACATGACTGAGTGACTGAACTGAACTGAACTGATAGGCAAATACTTTGGAGTTTTTCACACACGAAAAAATGGTTCTTGATGTTTTCTTACGCGTTTATGTTCAAGCCCTCTATAATCTACAAAATTCAAAGTTCCTGAGTGAAAAAGACCCTTTTTCCTCATCTCTTTTTTCCTATTTTATAAAGACTGCACCTTGCTTGTAGGAAGTGCTTGTGAAAATTCGCTGTGTGTCTGTTTAGAGCCAGGACAGAGTTCGGTGTATGGTCCTCACACCAGCCCTCTATACGCTACAGGTGTCTCCACTAGCCTTCTTACCATGCAGAGCGAACCTCCTCAGGCCAAGCCCATCTGCACAGGAGACTGAAGACAGAACAAAATAATCTCTGCTTATTCATTTCCCACCAGAGGGCTGGATATACCCAGCTGCTCCCTCTTTCCAAACAGAGACAACTAAAAAGAACAAAAGGTAGTCCCTCTCCTCAATGCCAGAGGGCACAAATGGGGAGTGTGAAAGTTGGGGAATAAAATAGAACCTGATTTATAGGCAGAGTTTTAAATCATGCTTATTTCATTGCCAATGTTTCCAAATCCAATAGTCCTAGAGAGAAATAAACACTAACAATGCAAAATAGATTCATTTGCAAATGACTCATACTCTGTATTTTCTCACTAAAGAGACAGTCTTATAGATCTAGGAGAGTTTGATTCTTTTTACTAAAATGCTTAAACGACTTCAGCTGTGAATAATCAGAGGCTAAAAATATTTATTCAGGATATTATTTGTTCAGTGCTTGAATATTACCATGTAGAGAAAAAAAAAATCTACAAATGCAAAGATATATAGGTGGTTTCTGTTATCAAACATTTCTTCCAATCATACAAACAAAAATATTGGATCATGCATCAGAAAGAGAAACAAAGTCAGAAAACTCTGACAATGCAAAAGTTATAAATATCTTCAATCTACATGCAATATTTCTTACGGAGTACTTAGAGAACAAATAGTTTATAGATGGAGATCATTCAAAGGTATAAAATTAGCAAATTTCTTTATCCTATACTCCTTTCTTCTGTGTTTCATTCCATCCCTACCTCTTTCTTGTGGCATATCTCACGCTAGCTGTATAAAGGGAAAACTTTTATTATTATCTACCACTTAGGATGATTGTAAATTCTTAAAATGAGATATACCATATTAAAGTGTCTAGTACAAATAATATTACATTTTAAGAAATAAGTGATTTATTTAAGAAATTTAAAAGCATTGCCTTAAATGAAAGTTAATAATTTGTTGAATCCACTAAAGCTGCTACTTTCAAACTATGTCTTCTTGGGCCCCAAATATTCTGAGAATATAACCGAAAAGCAGCCCAGGGAAGGTGGAGCCGAGGAATCGGGATGTTATACATAGACTTGGCTTTAAAATGCCATTTGGAAACAAAAAAACAAACTACATTCTCCAAATTTGCTTTATTAGTGTAGCCCTTTATCTGCTTCAGTCACTTTAGACTCTCTGGTACCTAGAACAGTGCTTATAACATTGCAGGGACTCAGGGCACATATGTAGAATGAAAGATGAAAAGCAGCCCAAAGTGAGAAATCTTTGGACACAGTGCAGAACTCTTTATAATTTCTTCTAATGTGAAAAAAAAAATTAACTGAAAATTTTTAAATCCTGATCAGTCCATGTTTCTACATTTTCACATCTATGAGAATAAATGAGCCATATTTTTTTCCAATTCCTTGAACAAATATGTAATGACTTATTGTAATATTCCACTGCTAGAGATCATCCAATCTCTGATTTCAAATTTCTCATAGTAAACAAGAAAAAAAATACCATTATAAATATAAGGAGACACATACTCTAATTAAAGAACAATGTGCTTTAATTATAGTTAACAAAGTGGAAGATATTCAATTAGTCTAAAGATGCTCAGAAAAGGCTTCCTAAAAGAGGTAACTCTTAATCTGGGTTGTAAAGCATAAAGAGGATTTCACCATTCATGACATCCTCAAGGCAAATGATTTAGTCCTTCATAAAAATAAATCTGTGGCATAGTGAAGTGCTTTATAATAAGGTATGTCATATGATAACAATGGGAAGTTCAATTCCCAGATAATGGGAAGTACAATCTAGGCAGTGGTGCCAAAGTCGTGGAACTTTGGGATTATACATTCATTTTATGGTGGTGTTTAAGCCTTTCTGGTGAAGTATGATTGTTAGACTGTTAGAAAGCAGTAGGCTAATTGTAAAAATAATCATAATCTGGTTAGACATGATTTCTTTAACGCAATCAATGACTGCTGAACCCTGTGGAAGTTGGAGATGAACAAAGATCCATTAAATCATCTTGGCTGTTTCTCCTGGAGGCCAAATCAGGATCAGATTGGCTAATGGTATCTGCTTTTGTTGTAGACTTAGTCAGGAAACCTCAGGGAGAGAGGAAGGAAAGTGGCCAAGACAGCTGCTACCTGATTCCTCAGAGTCACAGAATAAACTTCCTACAATCCTGATTAGCAGAATTCTACCTCTCCGTTGTCTTTGAAGCAATCATTTACTTTCCAATCTGCCATTGTTTCACCCTCCTTCCAGCAAATTGCCTTAGCATTTGAACATATGATACCTGATTATTTTATTGGAGATGCCTGACTGTGAGAAAGAAGGAGGAAATTTAAGAAAACCCTAGGGAATAAAGGGCCTGAAAGAAAAAGCAGAAAATTTAAGAGATCCAGAAGAAATATGGATTCAGTCTCCACCCTATTCTATTGTAGGGGGTTTACCACCTCTTACAAATACCAATCAAGGAGATATATGTTCCTCAAAGCTTAAAGCTCTCCTTTAGAGATCTAATAACATTACATTGCATTATAGAACAGTCATTCTTAGAGATTGGAGCTGGAGAAACACTTTATGAGCTAGATGAAGCGAGCCATCAAGTTGGAAAAGAACTTGTGACAAGGAGCAATGCGTGGTATCTAGAAACTGTGGAGAAGTCTCTAGAATTTGCGTGAGCTCCAGCCAATAACCAACAAAAGCTGGGACCCTTAATTATGCAATCTCAAATCATGCCAACAACCTGAAAGAACTTGGAAGTGAATTTTTTCCCACCTGAGACTGAAGATGAGACCAGCCTGGCTGACACCTTGACTGCAACCATGTGAGGGCATAAAAAGAGGATTCAGCTAAACTGTTTCCAGATTCCTGACCCACAGAAACTGTGAGATAATAAACATGTTTATTACCACAAAGTTTGTAGTAATTTTATTACACAGCTACAGAAAAGGAGTACAGTGCACTTCTGCCTTCCCTATTTATCTCCTCCTTCTCTCTTGGTATAATCCATCCTGCTTCGGTCCAGTATCCACATGAATTATCCATCTGCCCAACATCTTCCTTATTCCTGTCACTCACAATGACACCTCACAATGGGATTCCTCAATAGTACTTTCGTTTTTTCCCCCACACCTCAACCCCCACCTCTGGCAACTACAAATCTATTCTTTGTATCTGTAAGGGTTTCTTTTTTTTTTTTTCTTTTCAAATTCCTTTCATACATGATCTAGTCATATCATACAGTATTCATTTTTTCTATATCTGACTTATTTCACTCATACTACTTTAGTTTCTAAAGTGCTTTCCTCAACCCTTCCCCCTTTCCATTTAATCTTTACTTGTTTACACATTTACCAAAATGTACCTATCCCTGTTCCTCTGTTAGTTAGCATTGCTACTGAAATAAATTACCAAAAACTTACAGGCTTAAGACAACAAATTTATTAGCATATAGTTTTGCATATATTTTGTAAGAAATACAAAATGGATTGCACTGGGATAAAATTAAGGCTTCAGCAAGGCTATATTCCTTTCTAGAGGCTCTGGGGGAGAATCCATTTCCTTGCCTTTACCAGCTTCTAGAAAGCCCCTGCATTCCTTGGTTTATGGCCCCATTCCACCAGCAACATTGGGTTGAGTCCTATTCATACCCTTATCCCTCAGGTCTTCTCTCTCTTCTGCGCTCTCTTCTAATAATAATGGCTTTTGTGATTACACTGAGCCCACCTAAGTAATTCAGGAGAGTTTCCCTTTTTCAAGGTCAGCTGTTTAGGAATCATAATTCTATCTGAAGTCTTAATTCCCCTTTGTCATGCTATACTATGCTATGCTAAGTCACTTCAGTCGTGTCCAACTCTGTGTGACCCCATAGACAGCAGCCCACCATGCTCCCCCGTCCCTGGGATTCTCCAGGCAAGAACACTGGAGTGGGTTGCCATTTCCTTCTCCAATGCATTAAAGTGAAAAGTGAAAGTGAAGTCGCTCAGTCATGTCCGACTCTTAGCGACTCCATGGATTGCAGCCTAACAGGCTCCTCCATCCATGGGGTTTTCTAAGCAAGAGTACTGGAGTGGGGTGCCATTGCCTTCTCCATTGTCATGCTACAAGGTACCATCTGGGGTTTAGGATGTGAACATCATTAGATGGCTGTTTTTCTGCCTACTACCCTTTGTGAAAGTTGTAAATTTGTTTTTTTTTTTTTTTTTAAACAATCTGCAGGACTCAGTGAAGCCCTAGTGCACATGGTTAATAGTTAGTGAACCCTCCCAAAGGAATTTTACAGTAAACAGACCTCTTTGAAGTACATAGAACTTTCATATCTAAGGGATATCTCCTAAAGGGGAAATTTTCTGGCACTGGGGCAGGTCTGTGAGAGACATATTTTAAGCAAAATGTCATTTAATGATTCACAAATCACATCATAAAAATGACTGCTTGTTCTGCCTTCTGATAAAAATACCTCCCATTTTGCTCTTCATGGTCCATACCAGTTATTATTTGACTGTTGACTGTCAGTCTAAGTAGGTTAGTGGTTGTAGGCTCCAATGATGAGGTAGTTAAATGAGGAAACTGGGAGGCTCCCCACAGAGCTGGTACAATGACTACGCTGCCCTAGGGAGGGAGCAGAAGCAGTGAACCATTTAAGCTGTTACAACACCCAAGCAGCAGTCAAATTCAGGGGCTCGGTTTTGTGACTCCCCAGCGTGTATCAATTATCTCAATGGGAGTTTCAGATTTTCCAATATATCTCCAAACAAAATTAATTTTAATGGCTTTAATTAGCCTTAATTGTATTATTACTATTATTATATGTGCCCCTTTTGTGAGGCTGATGAGAAATACTTCCAGAGCAACAAACCAACAGAAAAATGAGAGATAGTGTAGGTCCAGATTATTTGGAAATTAATTGCCTATATGCCATTTTATTCATAATTGTGAGAAAATAGGTCAATTGTTAATTACAAACAGTTGTGGCATGTACACATATTCTGAGACACAGCCAAGAACCATAGATTCTGATTTATTTCTCTTCAAAGTGGCTGCTTTCTCCCCAGTAGACACACAGTCAAGGAAACACACATACGCATACTATATATATATATATATATATATATATATATATATTTTTTTTTTTTTTATTCTGTGTTTTCCTGGTCCTCTAATTCATAGTTCTGAGAACTGTCCTGTAGGCCACTGTTTCAACTCCTCTATTTTTTTTAAAAATCTGGCCATGGCTGTCAAGAGGAAATTAATCTTTTGCAGCCAAATGAAATTTGGGCTTCCCAGCACTAGCCACTAATGAAAAATGCATTAATGGAAAGCATCAGGAAAAACCCCTGGCTCTTAGTACCAGAGGGTACATTTAAATAATTCTATGAATATAGATCAATAAAACTAATTTACTTATAGCCTTTGTGTGCAGTATTCAAATCTGAATAAAAGTCATTTGTATTACAATGTTTTGTATTAATTTGAGGTATCTATTGTTTTACATATTAAATTAATCTTGGTCTTTAGACAAAACTTCATATACGATATTAAAATATGAGGTCTGGGATTTGATATTAGTAATGCTATGATTTCATAATTCAGCCTGGTTTGTCTGGATGTCATTTGAAAGGCTTGGAGAGGTCCCAGAGGGCTAGCTCTGAGAAACCAGGGTTAAGTTGCAGAGAGAGCAGAAGGCTTTAATATTCAAGCATGCATCATCTCAGCAGCAGTGCCTCAAAGACCCACTGGGAGTTAGGGCTTGGAATGGGATCCTGCTGAGTAGAGATGTGAGAATGGCATTCAGAAGCACCTGAATATCCATAGCCTAAAGGGATGGATACAGGATGTGAATATCTTGATTCAAATGCTGAGATCAAGATATTGCTTCCTATTTCAATGAAGATCATTCTTTATTCATCAAGTATTTACTTAGTGCCTTTTCTCTACTAGGTACATAGACACACAGGTATAGAAACATAAAATTAGATTCTAAGAGCTTAAAATCGACAGGCAAATCACTATGCAGTTATGCTTTGATGTGGTAAGTACTGCACCAGAAATAAGTATAGAGTGCTCCAAGAGCCTGTTAATAAATGCTTAAGCAGCCTGATGCTTTCTGGATTTATTTGGCCATGGAATTTTAAAGCAGTCAACATCAAAAATATTAATATCCCTTTAAACTCTGTTCATACACAATTGTGAATGTAAAACAATGATATAGTTAACCAAGAGGCAGCGATGGAGGTTAGTTAAAAATTCAACTCAGCTCTATCTCCTGTAAGAATAACAAAGCAAAATCTCTGCATTCTCTCTGGCCCCAGCAGCATCTCCTCCACAGAGGTCTTCTTGCTGTGAACCCCGTGACTGCTCATCCTCCAGCCAGATGTTCCTGAATGGTAGCCATGCCATGGCCAGGAGCTCAAAATAAATGAGAATTTCCTGAGGGCCAGTGGCAGCTCTGATGTTTCGATATTTTCAGTCATTTGCTTGAAACAGTGTGCAAACTTATTAGTCAATTAAACTAGATAGCTATTGTCTTCCATATCAATACAATTTCTTCAGTGCTTGTCTTTCGGTTTTAGTTATGAGGATAACCAGAAGTGAATGAGCTTTGTAAAATACAGAATTTTTAATACATTTAAAGCATTTTTTATTGCCAAGAAAATAAAATAGTTTATCTCATCTCACAGTTCTAGGGTTCTGAGACATCAGGGATCATGAGAAGATTAATACCTTCATGCTTTCCTTCACCTCTAGTCCCTGAGATGAAAGTTAATACAGTTTGGAGAAGAGAATTAAAAGAGTCTCTAGCTATCAAAAAAGGCAATGGCACCCCACTCCAGTACTCTTGCCTGGAAAATCCCATGGGCGGAGGAGCCTGGTAGGCTGCAGTCCATGGGGTCGCGAAGAGTCAGACATGACTGAGCGACTTGCCTTTCACTTTTCACTTTTATGCATTGGTAAAGGAAAGGGCAACCACTCCAGTGTTCTTGCCTGGAGAATCCCAGGGACACAGCTGAAGCAACTCTGTGCGACCCCATAGACAGCAACCTACCAGGCTCCTCCCTCCGTGGGATTTTCCAGGCAAAAGTACTGGAGTGGGGTGCCATTGCCTTCTCCAGCAGCAGCAGCTATTTATCCCTTATTAGCAGTATGACAAACCACATATAAGCCTCAGTTTGCTTACCTGTAATAGAGGATATTAGTGATTGCCAGACTTATCTTACAGAATTAGCAAGAGGATTAAAATTAGACATGAGATCATGTGTGTGCACCACAAAATTCTAGATCATTTTTTCACTCATTCATATGCTTTCTGTGCTAGTTAACACACTGAATTAGTTGTTGGGAGAGAGCAGTGACCAAGGAAGATATACTTGCTGTCATCATGGAGCTTACAATCTAGTGGGCAGGACCACTGTTCAATTAAACCACCAGTTTAATTGACATGGATTAAATTTACAGCATAAGTTTCATCATGTCAATTAAACTTACAGCATAAGTTTCCTGCATTTGGTTTATTTTTGGCTGCCACTCTCCTGAATTTCTTAAAAGTTTGAACAAGGAACCATATTTAGTCCCACAAGATATGTAGTCTGTCCTGCTGATGAGTGTAAGATGTGATTGCTGAAAATAAAGAATTAAGGGCTTCCATGTTGAAATAAAAATGAGAGCACAAAAATAATATAGAGAGGACATACTCAAGCAGAAACAACATGGCAAGGTCCTAGATTGATAGAAAAGAAAGATGGAAAGAAGACAAAGGCAAAAATGGAATTAGCTCATTTAGCAACATAAATTGCAGGTTCAATCCCTGGGTTGGGAAGATCCCCTGAAGAAGGAAATGGCAACCCTCTCCAGTATTCTTGCCTGGGAAATCCCATGGACAGAGGATCCTGGTGGGCTAACGTCCTAGGGGTTCACAAAGAGTTAGACATGACTGAATGCACACACAGGCAGGCAGCAACATAAATAACTAGAGAAAAGACATAGACATGAGATCAAAATAAAAAAGAGCAAAGGGAAAAATACCAAGGACACGAGAAGAGAGCAACCATTGATGGAGGGGGTATAGACAGAGTGGAGCTTGGGACAGAGTAGAGGTCACAGTTACAGCATCAGGATGAATCCTGTCCCCTTGACATAGGGAAATTCCATTAGCCCAATTGTGATTGAACCAAAAATTACTTGGGATGGAGACAGAATTCCTTATGAATAGCTCCTCCCATAAGGCCGGGACCCTTAATTTACAGTGTTATATAGCAAGATCTACATTGGACTCCTATCACTGAACAAATGTATGAGCCTTCTCTGTATTACCAGATGCTGTTAATCTGGATAATTATGTATTTCATGTGGTTTGAAACTCATAGTCCTTCTTTACACGTTACCATGTACAGTAGCCTGAGCTTGTACATGTATTAATTCTCTTCATCTGTTTTCATAAGAAGGCATTGTTGAAAAATAGACAAGTTGTACTAATTGTAACATTCATGTGACTATAGTCTAGAAAATACTGGTCTCTATCGCTTTGCTCATGAGTTTGCAATCTAGTAATATGACATATTTTACAGTGAGTACAATAACAGAGGAATATACAGCTATGTGGCAAAAGCGAGGGAATGATAACTCCTCTTAAATGTGTCAGGAAGACACCTCAAGGAGCATCTTCCACATCCTACCTTAAGCAGGGTTTTGAAGAATTTATGGATACTTATCAGATTGATGTGGTATATGGCATGCCATGAGAAAATTGCTATCACCTATGCAGAGATTGAAGGGTTAATACAAAGAATTAAAGTGCTGTATGAACAGAACCAGCTCTTCATCATAAATTCTAAACTTGTTTTTCACTTCACACACATACAGAAGTCAGTATATATGCCAGATGAATAGCAGGAGTTGGGGTTGCCATTTTTCTCTGTCTTCTTTCTCACATCAGTTCTAATATTCTAATATTTTCAACAAGTCACTAAGTTGGCAGCAAAGACATATGATGATATTTTCTTTCCAGATTTTTTTTTTCTAGAAAACCAGTCTTCTCTCTGTTTGCAAATCCAGAACTAGGATATATTTCCCCCCATATATGATGTATATAAAAGGCCAATCGTAAAAAGCAAAAACCAATAACAAATATATTTTGCATAAACTTCCTTCTCATTATCAACATTATTATCATTTTATTATAGTATTGATTTTATATTACAATAAATAACAATAATACTATCTCACATGTGTAAAGAGGTTTCTGCATTTTAAATTATTTTCACAGCCATTATCTGATTTGGATTACTACTCAAAAACTCTGGAAGATTAGAAAGAAAAAAAGGTTTTTCTTTTCTATTATATAGATGAGAAACCTGTAAGTTAAAGAGACTAGAATTATCCAAGGACACAACAAATGATTGGAGATGAAAGTTTTGATCCTAGAACTCTGCTTTCCGGTTTTGAGTTCTTTGGCACCTACACCACTGAATATTGTTCTGTAGGATACCACATGTGGAACTGATAAGCTATTCACAAAGTATGATTTCTGAGAATTGAATACAAATAAAATAAAAAAATCTCTTAGCTTCTCTAATGTGGTAAGGAATGAAATAAAATAAATTGTTTTCATAGCACCTTCCAAGAGGATATCGCTACATAAACCAGTCTTACTTCTAATTTTGAAAGATAGGAGAGTCATGAAAGGGTGGATGCCAGGGAAATGGTCCTAATTATCTTCCAAATATTTTAACAGATGCAGGTTCAAGTACATACTCTAGTACCAGTCACATAAAACTGGGCTATCACTTTTAAATTATACTTAATTGTTTTTCCTAATTGATAACATCAAGTGAACAAAAATCAAAAAGAATAATTTCATTGCAGACTGACTTTCCTTCCCACTTTTATCTCTGGAGCATATAACTCTTTTTAGCAGCTTCATCAAGGTATAATTCACACATTATATAATTCACCGATTTAACCTTTACAATTCAAGATTTTTAGTATATTCACAGAATTGTGCGACCATCACCATAATCTAATTTTAAAATAGCTTCTTCATCAAAAAAGAATTAATAGTCTTTTCCCATTCATCCTCTCCTGTTTCCCATTCATCCATCCCCATTTCGGAGTGGGGGCAGAATTCTGCTTTATGTCTCAATGGATTTGCCTATTCTGGCCTACATAAAAATAGAATCCTACAATAATTTCACAGCTGGTTTATTTCACTTAGGATAAATATTCAAAGTTCACCAACATTGTACCACATATCAGTAATTAATTCTTTTTGATGGTGTAATAGTATTCTATTATATGGCTATATCATAAATTGTTTATCCATTTATCATTTTATTTATAGATTTATCAGTGGACATCTGGGTTGTTTTCACTTTTTTGCCATTATACATAAAATTTCCAAGAACATTTGGGACCAACCAAGTCTTTACATGGATGTATGTTTTTATTTCTCTGGGTACATACTTAGGAGAGGAGTTGTTGGGACAGATGGTAATTCTATGTTTATTTTTCTTTTTGAATGCCAAGTTCCCAAGGCAGCTGTACCATTCCCATCAGCAATGGATGAAGATATCAATTTCTCCACATCTTTGATGACATTTTTTGCTTTTTGTTTTTGATATTTTGAATTATACCATTCATAGTGGGTATGAAGTGGTATCATACTGGCTTTGATTTGCACTCTCCTATTGAATAATCCTGTGGACAGAGGAGCCTGGTGGGTTATAGTCCATGGAATTGCAAAAGTAAGACACGACTGAGCATACATGCATGCACTCACACACATACATACAAACAATGAATAATGAGGTTAGGCATTTGGTCGTGTGCTTAGGCTCTTTGTGTATCTTCTTTGGAGAAATGACTATTCTTTGTTTATCTTTCAATCAGGCTATTTATCTTTCTATTACTGAGTTGTAAGTATTTTATATATTCTGAATATAAGTCTTACTGAATATATGATTTACAAATATTTTATTTTCTGTGGGCTGTGCTTTTACTTCCCTGGTGATATCATTTGTAAGACAAAATTTTAAGTTTTTATCAAGTTCAAGTTATTTTTAATTTGGTAGTTAGTGCTTTGATGTCATATCTAAGTGACGTTTGCCTAAAATAAAGATTTAAAACTGCATTTCTTTCTAAAAGTCTAATAGCTTTAGCTTACATATATATACATACATGTATATATATGTCTATAATCCATTTTGAGTTAATTTTTGTGTACTGTATAATACAAAGAAAGGGTTCAACTTCTTTCTTTTGAATATGAGTATTCAGTTATTCCCACACCATTTGTTGAAAAGACTCTGTTTTCCCTCATTAAATTATCTTGACATCCTTGTTGAAAATCAGTTGACTGTAAGGTAAGGGTTTATTTCTGAATTCACATTTTACTCCACTGGTCTGTGTGTGTGTGTGTGTGTGCACACTAAATCAGTCATTTCTGACTCTTTAACACTACTGATAGTAGCCCATCAGGCTCCTCTGTCCATAGGATTTTCCAGACAAGAATGCTGGAGTAGGTTGCCATGCCCTCCTTAAGGGATCTGGATGGCCAGATCTCTGGATGGCCAGAGATTGATTCCATGTCTCTCATGTCTCATGCATTGGCAGGTGGGTTCTTTACCACTAGCACCACCTGTGAATCCCCCATTGATTTATATGTCTACCTATATTACAACACTAGGCTTTGTAATATGTTTTCATATTAGAAAGTATTTTGACTATTTTGGATCTTCTGCATTTCCATATGAATTTTGGAATTCATATTTAGTTTCTGAAAAATATAGCTAATATTTTAAAGGTGAGGGAACACATGTATACCTGTGGCGGATTCATTTTGATATTTGGCAAAACTAATAGAATTATGTAAAGTTTAAAAATAAAATTTAAAAAAAAATAAAGGTGAGTATGCAGATCAATTTGGAGTACAGCCATCTTAAAAATATTGAGTCCTACATTCCATAAATATAGGCTGTCTTTTCACTACTTAGATTTTCTTTAATTCTTCCAGCACTTTTTTTGGGCAGTTTTCAAGTATCAAGTTTTGTTCTTCTTTTGTTGAATTTATTCTTAAGTGATTTAGTCTTCAGATGCTCTAATAAATGAAATGGTTTTAATTATATTTTCAGATTATTCATTACTAGTATATAGAAATAAAACAGGATTTCTTGTATACTGATACTGTATTTTGCAAACTGCCTGAATCAGCTTATCAGTTCTAAGTTTTAGTGACTTCCATAGGATTTTTTTCTATGTAACACTGTCATCTGCACGAGTTGCTGTTGTTCAGTCCCTAAGTTGTGTCCAACTCTTTGCGACCCCATGAACTGCAGAATGCCAAGCTTCTCTGTCCTTCACTGTCTCCCAGGTTTTCTCAAACTAGTATCTACTGAGTTGCTGATGCCATCCAACAATCATCCTCTTTAGCTCCCTTTTCCTCCTGCCCTCAATTTTTTCCAACATGAGTATCATTTCCAATGAGTTGACTCTTCACATCAGGTGGCCAAAGTATTGTTATTTTTTCATAAAGTTCCTTTTTCATATTCAGGAAGTTCCCTTTTATTCCTTGTGTATTAAGTGTTTATAAAAAAGGTGGGTTATTTTTTTTAAACTTTTTGCTTGCTTCTATTGAGCTAATCACATGGGTTTTGCCCCTTTTTCTATTTGATAGTCTGTTATTACATTGGTTGATTTTCAGGTGTTAAATCAACCTATATCCTTTTGAAAAATCCTACTTATTAATGTTATATGATGTTTTTTGCAATGTTGCTAACATAGTCTGTTAGTATTTTGTTAAGGACTTTTGTGCATTCAGAGACTATAGTTTAGTCTGTGGTTTTCTTGTAATGTTTCTGTCTGGTTTTGATATCAGGATTATACTAGATTCATATATAAGTGAAAAAGGGTTCTGCACTCTGTTTTTTTAAAAGTTTGTGAAGAATTGATATTAACTCTTGGAATATTTGGTAGAATTCACCAGTAAAGTCATCTATGCTTGGCCTTATCTTTGTGGGAAGTTTTAAAATTATTAATTCAATCTCTTTCTTTGCTATAGGCCTGTTCAGAGTTTCTTTTTTTTTTTTCCTTAAATCAATTTTGATAATTTATATCTTTCTAGGATAGCCCTTTTTATTGAAGTTTCCTAAATTATTGGCCACCTGATGCAAAGATCCAACTCATTGGAAAAGACCCTCATGCTGGGAAAGATTGAAGGCAAAAGGAGAAGGGGGTGGCATAGGATGAGATGGTTAGATAGCATCACCAACTCAATGGACATGAATCTGAATAAACTCCAAGAGATAGTGAAAGATAGGGAATCCTTGTGTGCTACAGTCCACGGGGTCAGCAAGAGTCCGATATGACTTAGAAACTGAATAAGAATAATTACTCATAATACACTCTTAACATATTTTTATTTCTGTAAGGTTGAGTATGACCCCTTTCATTTCTTTTTTTTTAATATAAATTTATTTATTTAATTGGAGGCTAATTGTTTTACAATATTGTATTAGTTTTGTGTTCTAATAGTACTAATTTGAATAATCTCTCTTTTTTCTTAGTCTGGCTAAACTTTTGTCCATTTTATTAACCTTTTCAAACAAAAACAACTTTTGATTTTGAGATTTTCTTGATTGTTCTATTTTTTAATTTTATTAATTTCCATTCTAATTTTTATTTCCTTCCTTGTGTTCGCTTTAATTTGTTCTTTTTCCAATTTCTTAATTTAGAAGCCCAGGTTATTAATTTGAGATTTTTTAAATTAAATGTTTAACAACTTTAAATGGTCCTTGAAGTATTATTTAAGTTACACTCTATAAATTTTGATTTGTTGTCCTTTTGTTTTCATTCATCATGCAATTCTTTTTTTCCTAATTTTATTTTATTTTTAAACTTTACATAATTGTATTAGTTTTGCCAAATATCAAAATGAATCCGCCACAGGTATACATGTGTTCCCCATCCCGAACCCTCCTCCCTCCTCCCTCCCCATACCATCCCTCTGGGCCGTCCAGTGCACCAGCCCCAAGCATCCAGCATCGTGCATCGAACCTGGACTGTCAACTCGTTTCCTACATGATATTTTACATGTTTCAATGCCATTCTCCCAAATCTTCCCACCCTCTCCCTCTCCCACAGAGTCCATAAGACTGATCTATACATCAGTGTCTCTTTTGCTGTCTCGTATACAGAGTTATTGTTACCATCTTTCTAAATTCCATATATATGCGTTAGTATACTGTATTTATGTTTTTCCTTCTGGCTTACTTCACTCTGTATAATAGGCTCCAGTTTCATCCACCTCATGAGAACTGATTCAAATGTATTCTTTTTAATGGCTGAGTAATACTCCATTGTGTATATGTACCACAGCTTTCTTATCCATTCATCTGCTGATGGGCATCTAGGTTGCTTCCATGTCCTGGCTATTATAAACAGTGCTGCGATGAACATTGGGGTACACGTGTCTCTTTCCCTTCTGGTTTCCTCAGTGTGTATGCCTAGCAGTGGGATTGCTGGATCATAAGGCAGTTCTATTTCCAGTTTTTTAAGGAATCTCC